>NC_135237.1:92653658-92967547 GCF_051348905.1 Ranitomeya variabilis
ACTTCGACCGCTCGATGTCAATGCAACTTACCACAGCCCTGTATTTATATTTTATATCAAGGTTCAATTAAGTAAGTTTTTATCCATTGTTATTTTCCTACTTTGACTCTTTCTCTCTTTGAATACAATATTCGCTGGAGTTAGAGAAGAGACTGTGGCTTTTGTCCGATATATGACAGAATGACACAATTTCACTTTAATAAAACCCAACTCTTTTATTTATTAATTTATAATTCTCTGCTCATAAAGCGCAGTCATATTCCATTGCGTTTTACAGACATTATCATCGCTCAGAATCTCACAAACCAGAGTTTTTGAAGGAAACCCACACAAACCCGAGAAGAATATACAAATTCCTTACAGATGTTATCCTTGATGGGATTTGAACACAGGACCCCAGCGCTGCAGAGTAACAGTGCTAACCACTGAGCCACCATGTTGCCCATTACCTTTTCCATATGGATTGTAAGTTCACATGGATACTTAGCTAATTTACCGTATAAACACTCTTCCATTTGTCAATATGTGTTACCCCAGTATTGTGCTATTCATGCATCTATAAATGATAATAAATTAATTCATAGTGATGACACCTGGAAAAACAAAAGTAAAAAAAATGGTGAATTAGTAATTTAATAGCAGTAAGTATTCATAATAATGCAAAATCCATTAGCATTTTCTTAACTACTTTAACGTGAAACTTAGGTGCTTTCCAAACCTCAATATTTCAACGCAATATTATCCCCTACAAACGGCTGTAAAACGCCACGTATAATTTCTGGCTTTATGCATATTTTAGAGCATGAACAATAAAACTAAAAAGCTGTTTACAATTACGCTCTACTTAGTATGCCTCCTCAAAAATCTCTCTGGGTTGCTTGGTTTTCAATGTTTATTAGTTTGACTTTTCCAAAGTCAAAATACACTTTGAAATGTAGCATGTCATTATGTAATTTGTAGTTACAAAACCCAGGACCATTCCGAAGGAATCTGAGACAGAACAGAGCCCTTCTAGTTAACAGTGTACTTACCTAGACTATGTTTTTTCTGTAAATCTTATTATCAGCCAGCATAAACATTAAACCATCCAGAACTCTGCCCAGCTCAAAGTCAAGACATCTAAAAATTAACACACTAAACGAAGGGAAAAAAAAAACTTGTTTTTTTATGGATTTTTTATTTCATGCATGTAACCAATGGTAGAATATTCCTAAATGCCAAATACCAAGTCAAAGAGATGTTATCTTTACAGCGAAGAGATGTGTTAGGACTTTGAGGCTTTGCTTATGTAGAAGTAGGAATGAAAAAAATCTGTGTAGTTAGACTTGGCCATTTGGAAAGAAAAGTAAAAAAAAAATACACAAATTAGTTTAAAGGTTTGCTGAGGATCTTTGGACACGTTCCCAGTATATCACAGACTGAAGTTCTGTTTGTGTTTGGGGAAAACAATATGTGTGGATTGAGCACAGAACTTTCTGTGCTGTGGACAATAGTTCTCTTTTGTTCTCCTCAGATGTCATCATTTTTTGGCTGAAGCGTGAACTGAGAGCACAATGGAAACTTCCATCCCCACATGAAAGTAAAGCAGCTCATGGGGATTTTTTTTTGTCTTATTTGCCATTTTTGTTATTTTTGGCTTTATTTTTTACATTTCTTTTCGTGCCTTGTGTTACTCAGTCTAAGAACTGAGGCATTTTTAAATTTTCATAAATATCCTGCAGGATACATGGAGAATTAATATGTTTTAAACTATAGAATTATTTATGGTAGGGTATATATGAGCATCTAAAGCAGTATTACGTAAAATAGCATAAAATCACATACCGTACTTCTAGGTACATATACTTACATACTCCCCTATGCTCACAGTCACACATATAGGAATATTGTCTAGAACTGCTAACTTGCTCCACTGGGACCTTGAATTAGACTCCAAATCTCATATTGTATTGCCCAAGGTAGCCCTGGATTTTGTAGTCTCCTAATATTGTACATAAATCTTAATTAGCTTCCTTACAAACAATTTCCTTTTTGAAGATAATTCACTCACTCTTCACTGTGCAATAATGTATATTGTCCAGTAGAAATCATCAACATTAACAACAATAGCATATATATTAATATCAGGAAAAAAATCTGGCACAAATTAAGAGACCACCACATCAAACCCTGTCATGCGCAGCCCAATCTCCAGACCTGAACCCCATTGAAAACCTCTGGAATGTAATCAAGAGGAAAATGGATAGTCACAAGCCATCAAACAAAGAAGAACTGCTTACGTTTTTGTGCCAGAAGCAGTGTGAAAGACTGGTGGAAAGCATGCCAAGACGCATGAAAGCTGGGATTAAAAATCATGGTTATTCCACAAAATATTGATTTCTGAACTCTTCCTGAGTAAAAACATTAGTATTGTTGTTTCTGAATGATTATGAACTTGTTTTCTTTGCATTACTTGAGGTCTGAAAGCACTGGGGTTTTTAATTTTGACTATTTTTATTTGTCGAGAAAAAAATACAAAAATTATTGATTGGAAATTCGTTGTCAGAAGTTTATAGAATAAAAGAACAATTTACATTTTACTCAAAAATATACCTATAAAGAGAAAAATCAGACAAACTGAACATTTTGCAGTGGTCTCTTCATTTTTGTCAGAGCTGTATATATATATATATTTCCACTATCCAGCTATCTTTCTATAATGACAATGAATCTGTATATATCTATTTATAGATCTCTATATATTCATACAGAATCGTACCAGGTGCTGATGCTCACCACATCCCTTGTCATATCTAGGACATTTGTAGAGCAGCTCTCGGAATACAGTGACTATGGACATAATCTTTTCGCAGAAGCTTACAATGAATCCTCCTCATTCCTTACATTTTCTCATATTCTGTGAGATTTTACACATGCACGCATTCTTTACCCTTTCAGGTCGGCTTTGCTTTTCAAGGTCTGTTTACTTCTTACCAATAACCTACTGCTAAATCAAGTGTAAAACATGACTCTAATTCCATAACAGGAATACATTTATGTTTTTACATAACATTTAAAAAAGTTGCTCCAAATAGTGGGTTCCTGTGCCCAATTCAGTGGATGGATTGAAAGGCCCCATGTATAGATGCTTGATCATTAAAATCAAAGCTAGTTACAGAAACTTGATAAAAACTGAAAATCATTTAGAGAGCTTCCAATCCAGTGTCTTTTAGGTTGTTAGCTCTTGTGAATATGGTGCTTACATGTTTTAATTCAACTGTTGATTAGTTCACTACTGCAGTGGGGGGAATAAGTGTTTCATCCCTTGCTGATTTTGTAAGTTTGCCCACAGACAAAGACATGTACAGTCTATAATTTTAAGGGTAGGTTAATTTTAACATTGAGAGATAGAATATCAAAAATAAAATCTAGAAAATGACATTGTATAAATGATATAAATGTATTTGCATTTTGAGAAATAAGTAATTGATCCCTGTGATACTTGGTGGCAAAACCATTGTTGGCAAGCACAGCAGTCAGGTGTTTTTGTAGTTGATGATGAGGTTTGCGCACATGTCAGGAGGAATTTTCGTTCACTCCTCTTTGCAGATCATCTCTAAATCATTAAGATGTATGTAATTTTGATTTGTTTGCTCATGTACCCTATGAGCTTTATGGGGTCATGTAATATTCTAGTGTTGTAAAATATTAAGAATATTAATAATAAGTACTTTGAAATAATTTTTTACATTGCTGCTATACTAGCCACAGGCTAGGCTAAAGTGGTTTCCAAATTTGTAAAAATAAAAATTGATGACTTATCCTTCTGATAGCCTTCTGTATTAGATGGTGGTACTAAGCAGCTATATGAATGGATTTCGCAGCGTAGATGAGTCCTGTGGTCTCTTCACTGTTTACTTTTCTTTGTACTACACAATGCCATACTTATCATGCAGTTTTGCCCAGTCAAAGAGTTAAAGGCTCTGCTCCATTTCCTGAATGAAATGTGGTGCTGGAGAAGGATATTATCAATACCATGGATGTCCTGAAAACCAAACAAATCAATTTTGAAACAAATCAAGCCAGACAGAACTTACCAAACAACAATTTGACTACTTTGGACACATCATACAAAGACAGCAATCACTGGAGAAAGACATCATACTTGGAAGAATGGAAGGAACAAGGCGGAAAGGATGATCAGCAACTCGATGGCTTGATACTATCAAGATAATGGTAGAGAAAACCCTGGTAGACCTATCTAGGCTCTAAGCTTGCACAAGATTGATCTTCCTTCAGATCGTTCATTAATCAAGTCGCCATGGATGAAGATCAAGCCGAATCCAACACAAAAAAATGCTTTGCATCTCATGAATGGCCATAAAGTCAAAAGGGTTCTCAAGCTCCACAAAAATAATGGCCATCAATATCAGCTGGGTATCCATCTCTCAATAACCCCAACCTGGCCAATTTTGTAGAGTTGGATAAAAAAAATAAAAAATGCTCTTACACGCCTCTTCCCTAGCGGTATCTGGACTTTATCACTTAATATTAAATATATGCATATGTCATTGAAATTGCAAATTATGTTGTGCATTGTTTTTTTCTCAAAGATTTGTGGCTTTTTGCTATTTTTTGCCCCTCTCACCCTTTTGAAATATGAATAATATAGTGGCCATGGTAAGCTAGGCAAATAAGTCTACACATGAATTAAGAATTGCAAGTATATAAAAAGTGGAAAATAAGTTGCAATTCTCACTTCAATAGGGCAAGCAGGGGGAAGGGTCACATAGAAACTGAAGAAACATCTCTTCAAAGAGGAGTTATATCTAAAGATGTGCCAAGTTGTCTGTATTATGGGCAGCACGGTGGCTCAGTGGTTAGCACTACAGCCGTGGAGTCCTGGGTTCAAATCCCACCTAGGACAACATCTACAAGGATTGTATGTTCTCCCCGTGTTTGCTTGGGTATTCTACAGGTACTCCAGTTTCCTCCCACATTCCAAAAACATACTGATATGGAATTTAGATTGTGAGCTCCATCTGGGAGACATTAACAGTTTGTAAAGCGTTGCGAAATATGTTGGTGGTATATAAAAATAAAGATTATTTATTTATGTATCCAATATTGTACCATACGTTAATGAACTTGGTATAAATATTGGCAGTGCCATCTCAGTCACTGTAATAAATGTGTATAATCTTATTTGCAGTAGCTCAAAGTGCAGATTTTAGTGTTTAGTATAAGCTATCACCGGCTGCATAGATAAAAGGACAGTAACATGTTAAACTAATAATATAATAACATCCCAGTGTTTCAGCATTTTGTAGCACTTCAGTCCTACACTATGCACCATATATTCAAATCTAACCATATAGATATTATTTTCAGTAAATATATTTACAGTGGGGCAAAAAAGTATTTAGTCAGTCAGCAATAGTGCAAGTTCCACCACTTAAAAAGATGAGAGGCGTCTGTAATTTACATCATAGGTAGACCTCAACTATGGGAGACAAACTGAGACAAAAAAATCCAGAAAATCACATTGTCTGTTTTTTTATCATTTTATTTGCATATTATGGTGGAAAATAAGTATTTGGTCAGAAACAAACAATCAAGATTTCTGGCTCTCACAGACCTGTAACTTCTTCTTTAAGAGTCTCCTCTTTCCTCCACTCATTACCTGTAGTAATGGCACCTGTTTAAACTTGTTATCAGTATAAAAAGACACCTGTGCACACCCTCAAACAGTCTTACTCCAAACTCCACTATGGTGAAGACCAAAGAGCTGTCAAAGGACACCAGAAACAAAATTGTAGCCCTTCACCATGTTGGGAATACTGAATCTGCAATAGCCAACCAGCTTGGAGTGAAGAAATCAACAGTGGGAGCAATAATTAGAAAATGGAAGACATTCAAGACCACTGATAATCTCCCTCGATCTGGGGCTCCACGCAAAATCCCACCCCGTGGGGTCAGAATGATCACAAGAACGGTGAGCAAAAATCCCAGAACCACGTGGGGGGACCTAGTGAATGAACTGCAGAGAGCTGGGACCAATGTAACAAGGCCTACCATAAGTAACACACTACGCCACCATGGACTCAGATCCTGCAGTGCCAGACGTGTCCCACTGCTTAAGCCAGTACATGTCCGGGCCCGTCTGAAGTTTGCTAGAGAGCATTTGGATGATCCAGAGGAGTTTTGGGAGAATGTCCTATGGTCTGATGAAACCAAACTGGAACTGTTTGGTAGAAACACAACTTGTCATGTTTGGAGGAAAAAGAATACTGAGTTGCATCCATCAAACACCATACCTACTGTAAAGCATGGTGGTGGAAACATCATGCTTTGGGGCTGTTTCTCTGCAAAGGGGCCAGGACGACTGATCCGGGTACATGAAAGAATGAATGGGGCCATGTATCGTGAGATTTTGAGTGCAAACCTCCTTCCATCAGCAAGGGCATTGAAGATGAAACGTGGCTGGGTCTTTCAACATGACAATGATTCAAAGCACACCGCCAGGGCAACGAAGGAGTGGCTTCGTAAGAAGCATTTCAAGGTCCTGGAGTGG
Source organism: Ranitomeya variabilis (assembly GCF_051348905.1). NCBI lineage: Eukaryota > Metazoa > Chordata > Amphibia > Anura > Dendrobatidae > Ranitomeya > Ranitomeya variabilis. The sequence continues at coordinate 92,660,212 of NC_135237.1, forward strand.
CCTAGCCAGTCTCCAGATCTCAACCCTATAGAAAACCTTTGGAGGGAGTTGAAAGTCCGTGTTGCCAAGCGAAAAGCCAAAAACATCACTGCTCTAGAGGAGATCTGCATGGAGTAATGGGCCAACATACCAACAACAGTGTGTGGCAACCTTGTGAAGACTTACAGAAAACGTTTGACCTCTGTCATTGCCAACAAATGATATATTACAAAGTATTGAGATTAAAATTTGTTTCTGACCAAATACTTATTTTCCACCATAATATGCAAATAAAATGATAAAAAAACAGACAATGTGATTTTCTTGATTTTTTTGTCTCAGTTTGTCTCCCATAGTTGAGGTCTACCTATGATGTAAATTACAGATGCCTCTCATCTTTTTAAGCGGTGGAACTTGCACTATTGCTGACTGACTAAATACTTTTTTGCCCCACTGTACTTTAACTACTCACATATATAATGAATGCATGAGACCTGCTGTGTGGAGATAGTATAATGAAAAGTCTTATGGGCATCAAACTGGCATCCATAGAAATAATAATTTCAAGTAATTGAGCATTTAAAGCTGTGAAAGAAAAATGGTAAGAGTAAATTATACATTTCAATTTTTCCTATTTATTATGCATACACATGTCATATGCAGTATATATTATTTCCCTTAATTCAGCTGCTCATTGAACGTCAAATGCAAGAGATTGAAAACTTAGAATATTCTTAGAAATTAGGCAAATAAGTTAAATTGAGTATATTTTCTACTTAAGAATGTAAAACATTATATCTGCCTTTTATAATTAAACAATTTTAAGAAATCATTCATAAGACATTTTTACAATTACGTTAAGTGCAATGGAGCAATATATTTAGTAAGAGCAAGTATAGTTTCCCTGTTCTGCACTGATGGCGTCTTATCCCTTTCTTGGCACTAAACTCATGACTTTATGGCCATCAAAATGCACAGAGTTTATTGACATCAGTCTAGGACTGCATGGAAAAAATAAAGACATGGAGGCTAGGGTATTTTCTTAGGTTCTTTTTGAAACTTCTATGGTTCTTGAAGCTAGATGATAAAATGGAGACCGAAAATAAAACCTTTGAAAACGACGGTAATATTGGAAGAGTCTAAGAGGGAAATGATAATAATCAGTTAATTTATGATGCATTTACTGAACACTATATTGTAGAAAAAAGAAAAATAATATTTGATATCAATAATATTAATTTATATTAATAATATTATGTAAATATTACATTTAATATAATACTGTGTCAGCCACTCTGACTGGCTTATCTAATTAGGGGCATTAGAGATACAATCTTTTGGGGTCGAGGGCCCATCATAAGGCAGGTTTAGAAAAAAAGTGCAAAATCCTCTTAAAATGGTGGTGGGCCGAATAATAAAAAAAAGAGCTCCTGTTGTTAAACCTGTCCTCAGGCAGCCTTATATATTTTCTAGGAGTCCTGGGGGGATATTTTTCCATCAGGTAGTGGAGCAGTATATTAAAATAATGGAAACCCATTTACGGTTCTTGCTCTGGAATATCTGTAACCAGTCTCATGTCATGATCATGATGAACACCGTCCTAATTCTTTGACTGAACCACAAATGGGAAAACGATCCATTTTTATTGTAAGTTCCTGCAGTTTTCCGATGAATTGGAGCCCTCCAAGTCATTTTGTGTTACTGCTTTGGATAATGCTTGTCATTGTTTAGGAGCATTGAAATAAGTTTGAAAGCTTTATGAGCAACTATTAGGTTTCATTGTGAAAACAGAACTGGAGAGGTCTTATTTTATTGGTTTCACAACTACTGAAACTGCTTTACACCTATTTACAAGAGCAGTCTTGCTGTGACCTGTGACAAGTATAATATTTTTATGTCAACTCAGTTCAGCTATTACAGTCAGTGAACGGGGTCTGATTGTAGGGAGGCTTGGAATGCCTTCTGCCACGCATTTGGAATTGGCCCCCTCTAGTTTTAAAGATACTAGATAAAGATATAAAATGCAACATATTAGGTAAATGGAAACCCAATTGCTTTCATACAATATACTTTGTACTAAAGCATCAATCCAGAGTTTATTTTTTTTTGTTTCAGTGTTGGAGTGGTGGCACTAATCTAAGTTCCTTGACTCTTGTATTATACTCAGCAGTCGCCGTCTTCAACTGTTTCTGGTGCTGCTCTGGTCCCATGCCACCATCTTGTGACTGCAAGGTCTGACTGACCTGAAGTCAGAGGTAACAGTCACAAGCTCTCAATGTAAGTCTATGAAACTCTTGTTCTGGCCTTGTTCTGGCTCTCATATACTTATATTGAGCAGTGATCTATGGGTCACCCAGCAAACACTGCGTCGATTAAGCAGGTCACATCCTGCAGAAGACCGACCGGAGAAACGCACATAACAGATGAAGATGGTGGCTGAGGAGTATAATACTAGGGTCAGGAAACTTACATTAGTGACACAACTCCAGAGGTTAAATAAAAATTAAAAAAAGACAAAAAACGCTGACGTGGTGCTTTAAGCTATGGAATCAGATGCAGAAATATATTTACATTTTTTACAGACAGACGTGTATATACAGCTCTGGCAAAAATGAAGAGACCACTGCAAAACGTTCAGTTTGTCTGATTTTTCAATTTATAGGTATATTTTTGAGTAAAATGTAAATTGTTCTTTTATTCTATAAACTTCTGACAACATGTCTCCGAAGTTCCAAGCAATACATTTTGTAATTTTTTTCTGACAATGAAAAATGGTCAGAATTAATAAAAAAAAACAGTGCTTTCAGACCTCAAATATTGCAAAGAAAACAAGTTCATAATCATTTAGAAACAACAACACTAAGGGTTTAACTCAGGAAGAGTTCAGAAATCAATATTTTGTGGAATAACCATGATTTTTAATCACAGCTTTCATGCGTCTTGGCATGCTTTCCACCAGTCTTTCACACTGCTTTTGGTGCAAAAAGTTAAGCAGTTCTTCTATGTTTGATGATTTGTGACTATCCATCATCCTCTTGATTACATACCAGAGGTTTTCAAAGGGGTTCAGGTCTGGAGATTGGGCTGGGTATGACAGGGTTTTGATGTGGTGGTTTCTTAATTTTTGCCAGAGCTGTAGTTTTTCAACTGCAAAAATCCTCATAAATGATTAACGCTATAACACCACCTTTATTCAATGTTTTACTGCTTGCAGTTGGACACAGTCTGCAAGTTTGTCAACAGACAGATTTGTCAACAGTTTCTAAACTTTATCGAAATAATGTATTTTTCCTGCATAGCACTGTTAGGACATGGAGGAGGAGGTGTGATTAATTTTATAGAGACCTGTATAAAGAGTAATATTACCTGAATATGGAATTCATCTTTTGTGATCTTTACCACAACCCCCCTCACCAAAGTAATTAAACTTTGATTGAGATTTATCTAAAAAATGTCTAACTGAACAGTCAAGGCAAATTGGAGTACAAGGCCTCAGGAGTGGTGCTAAGAGCTCCATATATCACTAGAAGAGTGGAAGAATTTAAACAGTCGCTAATTGCTTAGCTGTTTTCATACCTTTCCTAGGGTTTGAAACAGCAGGGTGCACTGATGACAAGTCAATCAGTTCTAAACATGTCGACTTTGATCTGAAAAACTCTAAAAATGTCATATTTTAATGAAGTTTTTGTGATTAGATTTGTGAAAATCCAGCAAAAATAAAATTGCAGCTAGCCTGACCACAGTTTACTGGATTCTGGGGGCTGGGAAGGGAAAAAAAACTATTATTCCAGCATTATTCTTCAGCCTTTCCCAAACTTGTCCTGCAGAACCGCTCCTTATCCATTACCATGATCGCTTGTCTCCAGCCAGCTACTCATTGCTGGCCATTCAGTGGGCACCACTTGTGTCACATAGAGCACAATCCATTTTATTAATTTCAATGATGTGCATCACACTCCATGTAACCATGTGGGACTTGGTCAATGGCAGAGCCTGAAAACTGAGAAGATCCAGAAGTGGCTGGAAAGAAAAGGAGATGATCAGAGGATTGGGTGGTAGTTGGACAGGTATTGGGAGGGCTGAGGAGAGATAACGGTAAGAATTTTTTTTTTACTCTTACCAGCTGATTCAATTCACACAGAATTTATTCAATGTAAATCAAATTTTCCCAAATTAGAGCAAATCTGCCCAAATTGAATATTGGGAGATGTTATCAACTTTAGTGAGCGCACTAGACTGCAATTCCACAGTGGCCATGTGAGTTAGGAGGGATATTTGAGATCCCATTCAACCATTCAAGGGAAAATGGGAATCCCAGCGTGAGAATCCATCAAACAAACCTTCAGAAAACTAATCAATGTGTTAGTTGGAAAAATCACTTTAAGTCTAAAAAGTAACTCGCGGAATGCAAAGTATTTACTACTGTGGATTCTTTATACTTTTGCCGGTTAATCCCAAACAGATTTGGGCTATACACTACTTACAGTATCAATTTTAAACTTTTTTAAGGCAATTACCAAATGAACTAGTACTAAATGACCTCAAGCTGGATGATGAAATGAACTCTGCATCCATCATTTATCACTCTCATCACTCCATCATGATGAAGAAATTACATAAAGCAGCAACCAAAGCTCATCTTCTTTGTACAATATCACAAGAGGTAATAATGGCAGACACTATAACAGCTTTTAAAAATTGATTTACTCAATACACATAACATTGCAGGTTATAGATAATTTAGTGAAAAAATATACAATTGGTAGAGAAAGGTTGATCTAGATGGACCAATGTCTTTTTATCAACCTATGTAACTATGTAGGTAAGAATTACCAATACATGATTTTACACAACATCTGATAAATATCACCACTGTGTGTGCAGCAAAAAGACACATTGAAATGTTGAATAGTAAGGCCATGTGCACACGTTCAGGATTCTTTGCGTTTTTTTCGCATTTTTTCGCTATAAAAACGTGATAAAAACGCGAAAAAAACGCTAACATATGCCTCCCATTATTTTCAGTGTATTCCGCATTTTTTGTGCAAATGTAGCCTTTTTTTCAGCGAAAAAATCGCATCGCGGAAAAAAAAGCAACATGTTCATTAAAATGCGGAATTGCAGAGGATTCCGCACACCTAGGAGTCCATTGATCTGCTTACTTCCCGCACGGGGCTGTTCACACCATGCGGGAAGTAAGCAGATTATGTGCGGTTGGTACCCAGGGTGGAGGAGAGGAGACTCTCCTCCACGCACTGGGCACTATATAATTGGTAAAAAAAAAAGAATTAAAATAAAAAATAGTCATATACTCACCTTCGATGTCTTCCCGCCTCTTCACTGCACGCTGTCGCTTCGGTTCCTGTAGCTGGTGTGCGGTGAAGGACCTGCCGATGACGTCGCCGTCTTGTGATTGGTTGAGACCGGTCATGTGACCGCTCACGTGACCGCGACGTCATGGAAGGTCCTGCGCGCACACACCATCTATACGGAACGGACGCCGGTGAGGAGATCAGCTGTCTGCGGGTGAGTATAAGCATTTTTTTTATTTTTTTTATTATTTTTAAACATTCTATCTTTTACTATAGATGCTGCAAAAGCAGCATCTATAGTAAAAAGTTGGTCACACTTGTCAAACGCTATGTTTGACAAGTGTGACCAACCTGTCAGTCAGTTTTCCAAGCGATGCTACAGATCGCTTGGAAAACTTTAGCATTCTGCAAGCTAATTACGCTTGCAGAATGCTAAAAAAAACGCGAAAAAAACGGAAAAAAACGCAAAAAAAAAAATGCGGATTTCTTGCAGAAAATTTCCGGTTTTCTTCAGGAAATTTCTGCAAGAAATCCGGACGTGTGCACATACCCTAAAAGTATTCACTGATTAATTCATATTCATAAAAAAATACAAACATTAACAAAATAAGATAAGTAAATCCATCCTAAACTAAGCAAATTTGATAAGAAATTACTTAAATTGTGAATTTGGGGTAATTATTTACCTTTGCACAAATCTAATTTGGTGGCCAGCTGTCCACAATTTTGCTAGCACTTGAAGTCCTGTAGGGATTTAAAAAATAATAAACTGTTCTCACCTAATCCTGCCACTGCTGATAAGGTAACTAGTAGAGTAGTGATGAGCGAATGTGCTCGTTACTCGGGTTTTCCAAGCATGCTCGGGTGTTCTCCGAGTATCTTGGGTGTGCTCGTAGATTATGTTTGTGTCCCCCCAGCTGCATGATTTACGGCTGTTAGACAGCCTGAATACATGTGGGGATTCCCTAACAAACAGGCAATCCCTGCATGTGTTCAGGCTGTCTAGCAGCCGCAAATCATGCAGCTGCGGGAACAAAAAACATAATCTACAAGCACACCAAGATACTCGGAGAACACCTGAGCATGCTCAGAAACCCAAGTAATGAGCACACTCGCTCAACACTAGTAACTGCTATAAAAGGTGCTCACTGAAATTTTTTCTCATTTTTATTTTTAATGCAGACTATGACACGAAAAAACAAAAAACAAAATGTAAAATAAATATAGGTGACATAAAACCTGATCTAAACAATAGGTAATTTTAAGACAATGTATTCCCTTTAAAGGGGTTGTCCTATGAACAAACTGCATTTTAATCAATAACTCTTTGATTAATAACAATAATACTTTTCATGATTAGATGTGTTAAAAAAAAGCTCCTATGAAGAGATAATCTTATAAATGTGCCCCTGCTATGTACTGTGTAATGGATGTGTCTTACAATATAGAGCTGCTCTAGTTCATGATCGGCACATACCACAGCTCCTGGTAAGGAGAGATAGCATAAGTCACTTATGATAAGTGAGTATACAGATGAAACAGCAGGAGCTTGCTGCTGCTTTCTGAGTTAATATTTCCTTGACTGAATCTTCTGCCCGTTTTATCACAGGAGTGAGTGCTTATGCTACATCACCTGTCCTGTTCATCATAAATCAAATCAGTCACATATAAGCTCAGTGGCCCCTGGACCTCCTATGTCACTTACTTCACTTTTGATGAGCTCAGAGAGATGGAGATGAGGCAGAAACACTCACTCCTGTGTTACCTCAGGCAGGGAAATGTGTTATCTTGGGTTGGGAATTGTGTAACCTCAGGAAGTAACCTCTGTGTACCTCTGCTGTGTCATCTGTATACTCACTAATCACAACTGACTTATGCTTCCCTTCTGGCCAGGATCTGTGGTATGTGCCTACTATGACCACTAGATGCATGGTAGAAAACACAAATAACATTACATAGCAGGGGCACATTTATAAGATTGTGTCTTACTGTCTATTTTATAAGCCAACATTAGGAACACAGGCATAGTTAATGAGCAATATATATTGAGCAAAATGGGGACAACTCAGGAATGCAGATAATTTCTATTGATTTGTTGTAATAAGTAAAATGAGGATATGATATCCTGGTCTCTTTTGTAGGTTTGTAATTTGTACTATATCAAAATTATATTTTCAGAAACATACTCTTTCAATCCATAATTATGAGGTCGACTTTATTTCCTTATTATCTGCATCTACACAACACGATGACTTGTGAAACTGCTGTTTTTAACCAGTTTTGCATTTGTTCCTTAACCAATCTGCAGAGGCCACTTACCACATCCTGCACTGTTGTGATGGGTGTCCTGGTCAATTACTAACATGTCAGAGTGCTGCTGTTATAACCCCAGCTGTGAGCTGTTAATAACAAACTTACCCACAGGACAATCTTGCCATATGGTAGTGGGCCACTCATTGCCATAATATGCATTACAAAACACATTCCTGTCAACAGCATGTGGGCATAGGTCATAGCATTAAATAGCGGCTTTAATGAATTCTTCCATTTCAGGCTATGTAAGATCATAAGTTTATGTTAATGCAAAGATCCAGTTTTTTGTGAGTTGTTAAGATTTGTGATTGGCATAATATAGCTACTATAGTAATTAAATGCCACTGTGCATTTTTTGCCATCTGTTGAAATTATAAAGTCTAACATGACCCATTCACACTCATGAAATAAAAGCATAATTCACAGAATACCTAGAGAAGACCAATAAAACCATTCGTATTTTATCAAAAAGAACTGTGCAGCAGACAGGGAAGGTGCATGCTCCGATGACTTCTATTAAGGGAGGAACCTGCATACAGGAGCCTTGTACAAAAATGAGGTTAACGATAAACTACAGTGCCCTGCATTTTCCACTATGGTGGCAACTACATAGCTGCAAATTCCACTTAGTATATACTTTTAATATAGCAAGGGAATGCTGCCATGGCTTGTGCTATGGGGGATAAGTCTGGTGTTGAAGCGGGGACAAGCCTCAACGATGATATTTAGTTACAGGGCTTGGGGAGCAAACAGAATCTTACTTTTGGAAGAGAGACCTACAGTTAGGTCCATATATATTTGGACAGAGACAACATTTTTCTCATTTTGGTTATAGACATTACCACAATGAATTTTAAACAAAACAATTCAGATGCAGTTGAAGTTCAGACTTTCAGCTTTCATTTGAGGGTATCCACATTAAAATTGGATGAAGGGTTTAGGAGTTTCAGCTCCTTAACATGTGCCACCCTGTTTTTAAAGGGACCAAAAGTAATTGGACAGATTCAATAATTTTAAATAAAATGTTCATTTCTAGTACTTGGTTGAAAATCCATTGTTGGCAATGACTGCCTGAAGTCTTGAACTCATGGACATCACCAGACGCTGTGTTTCCTCCTTTTTGATGCTCTGCCAGGCCTTCACTGCGGTGGTTTTCAGTTGCTGTTTGTTTGTGGGCCTTTCTGTCTGAAGTTTAGTCTTTAACAAGTGAAATGCATGCTCAATTGGGTTGAGATCAGGTGACTGACTTGGCCATTCAAGAATATTCCACTTCTTTGCTTTAATAAACTCCTGGGTTGCTTTGGCTTCATGTTTTGGGTCATTGTCCATCTGTAGTATGAAACGACGACCAATCAGTTTGGCTGCATTTGGCTGGATCTGAGCACACAGTATGGCTCTGAATACCTCAGAATTCATTCGGCTGCTTCTGTCCTGTGTCACATCATCAATAAACACTAGTGACCCAGTGCCACTGGCAGCCATGCATGCCCAAGCCATCACACCGCCTCCGCCGTGTTTTACAGATGATGTGGTATGCTTTGGATCATGAGCTGTACCACGCCTTCGCCATACTTTTCTCTTTCCATCATTCTGGTAGAGGTTGATCTTGGTTTCATCTGTCCAAAGAATGTTCTTCCAGAACTGTGCTGGCTTTTTTAGATGTTTTTTAGCAAAGTCCAGTCTAGCCTTTTTATTCTTGACACTTATGAGTCGCTTGCAGCGTGCAGTGAACCCTCTGTATTTACTTTCATGCAGTCTTCTCTTTATGGTAGATTTGGATATTGATACGCCGACCTCCGGGAGAGTGTCGGTCACTTGCTTGGCTGTTGTGAAGGGGTTTCTCTTCACCATGGAGATTATTCTGCGATCATCCACCACTGTTGTCTTCCGTGGGCGCCCAGGTCTTTTTGCATTGATGAGTTCACCAGTGCTTTCTTTCTTTCTCAGGATGTACCAAACTGTAGATTTTGCCACTCCTAATATTGTAGCAATTTCTCGGATGGGTTTTTTCTCTGTTTTCGCAGCTAAGGATGGCTTGTTTCACCTTCATGGAGAGCACTTTTGACCGCATGTTTACTTCATAGGAAAACCTTCCAAATGCAAGCACCACACCTCAAATCAACTCCAGGCCTTTTATCTGCTTAGTTGAGAATGACATAATGAAGGGATTGCCCACACCTGTCCATGAAATAGCCTTGGAGTCAATTGTCCAATTACTTTTGGTCCCTTTAAAAAACAGGGTGGCACAGGTTAAGGAGCTGAAACTCCTAAACTCTTCATCCAATTTTAATATGGATACCCTCAAATGAAAGCTAAAAGTCTGAACTTCAACTGCATCTGAATTGTTTTGTTTAAAATTAAATTGTGGTAATGTCTATAACCAAAATGAGAAAAATGTTGTCTCTGTCCAAATATATATGGACCTAACTGTACATTTTCCCCATACAGAAAGTCCTGTCTTGTGATAGAAAGCATTGACTGATACTCTTTAAAGAGGACCTTTCAATGGATTTTTTTTTAATTAAACTGAGTACCCTTCTGATTGGCACTAGTTTACTGATTCTGGAACAACTTTTCTTTTTCTTCTGTGCTCGTGTTCCAAAGTTTACTCCCACCAGTAATAAAGGTGCACATCTTCTCTTCAACCAACAGAACGTATTCTACAGAACCTCTATTTGGCTGTGTTTTGTTTGGCTAGCATCAGAAGGAAAAAGCACCCACAGAGAACTTCAGCGGTATACGCCCAGTTGGTTAAAGGTGAAATATGCATCTTTATTGCTTGTATAACCCTGTAGACTGTAGGCAGGGCACTCTCCCCTCTGTACCAGTCTGTCATTGTTAGTTTGTTCACTGTAATTTATATTTGTATTTTGTATATGACCCTCACTTATGTACAGCACCATGGAATCAATGGCGCCCTAAACATTAATCATCATAATAATAAGAACCACTTTGGAATGGAAGAGCACAGAAAAAAAATCAGTGAAAGGTCCTCTTTAACCACTTCACAACATATAACATATATTTATGTCATATGTCACATCCCTGAATTTAAGGCAGGCTGACACTCAGAGCCCACATCTTTCCCTGTGAATCAAGACAAATTGATTCAGTCATCATGTGCCTTTAACAGCTGTGGGTGGAATGGTGTCCGCCCATGGCTGTTAACCAGTTAAATCTCAATCCAAATCTCAATCACTGACAGAGTGATTTAACACGGATAGTGTTGATAGTGGATGTTGCGATGCACATTAAGGATGAGCGGACCTATGGATGTTCGGGTTCGTCGGTTTCAGCTGAACTAGAGTTAAAAGTTTGGTTCGGTATACGAACTTGACCTCAAACTTGACCCTGAACCCAAACCCAATAGAAGTCAATGAATCCGAACTACGGTGCTTTAAAATGGCTGTAAAGTGGTCATAGTAAGGGCTAGGGGGCTGCAAAAGGGAGATACATGGGGATAAGAGTAAGACAATTGCCCTGCAAACAAATTTAAGTAGAGAAATTGCTTAGAATAACAAAATAAAAAAAATAAAAAATTATAATCTTGAACCAGGTGGCGGAAATTGAAGTGGAGAAGGTGGAGGTGGCAGTATAGATGAAAGAGGCATAGGAAGAGGAGGTATCAAACATTGTTTTTGTATTTTGCTTTTTTTTTTCATTGACTTTTTGGGGTACACTGAAAACAGGCAGTGTAATAATCTGCAGGCCACTCTCTCTCTGTATTCAGGCCATGTAATATTCTGCACTTTTTTTGGTTGAAAACAATGAGTAGAGCATCAGATAGAGGACATGGCCGTGTTGCTGGTGTATGTGCTACAGGGAGAAATAGGCCGTGATTGATTTGTGCCTGCTACGCTTCCAAATGAAACACCTTCCTCTGGAGCAAGCAGGCAACAGGACGTTCTGTGTAATTTCGTAGGCCCGAGTACCGCTGGATGAATAGTGATGTGAGAACAATTAGAGGTGGTTCTAGATTGTTTGGCTGAGAGTGCCTCCAGTTCATTGCTGAAAGTACAGATTTTGCAACTGCGGCCCTTGGGCATCTGTCTTCCACCTCACCCCCTTACAAATCAGGCAAGCAGTCTGAGAGACTGAGACGCAATTTATGCAGCAGTCACTTCTGCTTTTTTATGACTCTGCTGACTGTGGTTCTGTGGCCCGCTACCTGGCCTTGGAAAAGATTGAGTACATTGATGTTGGAGTATGAGTACATGGGAAGAGTAGTGCAAACATTCATTGGACCAAATCTATGTTGATGATGATGATGATGATGATGATGAAACACAGGTGCCAGTGTGTAGTCCAGCAAGGAGGGCGGGTGTGAGGACTGAGTGGAACATCATGCAGAGAGTTATTAATAACATTTTTTGGGTGGCACCATTGATTCCATGGTGCTGTACATGAGGAGGGGTTACATAAAAAGCAAAAATAAAAATTGCAATGAATAAAATAATAGTAACAGTCATGTACAGAGGGGTAGAGGACCCTACCCTCGCGGCCTTACCTTCCACAGGGTAATGGGGAAGGAGACAGTAGGTTCAGGGGTTACAGCAGCTCTTGTATTGGTGAGGTGGCAGTGGGGTCATTGCAGGGTATAAGTTTTTCCAAAGACATGGGTTTTCAAGTTCAGCTCACAAGTTCCGAATGTAAGGATAATTGGATGTGTTGGGCCACAGAATTTTACAGGATGGGGATACTCGGGAAAAGTCTTGCAGATGATTGTATGAAGAATGTATGATTGTGAAGCACAGAAGGAGGTCTTGGGAAGACCAGAGATTATGTGGTAGGAGATATTGGAAGATTAGTTCAGAGATGTATGGGGGAGACAGATTATAAATGGCATTGTAGGTCAGTGTTAGTAGCTTGAAGTGGATACGTTGTGGAATTGAGAGACACTGAAGGGATTTGCAGGGGGGAGGAGGGGAGGAGCAGCAAGGACAGAAGTGGATTCATAGGGCAGCAGAGTTTGTGGACAGACTGGAGCGATATGATGACAAGATGGGTGATGATGAGGTCCCAGACCCCACATGGAGTCAAGACCATTTGAGTGATGTGGACAGTTCGGAGGAAGAGGTGGTGGTCATGCTACCCCAGCGGCACAGCAAATGAGAGAGCAGGGTGCAAAAGCATCGAGGCCAGCCCCTAGCCATTAAGTTGGCTGCTGCTGCATACTGCGACCAGACCCTAACTTTTTCTCTGGCCATGTTTCCTCTTCCCCGTACTCCTCTTCATCCACCATCTCCTTTTGGCTTTCTCATTCTGCTGCTCGCCTTTCTGCATTGCAGCATCACTTCTGCCTTCACTGGATGGCAGGGGTCGTGGGGGAGATAAAAGGGACTGAGCACAGGAATGGGGGAGTATTGGCGGGAAGGCGACAGGAGAACAAGGAGAAAGTTGACTCCCTCCCCACTGCTCTGACTGCTAACTCCACATCATCCATCCTCCAGCATTCTGACCTGAAAACTGACTGTGTCCTGACTGGGCTGTCCTCGCATCCTTCCCTACTGGACGGCTCCTTCCCACCCTCAATGAGAGACATACTTAATTGCTCCGATCCTAGAGACTTCTTCAGAGGTTCGCACACTACCACGTTCTGCGATCGTGCATGCAGTTCGTGTTCGGCGCCATTCCAGAGGAATCCACAATAGAGACTGTTTCCATGTTCCAGCGCACTAAAGTCAAGCGGGACCTGATACATCAGCACGGTCGGGAGACAGTGCTTTTCATTCCTCCGTAACAGAGCCAGAGACATTGTTCACCACTTACGACGCCGGCGGGAAATATTCCAGCCTCTCCCTAACAAGAACTGCAAGCGATAATTTATCTTTTCCATATACCCTTTTCTCAAATATTGTGTTTGAATTCAAATCCTGTAGATATCGTTGCTGACCTTGTCTCCCTGTGCGGAGTATTCCTTGTCTTACCATAACCTGTTCTAGTAAATTCTGTTAACCCCTTCTCTGCCTCCAGCTCGTCACTGCATCCAACGAATCCTGCTCCCAGTACCTCTTACACTTTGGTGTAGTCGGCAGGATGCAGTCTAATAGCATGGAGGTAGCAGAACAGGCAGTTGGGCCCAGAACGAGTATCTCTCTGGGGGCCATGCTGAGTAACTTGCCTAAATTTACAGGTTCCAATACTATGTTGTGGAGTTGGACGGAGTGCATGAGGGGTATGATGAGAATGCACACTATAACCCCTGTGCTCGAGGCCGAGGTGGCCATTATGGCTTTGGATGGGGAGTCTAGAGACTCCGTGATGTTGCGTACCCCCCGAGACCGTGATACGTTTGCAAAAATACTCCAAATCTTAGAGGCGACCCATGGGGACCCCACTAACATTAGGGAACTTAGGACTCGCCTCTTCAGCCATATGCAAAGAGAGGGGAAGATGGTTACGCAATATATGAATGCACTGCAAGAGTTACACACTGCCATTGCTAGAAAAGACGGAGTGGGGATAGGGCCGACAGATATCATGTTGCGTGACTTGTTGGTGACTGGCCTGCGAGATGCCCTGACCAAGCAGACCCTGAGAGAACGGGTACGGGAGGACTCTCGTATCACCTTTGCTGACATAGGAAAGTAGTATACTCACGTGAACAGGAGCAGGGGGTGATGGTCCCAGTAGGGAAGGTACAGAGTGGTGAAGCAGCAGTGAAGACAGTTGCTGAACCCCAATGGGTTGAAGAGTTGAGAAAGGAGCTGTTGAATATTCAAGGAGAATTCTCTCAGGTGAAGGAGAAAGTTGAGGCCAGTCAGGACACGGCCGGGGGCCAAGGTGAAGTAGATGTCCATAACGAGGCCAGAATGTTCCGCTTTATGAGGCCCATCACTTGTTATAACTGCAGAGAAGTAGGGCATATGGCTAGGGAGTGTCCACAATGGGCCGGACCCCGACCACGCCACCCGTTAAACTAGAGGGCTCCGAGCCAGGGAGACGTTGCCCGAAGCCAGAATGGAAAGGAAGGAGTATTGAAAGTCCCACTAGTCTGGTGTCTACATGCCCGCTGGTCTGGGCCCAGTCCGATTGTCAAGCCGTGTGCTGCCTGGTGGATACTGGGTTTCAAGTGACCACGATGCCTGAAGCGTATTTTCGCCGACACTTCCCAGAGACTCTTCGATCTGAGTGGGGCGCAATAGTAAAACTGACAGCGGCAAACCACTTGCCCATCCCAGTCACAGGGGTGGTGCGGATGGAGGTCACCTTGGGCAGGAAGAATCTTGGATGGAGAGGCATCGTGCTGACCCTGGGGGAGACCGGTCACGATCATATCGTGACCCTGGGAATGAATATCCTGAAAGAGTTTGGAAAACTGCTCATAGATGAACCTTCCCATTTGTCGTTAAAACAGTGGAGTCTGCATAACCCCCAGCGGCAGGTGTTTCAACAGCTAATTCATACAGCTCGGGTTCAGGAGGCCTCTAGTCATGGGAAAAGTTAGGAAAAGTGGTTGTGCCAGCCTCCACTAAGCTCACCCTACCACCAGGACAGACCATACTGACCCTGCCCGTCCAAGCACATGCCCTGCTGGTAGAAGTACAATAGGAACCCTCGGTAATGGAACAATTGCGTGCAGGACTCTTAGTGGCCGAACACTGGCCATGGTATGTGAAGGGACGGTGCTATTGCGCTGCGTAAATCTGACAGATCAGGAAATTGTCATCCCACACAGGGGTGAAGTGGCGTGGGTAGTGGGCATGCCCGAAGAAATCATAGCACCCCAGACTATACAGTTGGCAGTAAATCCAGAGGACCCGTGGTCAGTAAAGGTCACCACTTCTCTGACAGCCAAACCTCAATACATCCAAGAAGGTCGGCACTTACTGGAACAGATGCGAGCCAAACTATCTGAACTCATGCCCATTCAGGTACAACAAGTGGAAGCGTTACTGGGTCAATACAAATCCATTTTTGCAAATCATGAGGTTCACTTCGTGTAATAATTATAGGGGATAACTCAGGAGACTCTTTGCGTGGAACAAGACAACTGCAGGATACAGTTTTATAAGTGGTAAAGTCTATATTATCACAGGGTGATTCAAACAGGTGCAGAGAGAAACTCAAGTCCACAACACTTGGTGTAAATATTAAACGCAGCTTAGCAGTCTATAGGAAACTTCAGAGGAAAATGCAATCAAGCAGAAAGTCTATGAAGCACAGTTATTCTTGAGGATACTTGACACGAATAAATCCTTGTCTTAGTCCAAACACAGATAGGTAAGCTTATAAGGCAGTTCAAATCATATCTTAACTCAACCAGGGAGGCCTGGTTAATAGTCTCAGGTTTTTGCAGAGCAGAAACAGCTTACATGTCCAGCAAATGCAGATGGAAGTAAACACAAGCAGCAGATGAAGGAGGATTACTGGAAAACTGGTGTATGCAGCAGGAACTCAGAGCAGAGTAGCAGGATCACCACACAGGTTCACAGGAGCAGGTATATAGCCAGGGAGTAATCAGAGGTCAGGAGCTGGATGCAAGGCAGATTACTCTAGCACAGACTGAAGGCTGGGGTGGAGTTTTATAGCAGGAAGACACAGTGCACATGCGACCAAAGACACCATATTGGAAGAGGGCAGTAATGCACAAAAGGTAAAAAATGTTCAGAGTCCTGACACTTTGGCTGCACCACAGTGATCACTCACGACATACCTACAGGGGATATAGCACCCATTCAAGATCATTACCGGCAAATTCCCCCTCACTTATCTCAGGAAGAGAGAGAGATGCTCGGTCAGATACTACAGGCGGGCATCATCAGAGACAGCCAGAGTCTGTGGGCAGCCCCCATTGTGATTGTGCAGAAGAAGGACGGGACACTGAAGTTCTGTGTGGATTACTGCAAACTCAATGCCTGCACCGTGAAGGACTCGTACCCTCTGCCCCGGATTGAGGAATTTCTGTCTGCGTGGGGAAAGCCAAGTTCTTCTCAATGCTAGATCTCGCCAGTGGCTACTGGCAAGAGCTCATATCAGAAAAGGATTGTGCGAAAACGGCCTTTATACTACCTACAGGCCTCTTCGAATCCAATAGGAGGCCATTTGGCCTGGCCAATGCCCCCAGTACATTCCAACGATTGATGGAAAGGTGCCTAGGTGATTTGAACTTTGAGGCCACACTCATTTACCTGGATGACATCATAGTATACGCTGCCTCGTTCGAAGACCACCTGCAGAGATTAGAGCAAGTGCTGAGCCGTCTGCAGAAGTATGGGCTGAAGGTGACACCCCAGAAGTGCCACTTGTTATGGACCCAAATCGAGTACCTAGCTCATGTCGTTTCAGCCAAAGGAGTGAAGCCGTCACATGAAAAAATTGTGGTGATTCAAGATTGGCTGACCCCAGAGACTGTAAAAGCTGTCCGAGCATTTCTGGGACTGACGGGGTACTATCGTCGCTTCGTGAAGAACTTTGCCCGTGTGGTGCAACCTCTGCTTGAGCTTCTGAAATGGGTACCCCTGAATACAAAGGGTCGATCCATCCATTGGGAAGAAAGGCAGTAGAAGGCTTTTCATGACTTGAAGAAGGCACTGACCGAAGCCCCGGTACTGGCTTATGTGGACTTCTCTATACCGTTCATTCTCCACACCGACTGAAGCTTGCATGGGCTTGGGGCTGTGTTGTCATAGGTGCAGGAGAGGAAAGAGAGGGTGATTGCCTATGCTAGTCAGTCCCTTCATGATTCCGAGCATAACCCGGACAACTACAGTTCCTTCAAGCTGGAATTGCTGGAGTTGGTGTGGGCCATGATGGAGAAATTTGCAGAATACCTGTCCGGCTCGGAGGTGCTAGTGCACACCAATAATAATCCGTTTGCGCATCTGGAGAATGCCAAGTTATGAGCCCTGGATCAGAGCTCGGTGGACAGAATGGCAAAGTTTTGGTACAGAATCGCTTACAGGAGGGGGCGGAGAAAACCCATGCCGATGCCCTATCCAGAGCAAAACATGCACCTCCTAGAAAGAGTAAAGATGAGATGCTGGAGGGGGAGGAGGTTCCCCAGTTCTGGAAGACCGCTAGGATGGTAGCGGCTATGCTGGATCAGATACGGGCCCCCCATCAAGAAGGAGTGTTGGGAAGATCTTAGGATGAGTGGGTGTGGTTGAAGCAAGAATATTGTGAACTTGCTCTGTTTAGACAATGGGTGATGCTGAAGAAGCTACCTAGTCAAGAACAGTGGAGTACTCTGACTCAAGAAGTGTTGAAGATACTCCGGCAGTGGGAGCACCTCATGGCAGGTAGTGATTCCAGAGACAGTGCTGTCTACAATGGCCACTGAAGCTCATGAGAAGGTGGCTCACTATGGTCTTGAAAGAACTTTCCAGTGGCTGCAGCGATTTGTCTACCACCCTGTCATGTCGGACGCTGTTCAGACCAGGTCGTTCGACAGACAGCGGTAATTCTGCTTTTGACCACTATTTGCTCATTGGCGTCGGCTAGATTTTATCTAGCTGTTCCGGGGTTAATTTACCTGATCCTCGGATTGGAAGCTGGGCCATGCCCATTGCCTTTAAATAGTTCTCCTGATCATTGGGCGTCGCCGATTATAGCTTCTGTCTTGTGCGTTGTTATCTCGGTCTGGAGTGGAGAGCTGGTTGTTAAAGATTCGTTGCTGGTGGTCTATTTTCCTTAGTCTTATTTACTCCTTCCTATATTTGTATTTATTTTGCCCTGCACATTTATAGTGTATTCCTGAGTGACTGCGGCGTTGTGTATATTTTCCTTTATCCTTGTCTGTGCTAACTGTGGGTATTGGTGTATTACCTCTTCACTGGGTGGTGGGCGGAGATTTCAGCCTAGGGTTGAAACAGGAGACAGGGTGAGGTTCGAGGCCTGGACATGCACACCATCAGTGTAAACTCCAGGTAGAGGGTCAGTCAGGATTTCCCTAGTCTGAGGGAAATTGCAGGGGCCCGGGTTATTAGCTCTCGCTCACCTAGTTCCCCCATGACATTATAATCGGCCCAACAACAAACAAAAAAAAGGGGTTTCTTTTTTTTTCTTTTGTCATGGATCCCATGACTTCCATAACCCACCAGTTGGAGGCGCTGTCCCTACAGGTCACTGAGTTGAGTGGGGCAGTTCAGCAACAGGGACTAGCAGTATCTAATGTGCAAGCTGGAGCGACAGGAAGAGTTGCTGAGCCTAAATTCCCTTTGCCTGAAAAATTTGCTGGGGAACGCAGTAAATTTGTTTCTTTTTGTGAAGCTTGCAAACTATATTTCCATATGCGCCCGATCTCCTCGGGTAATGAGGCTCAGCGTGTGGGCCTGGTGTTGTCACTGTTAAGCGGGGATCCCCAAGCATGGGCGTTTTCTTTGCCATCTGATTCTGCTGCATTTGACTCTGGAGAGTTTTTTTTCCTCTCTTGGAAAAATCTATGATGAACCTGACAGAATGGCTCTAGCAGAATCTAAGATACGCACTATTCGCCAAGGGGAGCGAGTTGCAGAGGATTACTGTTCTGAATTTCATCGCTGGGCGATCGATACACAATGGAATGATCCAGCATTGCGGAGTCAGTTTATTCATGGGGTTTCTGGAAGGGTTAAAAAAGCTCTTCTGATGTACGAGACTCCTGCTTCTCTAGATTCCGCTATGAGTCTGGTTGTCCGCATTGATCGCCGTTTGCGTCAGGGGGAGCATGAGACACCGCCTATGGGAGAGGGTTTAGGTTCACGTGAGGTTGCTGCAGGTGAGCCCATGGAGCCTATGCAAATCGCAGGGGTGTCACATGTGAAGCGTTGAGCCCCTGAGCTCAGGAAGCAGGGAGCCTGTTTTTACTGTGGTAAAACTGGTCATTTTATTAACATCTGTCCTCTGCTGTCTAAGAAAAACGCAACGGCGGAAAACTTCTAAGCTCAGAGGGTGGGGAGGAGACCAATCTGAGCTTATGTATATCCTCCATGGTGGTTTCTCAATGCATGCTCCCTGCTAAGGTTTTTATCGCTGGCAGTGAGCTGCCAATTACTGTTTTTGTGGATATTGGTTCAGCCACAAATCTCATTGATGAGGAGTTTGCACGCACAGCAGGTTTTAGGATTGAAAAACTGTCTCATCCTATCCGCATGGTCACCATCAATGCTGCTCCTCTCTCTCAGGGGGAGATTACTGAATTTGTGGCTGAGGTGAAACTCCACATTGGGGTTCTACATTCCGAGCGGGTTACATGTAAGGTGCTCAGGAATCCTCCTGCTCAGGTGGTTTTGGGTTTTCCTTGGTTGTCCATGCACAACCCGGTAATTGACTGGAAAACTCAGGACATAATTCAGTGGAGCGAGTTCTTCCAGGAGAATTGCCTGGCCACATGTGTGGCTGTGGTGACTTCAAGCATTCCGGAGTCACTTCTGGATTTTGTGGATGTGTTCTCTGAAAAGGGTTGTTCAGAGTTGCCGCCATGCGGCGCGCCCCCACACCGCCGCAGGGCCGAGGGGTACCCGGAGCCGGGCCTCTAGTTCTCAGTCTCGGGGTTGTCACGGTGGCTAGACCCGGTCCGTGGCCCTGTCCGTCAGTGGGGGACGTCCGGTGTAATAGGTGGTAGTAATAGTAGCGATGGAGCGGTGCAGTTGTGGGGTGTAAGTCGCGGTAAATAACGAGGACACCAGGTTGCAGTCTCTTTACCTCTTTACTGGAGATCTCTGAGTCCTCAGTCCAGAACACGGTTCACCAGGCTACGCAAGTCCGGCCGGTCCAATGGCACCTCCAGAGTTCTCCTCTCAGGTGGAAATCTGTGCCTTCCTTCTAGCGCTATGTGTTGTAGTCCTTCCCTGCTGTGCTTACGGAAAGTAACCCCACAACGGTTGTGTCTGTTTCTTAAGTTCCCTCACAACTCGATTTGATGTTCCTCTGTAATCCACCCCTTCCCTGTATTCAGGTTGGAATGGCACCCGTTTGTCAGGTAGGCCTGGAGTTCTTCCGGGACCCTAGAGTCGCCCCTCTCCCGCAATTGCCCCCCAAGACTTCATAGGCGATATGTGGTAGACAGCCCGCCTGAGACTGACTGTCCTGCCGCTGTTTGGAGTATGGCTTGAAGCTGTATTCTAATCCACTCCCTCGGCGTTCCGGCCACCGGTATTGCGCCTCAGCAGGGTGCTGCCTCTTTCAACAAAACCCCTGCTGGTATTCTCCTTCTGCTTGATCTCGTTTCTCACTCAGCACAATCTGTCTCGCTTCTAGTCCTTTCCTTGAGTCCCGCCGCTTCCAGGAGCCTGCGCGGACCCGTTACGTTCTTTCAATGCCAAGCCTCTGCCAGGATCCCACCCCTGGCAGAGACCCTACAGTCTCTCCCTTCACAACACCCCCTGCCACAGGGTGTTGCTCCGTTCAATCCCGTCAGCGTTCTCTCTAACTTTCTGCCTGACCCCCAGTTTACCCACTATGGTGGGGAGTGGCCTAATGAATAGCACCCTTAGCTCCCCCCGGAGGCCCAGCTGTGAAACATATTGGTGTCTGTGATACCTGATTGGAGGAACTCCTTCGGTGCCATCGAACGTACCATGGCTCCCCTTAGCGGCGAAGCCACAGTACTGCAACGACCAGAACTCTGGGGCGCTGCACTCCCCCCTGGTTAAACACAGTACTCCGGGACTGGGAAGAAAAACAACAATACAGATTAGTAAACAGACATACAATTTTGTTGAGTGCAAAACAATAAGTATACTTGAACAGGCTTCCCTTTATGGGAGGTGAGGACACTTTTAACGTTACAAACATAGTCAACATTATAAATTACAGGCTATGCATAACTCCTGTTACCCAACCGGGTATTCTACTTAGTGCAAATTCGGGAACAATAAATTAACATTGCCTTTAAGAAACATACACTCTTAGTTTACCAAAGGCCTTCCTATAATCACATTACAGGGTAAGGTAACTTCACATTCTCCTACTTTGAACCTGCAGGACCGCCTGTCCCTATGGCACCAGACCTACTGCCTCTCCTTTCTTTTACAGGACCGCCCTGTTCATCCAGGGCCTACTGCCTTTCTCTACTATACATGGTATAGACATAACATTCCTTCCGTTTAAAGAACTCTGAGCCAGCTCTACTCGGCTCCTTTAAGGACTCACTCTCTAACCCCTACGGGTTCACTCTCTGTCCTTAGTAACAAAGTAACTTTCAATGTGGACGCGGGGTTTACCTTCTATCCTCACCTTCATTATTACTTTGCTTACTTTCAGCTATGCAGATCTCTATCTCTACCCCTTCGGGCTCTCTGCATCTTTTCTTTCTGCAAAACATTATTTAGATTTCACATTTCAACAAATTCAACACATATAACTTAGCATGTAAAACAGTTACATTTCTTTTCAAGGCATCATTATGGCATTACTGTTCTGCAACAGTATCTCTCTCAAGTTCAGTTTCTCACATCCCCTTTAAGAGGAGACCAAGTCTTTCTAAGGTAGCTCGTCTTCTCAGCCTACCGGCCCATGCAAAGGTTCCGGCATGGTATCTTCGCAAAGTGTCTTTAACTAGAACCGGTAGGAAAGATATCTTCACAAAGTGTCTTTGGCTCAAACAAATAGGGCAAATATCTTCGCAAAGTGTCTTTGGCTAAAACCAGTAGGGAGCACCTTTAAGAAGGTGCAAACTATTTACAAGGGAAGTTCGAATCATGCACAGTCCATGATTTCTGCAGTTTGTATAACTTTTGTGCAACAACTTCAGAAAAGAAAAACAAACAAAGAGGATCCCGGGTCAACAGAGGGATCCATTAACCCTGGGCGGGTTTAGCAGCAACTTAAAGGAATAAAAGACAAACAGTAACTATTTACATTTTCAGGTTTCCGAGGTTTACTCTTTTTCAGGCGGCTCGGGCTCCTGCCCCCCAGCCACCGTGGTGCCAGCGTCCGCGGTTCGAACGTGAAGATGAACTCGACTGGCCAACTCGGTGGCCGCAACCAGGCGCACCGTTGCGATGGTGACAAGATCGGGTGCTCCTGGGACCAGGTCCGAGGCGGTAAGGGTCGCGGCTCCAGACATACACCGCCGAACATTCCGTGCATACCACCCGAGCGGGTTCTGGTGGCGGCTGTAGGTCACCGAATCCCCCTTTTGCAATGGTTCTCCACTTCGGCCACAGCAGGGAGCCCTCACGTTACAATGCGCAACAAAAACGTCAGTATCCAATCCTGGCTCGTGTATGAGGCCCCACCCTCTTCTTGCATGGTAGGCCAACACAGTGCCCCGCCTTGTCACGTCTCTGTCATCCCATGCCGGAGGGGGTTGTTGTACTTTCGATGGGCCCATCGACTCGGCCTCTTTCCGGCCTTTCCACTGTAGAATCAAGCACTGTCTATATTGTTCCCATGTAAGCATCGCAAGAGTGGACCTGTTCTCCCGGGATCCATCTGCTCTAAACCAGGGGGTGTCCCACCGAAGAACTACTCCATCTAAGCTCACATCCACAGGCTCCCCCACTCCAGTCGACAGCGGTGGCACCATCCTTCCCAGGTCATCGGGGGATAGCACCATTAGCCCTGCCGAGATAAGTCGCTCCCTACTGCGATAGAGGTGGGTCATGGAAGCGGGCTCGCGGAGGGGAGCAGGGACGCCGGCCATACCTGCGCCCAATATGGTTCCATCGGTGTCGCTCCGGTCCGTTAACGAGGACGCTAGAGTCTGCTGCAGCCCGGACCGGGGCTCCTCCAATGGGATGCTCGGATTCGGCTCCGCTGGCTGTGGTTCCTCCTCCTCTAACTCCGAGGTCGGGATTGGTGGACGTAACTCCGCTGTCGGATCCGCAGGCCTCCGGTCCACCTCCGGTGAAGAAAGGCCGGCCTGAACCGCTTCTTCCTCGCTCAGGCACTCGCCGTTCATCATTGCTGCCTGATAGTTGGTGGCAGTGCATGCACCTAGCTCCGTCATTTCTCCGAGGTCGGGCTTCTCCGTCACCCGCTTCCCGCCGTTGCATATCAAGGGGTGTTTCTCTTCTGCTTTGGGGCAGGTCATTCCTCTGCAGCCAGAAGTGCAGGGGGCGGTAGCCATTTCTCGCGCCACACTGGGAGTCTCCGCCCATAACACGCCCTCCTTCCCCTTGGGTGTAACAATGGCGGCGCCTTTTGGCGGGAACTTTTGGCGGCTAATGGCGCAGCACAGTCTTACAATAAAGTACAGTCCAAGCACAGTAAATCAGTCTCTAGGCACACATGACCTGATTCTTCAGGCTTAAGTAGATCCTGTTCGTGACGCCAAATCTGCGGCGCGCCCCCACACCGCCGCAGGGCCGAGGGGTACCCGGAGCCGGGCCTCTAGTTCTCAGTCTCGGGGTTGTCACGGTGGCTAGACCCGGTCCGTGGCCCTGTCCGTCAGTGGGGGACGTCCGGTGTAATAGGTGGTAGTAATAGTAGCGATGGAGCGGTGCAGTTGTGGGGTGTAAGTCGCGGTAAATAACGAGGACACCAGGTTGCAGTCTCTTTACCTCTTTACTGGAGATCTCTGAGTCCTCAGTCCAGAACACGGTTCACCAGGCTACGCAAGTCCGGCCGGTCCAATGGCACCTCCAGAGTTCTCCTCTCAGGTGGAAATCTGTGCCTTCCTTCTAGCGCTATGTGTTGTAGTCCTTCCCTGCTGTGCTTACGGAAAGTAACCCCACAACGGTTGTGTCTGTTTCTTAAGTTCCCTCACAACTCGATTTGATGTTCCTCTGTAATCCACCCCTTCCCTGTATTCAGGTTGGAATGGCACCCGTTTGTCAGGTAGGCCTGGAGTTCTTCCGGGACCCTAGAGTCGCCCCTCTCCCGCAATTGCCCCCCAAGACTTCATAGGCGATATGTGGTAGACAGCCCGCCTGAGACTGACTGTCCTGCCGCTGTTTGGAGTATGGCTTGAAGCTGTATTCTAATCCACTCCCTCGGCGTTCCGGCCACCGGTATTGCGCCTCAGCAGGGTGCTGCCTCTTTCAACAAAACCCCTGCTGGTATTCTCCTTCTGCTTGATCTCGTTTCTCACTCAGCACAATCTGTCTCGCTTCTAGTCCTTTCCTTGAGTCCCGCCGCTTCCAGGAGCCTGCGCGGACCCGTTACGTTCTTTCAATGCCAAGCCTCTGCCAGGATCCCACCCCTGGCAGAGACCCTACAGTCTCTCCCTTCACAACACCCCCTGCCACAGGGTGTTGCTCCGTTCAATCCCGTCAGCGTTCTCTCTAACTTTCTGCCTGACCCCCAGTTTACCCACTATGGTGGGGAGTGGCCTAATGAATAGCACCCTTAGCTCCCCCCGGAGGCCCAGCTGTGAAACATATTGGTGTCTGTGATACCTGATTGGAGGAACTCCTTCGGTGCCATCGAACGTACCATGGCTCCCCTTAGCGGCGAAGCCACAGTACTGCAACGACCAGAACTCTGGGGCGCTGCAGCCACATTGTCCCTATGACTGTTCTTTCAGGTTTAAACCAGGGGCCAAGTTGCCTAAAGCAAGGATGTTCAACATCTCCGGTCCGGAGAGACAAGCGTTAAAAGATTATATTGCTGAAAGCTTGAGCAAAGGGCACATCTGGCCGTCATCCTCGCCGGTGGCAGCAGGGTTCTTCTTCGTGAAGAACAAAGATGGAGGATTACGCCCGTGTTTGGATTTAAGGGAGTTGAACCAGATTACGGTTCGTGATCCATACCCGATGCCACTGATACCAGATTTGTTCAACCAGGTGGTGGGTGCTAAGTGGTTTACCAAGCTTGACCTCAGGGGGGCGTACAACCTCATAAGAGTCCGTCAAGGTGATGAGTGGAGGACGGCTTTGAATACCCCTGGGGGTCATTTTGAAAATTTGGTGATGCCTTTTGGTGGGTTGACTAACGCACCTGCAGTGTTCCAACATTTCATCAATGATGTGTTCTCGCATGTTTTGGGGAAATTCGTTATCGTGTACCTAGATGACATCCTCATATATTCTTGCGACCGTGATGCTCATTTAAATCATGTCAGGCAGGTGTTACAGCTTCTCAGAGAGAATAAGCTGTATGCTAAACTTGAGAAATGTGTATTTTCTGTTCAAGAGTTGCCTTTCTTGGGTTATATTGTGTCTGCTTCTGGTTTTAAAATGGACGCCGCTAAGGTGCAAGCGGTGCTGCATTGGGAACGTCCTGATAACCTGAAAGCACTTCAGCGGTTCCTTGGGTTTTCTAACTACTATAGGAAATGTATCAAGGATTTTTCCATCATTGCTAAACCGCTAACTGACATGACTAAAAAGGGTACCAATTTCTCCGTTTGGCCTGAGGCTGCTGTGCGCACATTTGAATTTCTTAAGAACAGTTTTGTTTCAGCCCCCATTCTTGTGCAGCCAGACGTATCAAAACCCTTTGTTGTGGAAGTTGATGCGTCTGAGGTTGGTGTGGGGGCGGTACTATCTCAAGGCTCATCTTTGAGTGGTTTGCGTCCGTGCGCTTTTTTCTCCAAGAAACTGTCGTCCGCCGAACGTAACTACGATATCGGCAACAGGGAGTTGTTGGCAATCAAGTTGGCCTTTGAGGAATGGCGACACTTCTTGGAGGGGTCGGTACATCAGGTTACTGTTATTACCGATCATAAGAATCTGCTATATTTGGAGTCAGCCAAGCGTCTGTCCCCCAGGCAGGCTCGCTGGGCATTGTTTTTCACGCAGTTCAATTTTGTTGTCACTTACAGACCGGGGTCTAAAAACACTAAGGCGGATGCTCTGTCCAGGTGTTTTCCGGTTGGTGAACCTCGGGAAGATCCAGTACCCATCCTCCAAAAGGGTGTTGTGGTTTCGGCTCTCACAACCGAGGTTGAGGCTGAGATTGCCGAGGCTCAGGAGGAGGTACCATCTGAGCTTCCCATCAACAAATCTTTTGTACCGCTTCATCTCCGCTTAAAGGTTGTGGCGGTGCATCATGATGCTATCCTGGCTGGCCACCCAGGGGTTAGAGGTACCTTGGAGTTGGTGTCACGTCGGTTTTGGTGGCCCAAGATCCGACAGGACGTGGTCTCATACGTGTCAGCTTGTACCACGTGTGCTAGGGCTAAGACGCCCCGTTCCCATCCTGTTGGCACACTACTTCCTCTTGAAGTACCTAGTAAGCCATGGACAGAAATCTCCATGGATTTCATCACTGATTTGCCCTCATAAGCTGGGAACACGGTCATCTTGGTGATTGTTGATCGGTTTTCTAAAATGTCGCACTTTGTGTCTTTGCCTTCGTTGCCTAACGCTAAGACTCTGGCTCAGGTATTTGTGCAGGAGGTGGTCAGACTTCATGGGGTTCCATCTGACATCGTGTCTGATAGGGGGTCTCAGTTTGTGGCAAAATTTTGGAAAGCATTTTTCTCACGGCTGGGGATCAAGTTGTCTCATTCTTTGGCGTTCCATCCTCAGTCAAATGGTCAGACTGAGCGTATGAACCAAAATTTGGAACAGTACCTACGCTGCTTTGTCTCTGATAACCAGGAGGAGTGGTCTACCTTTCTTCCTTTGGCTGAGTTTGCCATCAATAATCACCGCCATGAGTCGTCTGGGGAGTCTCCGTTTTTTTGTGTTTACGGGCTACATCCTCAATTTTGTACCTTGAGTCAGAGGGGCTCTTCTGGCGTTCCGGAGGAGGATCAGTTAGGAGCACAATTGTCATCAGTCTGGAGGAGAGTTAAACAGCGCCTGTTGAGTGTGGGTGCTAGGTAAAAACGTGTGGCTGACAGTAGGCGTGTGCCAGGTCCGGACCTGAGTGTGGATGACTGGGTGTGGTTATCCACAAAAAACATAAGACTCAAAATACTGTCCCTTAAATTGGGTCCACGGTTTATTGGTCCATTTTAGGGTCACCGCCGTCATTAACCCAGTAGCGTACCGATTGGAGCTCCCTACGGTGTATAAGATACACAACGTGTTCCATAGGTCTCTTCTAAAGAAGGTGGTGGGTTCTGTGGACGCGGTGCCTATGCCACCTCCAGTCTTGGTGGATGGTAATTTGGAGTTTGAAGTCTCCAAGGTGGTTGACTCTCGTGTAGTGTGTCGCACTTTACAGTACTTGGTACACTGGCGTGGTTATGGGCTTGAGGAGAGGTCCTGGGTACCAGCCTCGGATATTCATGCTGATTGGCTGGTCAGGTTTTTTCATCGTCGCCATCCAGACAAGCCGGGTCCTATAAGCCGTGAGGGCCCTGGGGTCCCTCATAGAAGGCAGGGTACTGTCATGTCGGACGCTGTTCAGACCAGGTCATTCGACAGACAGCGGTAATTCCGCTTTTGACCACTATTTGCTCATTGGCGTTGGCTAGATTTTATCTAGCTGTTCCGGGGTTAATTTACCTGATCCTCGGATTGGAAGCTGGGCCATGCCCATTGCCTTTAAGTAGTTCTCCTGATCATTGGGCGTCGCCGATTATAGCTTCTGTCTTGTGCGTTGTTATCTCGGTCTGGAGTGGAGAGCTGGTTGTTAAAGATTCGTTGCTGGTGGTCTATTTTCCTTAGTCTTATTTACTCCTTCCTATATTTGTATTTATTTTGCCCTGCACATTTATAGTGTATTCCTGAGTGACTGCTGCATTGTGTATATTTTCCTTTATCCTTGTCTGTGCTAACTGTGGGTATTGGTGTATTACCTCTTCACTGGGTGGTGGGCGGAGGTTTCAGCCTAGGGTTGAAACAGGAGACAGGGTGAGGTTCGAGGCTTGGACATGCACACCATCAGTGTAAACTCCAGGTAGAGGGTCAGTCAGGATTTCCCTAGTCTGAGGGAAATTGCAGGGGCCCGGGTTATTAGCTCTCGCTCACCTAGTTCCCCCGTGACACACCCTCGGTTAAGAACAGCAGTTGAAGAGGCTTGCAAATTCTGTTGGGCATGTGAGTTGGCGAAGTCCCTAGAACAAAGAGCTCCTACTCAAACTATAGTGACATCAGCCCCCCTGGAGCTGTTGACCATTGACTACTTGGCCATCGGGCTGGCACACCAAGGATATGACCACTGTTTAGTGATGGTAGATCACTTCACGAAGTTTGCTGTTGTGACTGCACATGCCATCTGTAAAAATTTAATTCAGGTCTATGGATCCCCGCAGCGGATCCATTATGATCAAGGAGCCTGTTTCTTGGGAAGAGTAATGAATGAGTTACAACAGATCTATCAGTTTGACTGGTCCCATACCACACCGTACCACCCTCAGGAAAACAGGGCCTGTGAGCAGTTTAACCGTACTCTAATACAGATGCTACTAAACCCTGGAAGATGATAGGAAGGCTAGGTGGCCCGAGTATGTGTCTGAACTCATGTGGATCTACAATAATCGGGTCCATCAGACCACTGGTTACACGCCCTACTCCTTGTTGCTCGGCCGAGCTGGGAAAGAGGTTCCTGAACTGGAGCTGGATCCAGGGGAGGACCAGCCATGGACGGGAGTGTCTACCTGGGTTTGAGAACACCGCCACCATTTGCAGACCCTACATCATCTAGTACAGATCCGGCTCCGGGAGTTGGAGCACCCTGAGAAGCTCCCTATGCGAGGGACAGATCTTCAGGTTGGTGATCGAGTGTTGGTGCGTTAGAAACGTCCACGGGACAAGCTGGAAAACCGGTGGGAGAGTAGGCCATACAGAGTGAAGTGTCGGATCGGTACAGAAGGACCCGTGTACGAGATTTTTCCGGAAGAAGAAAAGAATGCTCCCACTAGAGTGGTACATAGAAGTATGCTTCGGCCATGCCTCTCAGAACACCCCATGCAAGAAGAGGAAACACCTGAGGTTCTTGAGGTTGTACCTCCGGTGACATTAGTAGATGAAGAAGAAAGTCCTGAGCAGCAGCCTGAGAATACATCTGATAGTCAGGGCCCTGAGACTCTGGAAAAAACATTACAGTGGGTACAGATCCAGTTTTGTCTCCACTGGAGGACTCCACTATTCCTTCCAATCTACATCACTCCGAACGCACAACGGCTGGACAACCCCCCAATCGTTACAACCAGGACCAGTTAATTTGGCAACAAGTTGCTAAGCAAGACAAGCAACGATCTAATGTTTCTCAAGATGCCTCGCCCGTTGAATGGCGAGTGAAAAGAGAGGGGGAGTGTAAGGAGATGAACAGGGAGAGAGTCAGTGGTTTCCGGTGCACTCTGGGGCCAGAACTATCAGGACTATCACCACTGTTGCCATGGGATGGTTCTTCTGGGGGGAAGGGCCTTTGCACTGGACGGAAGAGGGCATAGGGAAGATAAAATGGACTGGTACAAACAGGACCTGAACCATGTGACAGAGTGAGAGGTGATCGGGGGCAGAGCCAGACACCAGGGAACAGAGAAAGGAAAAACACAAGAGAGTGGTCGAACAAGCTAAGATCTGAGCTATAAGATCATGAAGTACCAAAGGGCTGAGACAGAAAATTGTCAGAAGTGAAGCCAGATGTCAGAAATCCAGAAGAACAAGCAGAGTAACGCACGGAGAGCAAGGTAAACAATTGCAAACCAGGCACACACTCCAAGGTTCAGGCATACAGACTAGAACAGAAAGTATAGCTGACAGCGAATCCTAGTCTGGAGTGAGTATAAATACCCCTCCCATATCGATAGGGAGGCCAGCAAAATTAACCCTGAGAGAACAGGACATTAACCATGTCGTAACCATGACAGTTCTGGCCTGAAAACTGACTGTGTCATGACTGGGCTGTCCTCGCATCCTTCCCTACTGGATAGCTCCTTCCCGCCCTCAATGAGAGACATTCTTACTTGCTCCGGTCCTAGAGACTGCTTCAGAGGTTCACACACTACCACGTTCTGTGAGCATACATGCGGTTCGTGATCGGCGCCATTCCAGGGGAATCCACAACAGAGACTGTTTCCACGTTCCAGCGCACTCAAGTCAAGTGGGACCGGATACATCGGCACGGTCGGGAGAAAGTGCTTTTCATTCCTCCATAACAGAGCCAGAGACATTGTTCACCACTTACGACGCCGGCAGGAAATATTACAACCTCTCCCCAACAAGAACTGCAAGCGATAAGTTATCTTTTCCATATACCTTTTCCTCAAATATTGTGTTTGAATTCAAATCCTGTTGATACTGTTGCTGACCTTGTCTCCCTGTGCAGAGTATTCCTTGTCTTACCTTAAACTGTTCTAGTAAATTCTGTTAACCCCTTCTCTGCCTCCGGTTCTTCACTGCATCCAATGAATCCTGCTCCCAGTGCCTCTTACACAAGCACAATGTGTCATCCTTCCTTCCGTCACTGGAGCAAGATCAGAAAATGCGGGAATACAAGCGCACGTTGGTAGATGCACTGCTGATGGCATCCTTACCTGACAGCAGGGGGCTCAGTGGAAGCACAAGGCAGAGGAGGGTTAAGTCGCCAATGCAGCTGGGGCACTTGCACCACCTCTTTAGGGATCATCAGCATGGCAAAAATGTAGAAAACCTTACTCAGCAAGTCGCAAAATCCAAACTCGGCTGCAGAGTAGAAACATTTTTTAGAGACGGGCTGGCTATCGTCTGTATCACTAGTGAATGTGGTGGTATAGCTAGTGGACATGGTGGTATAGCTGGAAGATGCAAGGGAGGAGTAATGGAACACTGGGATTTTTTTTGTATTGTTTATATTTTCATATTTTTTTCAGTGTTTTTTGCTTTTTTTTGCAATTTTATGGAACTGACTTATCAAAACCTACAATTAACAAGATTAAAACTAGCAATCTAGAATCAGGAGGTGAAGGTCAAAGTGGAGGAAGAGGTGGACATGGCGGAATAGGTGGAAGAGACAAGGGAGGAGTACTCCAGTACTGCTTTTATCTTTTTTTATGTTATTTTTTCAGTGTTTTTTTGAATTAAGGAACTGACTTAAAAAAAACCAACAATTTAAAAAATAAAACTAGCAATCTAGAACCAGGAGGCGTAGGTCCCATGTGGAGGAAGAGATGGACATAGCAGCATAAGTGGAATAGCCAAGCGAGGCGTAATGAAATATTGTTTGTGTTTTTTTGTTTTATTTCTTTTCTTTTTGTTTTTCTTTTTTTGCAGGAAACGGTCTTAAAAGAGCATAGAATTAACCCAAAATAAACTAAAAAGCTACAGCCAAGGGACTGACGTCCAAATGGAGGAGGAGGTTGAGTAGGTGGACTTGGCAATGTAGATGGAAGAGAAGGAGTAGGAGGTTGCCAACTCGATTTCCTGGGTTTTTTTATTTGGGAGGAGGCACCCAAATTAAAAAAATGGCAATTAGAGTTGAAGACTGTCTGGTTATGGCTGGTATAGTTGTCTAGTCATACAAAGGTATGGAAAAGTCATGTGGGATTCACCCCTCATTCATTTTAAGGAATGTTAGCTTCCCCACGTTGGATGCACCTGTCTGTGATGACATCCCACGTTATGTTAAACACACATTCCGACAGTACATTACAGGGCAGGCCAGCACCTCTAAGGCATAAAGGGCAAGCTCAGGCCATGTCTCCAATATGAAGACCGAGAAGTTAAATGGGGCAGACCATTCAGTTAGTACATGGAGACGTGTAAGTCCATCATGTCATTGTAACGCTGCCTCCTGCTAATATGGACTGTATCAGATGGTGGTACCAGATGTTGTGGACTGCTCATAAAGTTTTGTCACATCTCAGACATGCTAAGCCTACCTTATGAGGTACTGGTGACTTCCTCCACCTCTGCCTTATTCTTCTACTGAGTCCCCGCTGCCAGGTGGGAATGTCATCAGTAGTTTTTCAACCAGTGTGTGCTTGTATTGACGGATTTTGTGATCCCGCTCCAGTGACGAAAGTAATGATGGTATGTTGTCCTTGTAGCGGGGATCCAGGAGGGTAGCCACCCAGTAGTCCCCTGTAACACAGGTACACGGATGCAGTGACAGACGCGCAGAGCAAGGGTTACTCGCTTTATCAACACAGGAATAAACTCCTCACAGGGAGAAAACAAAGGAAATACAGTTAAAGGGCTGAGGATTAAACAGAATAACAGTATTTCGAATTAACATTCTATCAGTTTCACTTATCGTTACTCGGTTGTCCAGTTCTCACTCAGAGTCAGATGGCTGTCTGGCTGCCGGCTGTGGCCGGTGCTGAGTCTTCCGGCTTCCCCACCTGTGACAAACAGTCGTTCTTCTGGCGGTAGAGGGCGGTCACCGGTTTAGCCCATTGAGCCGCTAGTCCATTCAGCTGTCCGGTGGCCAGGAGTCCTTTACAACAACCTCCCGCTCAGCGGGCTCTGCAGTCAGGAGTCTCGCACAACAATCTCCCGCTCGGTGTGCTCTGCAGGCAGGAGTCTCGCACAACAATCTGCAGCTCAGCGTGCTCTGCCCTGTGCGCCCGGCGACGGTCCCCGGTCCTTCCTGTACTTGTCGTCTTTTGCTGCTGCGTGCCCTAATGCCACCTGTAGAGTGACACAGATCTGCACTCTTGCATTTTCTCTGGCAGGACCCAATCCTCGCTTCCCTCACAAAACCCCTTTAATCCTCTGGCTTACCATTCCCCCTCTTTGCAGGTCAAGGATTTGTTCCGTCTCTTATCTCCTTCCACTCTGCATCAGAAGGCTCAGCCCCAGCAGTTCCGGATCCAGTGCCTGGTGAGCACCCACAGCCCGGTCCTCTCCTCT
Organism: Ranitomeya variabilis; assembly: GCF_051348905.1. Lineage (NCBI taxonomy): Eukaryota > Metazoa > Chordata > Amphibia > Anura > Dendrobatidae > Ranitomeya > Ranitomeya variabilis. The sequence goes on from NC_135237.1 coordinate 92,693,354, forward strand.
ACACTGTACTGTAATAATACAGGCAACTCTGCGGTTGCTGCACAGGCACAGCAGCATATATTAGCTCATGTGTGCCAAGCTGCCCAGAGCCAACGTCACGCTGTCCTCTGTGGGAGGTGTATAGTCTGGGTAACTGGGTACTCTGGATCCCCCCCAGCCATGCTCCAGTGATGGCTGAAAGTTGCAGTAAGCACCACTGTGCTGTGAACATGGTTGTTCCTCCTTGTCCTCCTCTTCATCCTCCCAAACTGTCCTCTGGCTGTATAGTTGGGTACTTGGCCACTGTTGGAACAGTAACTCACCCTCCAAGCCATGTATTGACGATAGGCCTGATATCGGTGTGAATTGGCCCTGCTCCTCTTCTGTTGTGAATTTGCTTTTTGCTCCCTCTAGTGGTTACTAGTTTTTTGACTCTGGTTTTTTTGTCATTCCTTTTATCCGCACCTGGGTCGTTAGTTAGGGGTGTTGCTATATAAGCTCCCTGGACCTTCAGTTCTATGCCTGGCAACGTAGTTATCAGAGCTAGTCTGCTGTGCTCTTGTCTACTGATCCTGGTTCCAGTTATATCAGCTAAGTCTGCCTTTTGCTTTTTGCTATTTGTTTTGGTTTTGTATTTTTGTCCAGCTTGTTCCAAATCTATATCCTGACCTTTGCTGGAAGCTCTAGGGGGCTGGTGTTCTCCCCCCGGACCGTTAGACGGTTCGGGGGTTCTTGAATTTCCAGTGTGGATTTTGATAGGGTTTTTGTTGACCATATAAGTTACCTTTCTTTATTCTGCTATCAGTAAGCGGGCCTCTCTGTGCTAAACCTGGTTCATTTCTGTGTTTGTCATTTCCTCTTACCTCACCGTCATTATTTGTGGGGGGCTTCTATCCAGCTTTGGGGTCCCCTTCTCTGGAGGCAAGAAAGGTCTTTGTTTTCCTCTACTAGGGGTAGCTAGATTCTCCGGCTGGCGCGTGTCATCTAGAATCAACGTAGGAATGATCCCCGGCTACTTCTAGTGTTGGCGTTAGGAGTAGATATATGGTCAACCCAGTTACCACTGCCCTATGAGCTGGATTTTTGTATTCTGCAGACTTCCACGTTCCTCTGAGACCCTCGCCATTGGGGTCATAACAGTTTGCCAGGCCAGTATTAAATGTTTAATGCATTGCAGAAGAGGGATTATAAGAAAGAAGATTCTGAGTTGTTTTTTTTTCTTCTTCCCCTTTACCTCAGAGTGGCTATGCTTGCTGCAGACATGAATGTCCAGACCTTGATTACAAGTGTGGACCAGCTGGCTACTCGTGTGCAGGGCATACAAGACTATGTTATCAGAAATCCTAGGTCAGAACCTAAAATACCGATTCCTGAACTGTTTTCCGGAGACAGGTTTAAGTTTAGGAATTTCGTGAATAATTGTAAATTGTTTTTGTCCCTGAGACCCTGTTCATCTGGAGATTCTGCTCAGCAAGTAAAAATTGTTATTTCGTTCTTACGGGGCGACCCTCAGGATTGGGCTTTTTCGCTGGCGCCAGGAGATCCGGCATTGGCTGATCTTGATGCGTTTTTTCTGGCGCTCGGTTTACTTTATGAGGAACCCAATCTTGAGATTCAGGCAGAAAAGGCCTTGCTGGCTATGTCTCAGGGGCAGGACGAGGCTGAAGTGTATTGCCAAAAATTTCGGAAATGGTCCGTGCTGACACATTGGAACGAGTGTGCACTGGCCGCTAATTTTAGAAATGGCCTTTCTGAAGCCATTAAGAATGTTATGGTGGGTTTTCCCATTCCCACAGGTCTGAATGATACTATGGCACTGGCTATTCAAATTGACTGGCGGTTGCGGGAGCGCAAAACCGCAAATTCCCTCATGGTGTTGTCTGAACAGACACCTAATTCGGTGCAATGTGATAGAAAAACCGCAAATTCCCTCATGGTGTTGTCTGAACAGACACCTGATTTAATGCAATGTGATAGAATCCTGACTAGAAATGAGCGGAAAATTCATAGACGCCGGAATGGCTTGTGCTACTACTGTGGTGATTCTACACATGTTATCTCAGCATGCTCTAAACGTATAGCTAAGGTTGTTAGTCCTGTCACCGTTGGTAATTTGCAACCTAAATTTATTCTGTCTGTAACTTTGATTTGCTCACTGTCATCTTATCCTGTCATGGCGTTTGTAGATTCAGGTGCTGCCCTGAGTCTCATGGATCTCTCATTTGCTAAGCGCTGTGGTTTTACTCTTGAACCATTAGAAAACCCTATTCCTCTTAGGGGTATTGATGCTACACCATTGGCAGCAAATAAACCGCAGTATTGGACACAGGTTACCATGTGCATGACTCCTGAACACCGCGAGATGATACGTTTCCTGGTTTTACATAAGATGCATGATTTGGTTGTTTTAGGGCTGCCATGGTTACAGACCCATAATCCAGTCCTGGACTGGAAGGCTATGTCAGTCTCAAGTTGGGGCTGTCGTGGTATTCATGGGGATTCCCTGCCTGTGTCTATGGCTTCTTCTACGCCTTCGGAAGTTCGGAGTATTTGTCTGATTATCAGGATGTCTTCAGTGAGTCTGAGTCCAGTGCACTGCCTCCTCATAGGGACTGTGACTGTGCTATAGATTTGATCCCAGGCAGTAAATTTCCTAAGGGAAGACTGTTTAATCTGTCGGTACCTGAACATACCGCTATGCGTTCATATATCAAGGAGTCTCTGGAGAAAGGACATATTCGTCCGTCTTCTTCCCCTCTTGGTGCGGGATTCTTTTTTGTGGCAAAAAAGGACGGATCTTTGAGACCTTGTATTGATTATCGGCTTTTAAATAAGATCACTGTCAAATTTCAGTATCCTTTACCGCTGTTGTCTGACTTGTTTGCCCGGATTAAGGGTGCCAAGTGGTTCACCAAGATAGACCTTCGTGGTGCGTACAACCTTGTGCGCATTAAGCAAGGTGATGAATGGAAAACCGCATTCAATACGCCCGAGGGTCATTTTGAGTACTTGGTGATGCCTTTTGGGCTCTCCAATGCGCCTTCAGTTTTTCAGTCCTTTATGCATGACATTTTCCGGAAGTATCTGGATAAATTTTTGATTGTTTATCTGGATGATATTTTGTTTTTTTCTGATAATTGGGATTCGCATGTGGAGCAGGTCAGGTTGGTCTTTAAAATTTTGTGTGAAAATTCTTTGTTTGTCAAGGGCTCAAAGTGTCTCTTTGGTGTACAGAAGGTTCCCTTTTTGGGGTTCATTTTTTCCCCTTCTGCTGTGGAGATGGACCCAGTCAAGGTCCGAGCTATTCTTGATTGGACTCAGCCCTCGTCAGTTAAGAGTCTTCAGAAGTTCTTGGGCTTCGCTAACTTCTACCGTCGTTTTATCGCTAATTTTTCTAGCATTGTGAAACCTTTGACGGATATGACCAAGAAGGGCTCCGATGTAGCTAACTGGGCTCCTGCTGCCGTGGAGGCTTTCCAGGAGTTGAAACGCCGGTTTACTTCGGCGCCTGTTTTGTGCCAGCCTGACGTCTCACTTCCCTTTCAGGTTGAGGTGGATGCTTCGGAGATTGGGGCAGGGGCCGTTTTGTCGCAGAGAGGCCCTGGTTGCTCTGTTATGAAACCTTGTGCCTTTTTCTCTAGGAAGTTTTCGCCTGCCGAGCGAAATTATGATGTGGGCAATCGGGAGTTGTTGGCCATGAAATGGGCATTTGAGGAGTGGCGTCATTGGCTCGAGGGTGCTAAGCATCGTGTGGTGGTCTTGACTGATCACAAAAATCTGATGTATCTCGAGTCTGCTAAACGCCTTAATCCGAGACAGGCCCGCTGGTCATTGTTTTTCTCCCGCTTTGATTTTGTTGTCTCGTATTTACCAGGTTCAAAGAATGTGAAGGCCGATGCTCTTTCTAGGAGCTTTGTGCCTGATGCTCCTGGAGTCGCTGATCCTGTTGGTATTCTTAAAGATGGAGTTATCTTGTCAGCTATTTCTCCGGATCTGCGACGTGTGTTGCAGAGATTTCAGGCTGATAGGCCTGAGTCTTGTCCACCTGACAGACTGTTTGTCCCGGATAAGTGGACCAGCAGAGTCATTTCCGAGGTTCATTCCTCGGTGTTGGCAGGTCACCCGGGAATTTTTGGCACCAGAGATCTGGTGGCCAGGTCCTTTTGGTGGCCTTCCTTGTCAAGGGATGTGCGGTCATTTGTGCAGTCCTGTGGGACTTGTGCTCGAGCTAAGCCTTGCTGTTCTCGTGCCAGCGGTTTGCTCTTGCCCTTGCCTGTCCCGAAGAGACCTTGGACACATATCTCCATGGATTTCATTTCTGATCTTCCGCTATCTCAGGGCATGTCCGTTATCTGGGTGATATGTGATCGCTTCTCCAAGATGGTCCATTTGGTTCCTTTGCCTAAGCTGCCTTCCTCTTCCGATCTGGTTCCTGTGTTTTTCCAGAACGTGGTTCGTTTGCACGGCATCCCTGAGAATATTGTGTCAGACAGAGGATCCCAGTTCGTTTCCAGGTTCTGGCGATCCTTTTGTAGTAGGATGGGCATTGATTTGTCGTTTTCGTCTGCTTTCCATCCTCAGACTAATGGACAGACGGAGCGAACCAATCAGACTTTGGAGGCTTATTTGAGGTGTTTTGTCTCTGCTGATCAGGACGATTGGGTGACATTCTTGCCGTTGGCTGAGTTTGCCCTTAATAATCGGGCTAGTTCCGCCACCTTGGTTTCGCCTTTTTTCTGCAACTCTGGTTTCCATCCTCGCTTTTCTTCGGGTTATGTGGAGCCTTCTGACTGTCCTGGGGTGGATTCTGTGGTGGATAGGTTGCGGCAGATCTGGAATCATGTGGTGGACAACTTGAAGTTGTCACAGGAGAAGGCTCAGCGCTTTGCCAACCGCCGCCGCGGTGTGGGTCCCCGACTACGCGTTGGGGATTTGGTATGGCTTTCTTCCCGCTTTGTTCCTATGAAGGTCTCCTCTCCCAAATTTAAACCTCGTTTTATTGGGCCTTACAAGATATTGGAAATCCTTAATCCTGTATCTTTTCGTCTGGATCTTCCTGTGTCGTTTGCTATTCACAATGTATTTCATAGGTCCTTGTTGCGGCGGTACATTGTGCCTGTAGTTCCTTCTGCTGAGCCTCCTGCTCCGGTGTTGGTTGAGGGCGAGTTGGAGTACGTGGTGGAGAAGATCTTGGATTCTCGCCTCTCCAGGCGGAGGCTTCAGTACCTGGTCAAGTGGAAGGGTGTTGTGAATTTGGATTCTGGGCTCCCCCGGTGGCTACTGGTGGAATTGAACTTGTGTCTTCATCTTCTCTGTTCACCTGTTCCCATCAAGATGTGGGAGTCGCTATATAACCTTGCTGCTCTGTTAGTTGCTTGCCGGTCAACAATGTTATCAGAAGCCTCTCTGTGCTTGTTCCTGCTCCTAGACAACTACTAGATAAGTTGGACTCTTGTCCATGTTTGTTTTTGCATTTTTGTTCCAGTTCACAGCTGTAGTTTCGTTACTGTGTCTGGAAAGCTCTTGTGAACAGGAATTGCCACTCTGGTGTTATGAGTTAATGCCAGAGTTTTAAAGTAATTTCTGGATGGTGTTTTGATAGGGTTTTCAGCTGACCATGAAAGTGTCCTTTCTGTCTTCTGCTATGTAGTAAGTGGACCTCAAATTTGCTAAACCTATTTTCATACTACGTTTGTTATTTCATCTTAATTCACCGCCAATACATGTGGGGGGCCTCTGTCTCCTTTCGGGGTATTTCTCTAGAGGTGAGCTAGGACTAATATTTTCCTCTGCTAGCATTATTTAGTCCTCCGGCTGGTGCTGGGCATCTAGAATCAACGTAGGCATGCTACCCGGCCACTGCTAGTTGTGCGTTAGGTTTAGTTCATGGTCAGCTCAGTTCCCATCTTCCAAGAGCTAGTTCCTATATATGCTTATGCTATGTTCTCTTGCCATTGAGATCATGACAGTTTGACCGGCCCACTAAAGGGTTAAAATCCTTGGCTGAGAAAGGAGAGAAATAAGTAGTCTGCTGAAATTTTTTTTTTTTTTTTCTCTCCTTCTAATCTTTGAATGGCTCTGTGTCCACCTGTTTGTAATGGATCTTCAGAGTGTAACTGCAGGTTTGAATAATCTCGCCACGAAGGTACAAAATTTGCAAGATTTTGTTTGTCATGCACCTGTATCTGAGCCGAGAATTCCTTTGCCGGAATTTTTCTCGGGGAATAGATCTGGGTTTCAGAATTTTCGAAATAATTGCAAATTATTTTTGTCCCTGAAATCTCGCTCTGCCGGAGACCCTGCACAGCAGGTCAGGATTGTGATTTCCTTGCTCCGGGGCGACCCTCAAGACTGGGCTTTTTCATTGACACCAGGGGATCCTGCGTTGCTCAATGTGGATGCGTTTTTTCTGGCCTTGGGGTTGCTTTATGACGAACCTCATTTGGAGCTTCAGGCAGAAAAAACTTTGATGTCCCTATCTCAGGGGCAAGATGAAGCGGAAATTTACTGCCAAAGATTCCGTAAATGGTCTGTGCTTACTCAGTGGAATGAGTGCGCCCTGGCGGCGACTTTCAGAGAGGGTCTCTCTGATGCCATTAAGGATGTTATGGTGGGGTTCCCTGTGCCTGCGGGTCTGAATGAGTCCATGACAATGGCTATTCAGATCGATAGGCGTTTGCGGGAGCGCAAACCAGTGCACCATCTGGCGGTGTCCACTGAGAAGTCGCCAGAGAGTATGCAGTGTGATAGAATTCTGTCCCGAAGCGAGCGGCAGAATTTTAGACGGAAAAATGGGTTGTGTTTCTATTGTGGTGATTCTACTCATGTTATATCAGCATGCTCTAAGCGCACTAAAAAGCTTGGTAAATCTGTTTCCATTTGCACCTTACCGTCTAAGTTTATTCTATCTGTGACCCTGATTTGCTCTTTGTCATCTATTACCACGGACGCCTATGTCGACTCTGGCGCCGCTTTGAGTCTTATGGATTGGTCCTTTGCCAAACGCTGTGGGTATGATTTAGAGCCTTTGGAGACTCCTATTCCTCTGAAGGGGATTGACTCCACCCCATTGGCTAATAATAAACCACAATACTGGACACAAGTAACTATGCGTATTAATCCGGATCACCAGGAGATTATTCGCTTTCTGGTGCTGTATAATCTACATGATGATTTGGTACTAGGATTGCCTTGGCTGCAATCTCACAACCCAGTCCTCGACTGGAGAGCTATGTCTGTGTTGAGCTGGGGATGTAAGGGGGCTCATGGGGATTTACCTGTGGTTTCCATTTCATCATCTATTCCCTCTGAAATTCCTGAGTTCCTGTCTGACTATCGTGACGTCTTTGAAGAATCCAAGCTTGGTTCGTTACCTCCGCACCGAGAGTGCGATTGTGCCATAGATTTAATCCCGGGTAGTAAATACCCAAAGGGTCGTTTATTTAATCTGTCTGTGCCTGAACATGCTGCTATGCGAGAATATATAAAGGAGTCCTTGGAAAAGGGACATATTCGTCCATCGTCATCTCCCTTAGGAGCCGGTTTTTTCTTTGTGTCAAAAAAAGACGGCTCTTTGAGACCATGTATTGATTATCGGCTTTTGAATAAAATCACTGTTAAATATCAATACCCATTGCCGTTGCTGACTGATTTGTTTGCTCGCATAAAGGGGGCCAAGTGGTTCTCTAAGATTGACCTTCGTGGGGCGTATAATTTGGTGCGAATCAGGCAGGGGGATGAGTGGAAAACCGCATTTAATACGCCCGAGGGCCACTTTGAGTATTTAGTGATGCCTTTTGGTCTTTCAAATGCTCCGTCAGTTTTCCAGTCCTTTATGCTGATTGTGTATCTGGATGATATTCTGATTTTTTCGGATGACTGGGACTCTCATGTCCAGCAAGTCAGGAGGGTTTTTCAGGTTTTGCGGTCTAATTCTTTGTGTGTGAAGGGTTCTAAGTGTGTTTTTGGGGTACAGAGGATTTCCTTTTTGGGATATATTTTTTCCCCCTCTTCCACTGAAATGGATCCTGTCAAGGTTCAAGCTATTTGTGATTGGACGCAGCCCTCTTCTCTTAAGAGTCTTCAGAAATTTTTGGGCTTTGCTAACTTTTATCGTCGATTTATTGCTGGTTTTTCGGATATTGCTAAGCCATTGACCGATTTGACTAAGAAGGGTGCTGATGTTGCTGATTGGTCCCCTGATGCTGTGGAGGCCTTTCGGGAGCTTAAGCGCCGTTTTTCCTCTGCCCCTGTGTTGCGTCAGCCTGATGTTGCTCTACCTTTTCAGGTTGAGGTCGACGCTTCTGAGATCGGAGCTGGGGCAGTGTTGTCGCAGAAAAGTTCTGACTGCTCCGTGATGAGGCCTTGTGCCTTCTTTTCCCGTAAATTTTCGCCCACTGAGCGGAATTATGATGTTGGGAATCGGGAGCTTTTGGCCATGAAGTGGGCTTTTGAGGAGTGGCGCCATTGGCTTGAGGGGGCCAGACATCAGGTGGTGGTATTGACTGACCACAAAAATTTGATTTATCTTGAGACCGCCAGGCGCCTGAATCCTAGACAGGCGCGCTGGTCATTATTTTTCTCTCGGTTTAATTTTGTGGTGTCATACCTACCGGGTTCTAAGAATGTTAAGGCGGATGCCCTTTCTAGGAGTTTTGAGCCTGACTCGCCTGGTAACTCTGAGCCCACAGGTATCCTTAAGGATGGAGTGGTATTGTCAGCCGTTTCTCCAGACCTGCGGCGGGCCTTGCAGGAGTTTCAGGCGGATAGACCTGATCGTTGCCCACCTGATAAACTGTTTGTTCCTGATGATTGGACCAGTAGAGTCATCTCTGAGGTTCATTCTTCTGCGTTGGCAGGTCATCCTGGCATTTTTGGTACCAGGGATTTGGTGGCAAGGTCCTTCTGGTGGCCTTCCCTGTCACGAGATGTGCGAGGCTTTGTGCAGTCTTGTGACGTTTGTGCTCGGGCCAAGCCTTGTTGTTCTCGGGCTAGTGGATTATTGTTGCCCTTGCCTATTCCTAAGAGGCCTTGGACGCACATCTCGATGGATTTTATTTCAGATCTGCCTGTTTCTCAGAAGATGTCTGTCATCTGGGTGGTGTGTGACCGTTTCTCTAAGATGGTCCATTTGGTTCCTCTGCCCAAGTTGCCTTCTTCTTCCGAGTTGGTTCCTCTGTTTTTTCAAAATGTTGTTCGTTTGCATGGTATTCCTAAGAATATCGTTTCTGACAGAGGGACCCAATTCGTGTCTAGATTTTGGCGGGCATTCTGTGCTAGGATGGGCATAGATTTATCTTTTTCATCCGCTTTCCATCCTCAGACGAATGGCCAGACCGAGCGGATTAATCAGACCCTGGAGACATATCTGAGGTGTTTTGTGTCTGCTGACCAGGATGATTGGGTTGCTTTTTTGCCATTGGCGGAGTTCGCTCTCAATAATCGGGCCAGCTCTGCCACTTTGGTGTCCCCGTTTTTCTGTAATTCGGGGTTTCATCCTCGATTTTCCTCTGGTCAGGTGGAATCTTCGGATTGTCCTGGAGTGGATGCTGTGGTGGAGAGATTGCATCAGATCTGGGGGCAGGTGGTGGACAATTTGAGGTTGTCCCAGGAGAAGACTCAGCTTTTTGCCAACCGCCACCGTCGTGTTGGTCCTCGGCTTTGTGTTGGGGATTTGGTGTGGTTGTCTTCTCGTTTTGTCCCTATGAGGGTCTCTTCTCCTAAGTTTAAGCCTCGGTTCATCGGCCCGTATAAGATATTGGAGATTCTTAACCCTGTTTCCTTCCGTTTGGACCTCCCTGCATCCTTTTCTATTCATAATGTTTTTCATCGGTCATTATTGCGCAGGTATGAGGTACCGGTTGTGCCTTCCGTTGAGCCTCCTGCTCCGGTGTTGGTTGAGGGTGAGTTGGAGTACGTTGTGGAGAAAATCTTAGACTCTCGTGTTTCCAGACGGAGACTCCAGTATCTGGTCAAGTGGAAGGGATACGGCCAGGAGGATAATTCTTGGGTGAATGCATCTGATGTTCATGCCTCTGATCTGGTTCGTGCCTTTCATAGGGCCCATCCTGATCGCCCTGGTGGTTCTGGTGAGGGTTCGGTGCCCCCTCCTTGAGGGGGGGGTACTGTTGTGAATTTGGATTCTGGGCTCCCCCGGTGGCTACTGGTGGAATTGAACTTGTGTCTTCATCTTCTCTGTTCACCTGTTCCCATCAAGATGTGGGAGTCGCTATATAACCTTGCTGCTCTGTTAGTTGCTTGCCGGTCAACAATGTTATCAGAAGCCTCTCTGTGCTTGTTCCTGCTCCTAGACAACTACTAGATAAGTTGGACTCTTGTCCATGTTTGTTTTTGCATTTTTGTTCCAGTTCACAGCTGTAGTTTCGTTACTGTGTCTGGAAAGCTCTTGTGAACAGGAATTGCCACTCTGGTGTTATGAGTTAATGCCAGAGTTTTAAAGTAATTTCTGGATGGTGTTTTGATAGGGTTTTCAGCTGACCATGAAAGTGTCCTTTCTGTCTTCTGCTATGTAGTAAGTGGACCTCAAATTTGCTAAACCTATTTTCATACTACGTTTGTTATTTCATCTTAATTCACCGCCAATACATGTGGGGGGCCTCTGTCTCCTTTCGGGGTATTTCTCTAGAGGTGAGCTAGGACTAATATTTTCCTCTGCTAGCATTATTTAGTCCTCCGGCTGGTGCTGGGCATCTAGAATCAACGTAGGCATGCTACCCGGCCACTGCTAGTTGTGCGTTAGGTTTAGTTCATGGTCAGCTCAGTTCCCATCTTCCAAGAGCTAGTTCCTATATATGCTTATGCTATGTTCTCTTGCCATTGAGATCATGACAGAAGGGCTATGGTCAGGAGGATAATTCCTGGGTGGTCGCCTCTGATGTTCATGCGGCCGATTTAGTTCGTGCCTTTCATGCCGCTCATCCTGATCGCCCTGGTGGTCGTGGTGAGGGTTCGGTGACCCCTCACTAAGGGGGGGGGTACTGTTGTGAATTTGCTTTTTGCTCCCTCTAGTGGTTACTAGTTTTTTGACTCTGGTTTTTCTGTCATTCCTTTTATCCGCACCTGGGTCGTTAGTTAGGGGTGTTGCTATATAAGCTCCCTGGACCTTCAGTTCTATGCCTGGCAACGTAGTTATCAGAGCTAGTCTGCTGTGCTCTTGTCTACTGATCCTGGTTCCAGTTATATCAGCTAAGTCTGCCTTTTGCTTTTTGCTATTTGTTTTGGTTTTGTATTTTTGTCCAGCTTGTTCCAAATCTATATCCTGACCTTTGCTGGAAGCTCTAGGGGGCTGGTGTTCTCCCCCCGGACCGTTAGACGGTTCGGGGGTTCTTGAATTTCCAGTGTGGATTTTGATAGGGTTTTTGTTGACCATATAAGTTACCTTTCTTTATTCTGCTATCAGTAAGCGGGCCTCTCTGTGCTAAACCTGGTTCATTTCTGTGTTTGTCATTTCCTCTTACCTCACCGTCATTATTTGTGGGGGGCTTCTATCCAGCTTTGGGGTCCCCTTCTCTGGAGGCAAGAAAGGTCTTTGTTTTCCTCTACTAGGGGTAGCTAGATTCTCCGGCTGGCGCGTGTCATCTAGAATCAACGTAGGAATGATCCCCGGCTACTTCTAGTGTTGGCTGTCATGATCTCAATGGCAAGAGATCATAGCATCAGCATATAAAGGAACTAGCTCTTGGAAGATGGGAACTGAGCTGACCATGAACTAAACCTAACGCACAACTAGCAGTGGCCGGGTAGCATGCCTACGTTGATTCTAGATGCCCAGCACCAGCCGGAGGACTAAATAATGCTAGCAGAGGAAAATATTAGTCCTAGCTCACCTCTAGAGAAATACCCCGAAAGGAGACAGAGGCCCCCCACATGTATTGGCGGTGAATTAAGATGAAATAACAAACGTAGTATGAAAATAGGTTTAGCAAATTTGAGGTCCACTTACTACATAGCAGAAGACAGAAAGGACACTTTCATGGTCAGCTGAAAACCCTATCAAAACACCATCCAGAAATTACTTTAAAACTCTGGCATTAACTCATAACACCAGAGTGGCAATTCCTGTTCACAAGAGCTTTCCAGACACAGTAACGAAACTACAGCTGTGAACTGGAACAAAAATGCAAAAACAAACATGGACAAGAGTCCAACTTATCTAGTAGTTGTCTAGGAGCAGGAACAAGCACAGAGAGGCTTCTGATAACATTGTTGACCGGCAAGCAACTAACAGAGCAGCAAGGTTATATAGCGACTCCCACATCTTGATGGGAACAGGTGAACAGAGAAGATGAAGACACCAGTTCAATTCCACCAGTAGCCACCGGGGGAGCCCAGAATCCAAATTCACAACAATTGGCGTTAGGAGTAGATATATGGTCAACCCAGTTACCACTGCCCTATGAGCTGGATTTTTGTATTCTGCAGACTTCCACGTTCCTCTGAGACCCTCGCCATTGGGGTCATAACACTCTTCCTCCTGTACCTCATCCATCATCGCCTGAATTGTTTTTTCCTCCCACCATGTTGAGTCCCAGGAGACTAGTAATCCCACACTAGGACACTCCGAGAAGCTCTTCACAACCTAATTTCTTGATTGTGGCCTCTCAACCTGCATGCTCCAAGAGGGACAGGAGGACATGCTGTTTAGTGATGTGCAAAACTTAGAGCAGCCACATCCACAAGTACATGACTGTGGGGACTGCAAATTTTGTCTAAGGAGAAAGATGTTGATGAGACACAGTTGCCGTTAAGTCAACTTGTTGTTATGTCACCAAGTCAGGAGGAACTGGGGTGTGGTGGTGGAAGGCGAGGTGGTGGATGACAAAGACACCAACCCAGCCTGGAAGGCTCGCATGCAGAGAGGTTCGCTGAGGGGGAGAGATCATCAGCACCAAAAAAGACAGGAAGAGGCAGTGGGGTGACCAAAACAACCAGGCAGGAAACTGTTATGCAGAGCACCGACACTCACTGCATATGTTCCCCAGTTTGGGACTTTTTAAAAGTGTGTTCAAAGACTGATAAAATTGCCATTTGCAACCTGTGCCATGCCAAGATCAGCAGGGGCATTTTGACTTGTTCAAAATTGTATAATTTTTGGTTGGACTAAAGTCGCCATTCATCTTGAGTGCAACCTGATCTCCTAGAGGTCTTGTGGTATGGTGCCCAGTCATTTGTTCTGCAATAAAGATGTGTATTGAATAGACTTTTTTCATCTTTATCGATTAAACACCAGTTTTGTATGTTGAATAAAATTGTTTTATATTCTTCAGGACACTTTATTACATTTTTTGCTTACAATATTTTTTAGTTCCACACATGAACTTGAAATTGCAATGGTTAATCACATAAAATATTGCACTACTTTTTGAACAGTGTCTTATGCCATTAGTATTACACTGACAGGAAGCCTAGAAGGCTTTTTCCAAGCCAGTACCATCCCCACACCTCACACTTACAGCGCTGGATGGTAATTACTACCTATCTGTCCAATGCATGTACAGTTGATGCAGGAAGGGGTTAATGTCTTAATTCTATTTTATAAAGGATTTCTATGCTATCAGTGAGAGTCAGAATCCCCCCCGCCTCAATTTGAAGAATGAAGGAGTTACAGTCTTGATTTATTTCTGTGTCCCCTCTAATCATTTCCGTGTGCAGTGCCACATTAGGCTTAATTTTCTGGATCTAGATGTAGTGAAGGAAAATTCACTCAACAAAAAATAGTCCAATGCCATTTTTTTGTGTAGTACCTTGTACATGTAGACTTTTTGGTTCCTCAGCAAGTTCACTATTTGACTGAATTATTGCAAACTGAAACTGTACAGTATTAGCGCTGGCAACACTCATATAGTCAAATGGCTCTCAATTTGAGGCCTATTCTGAGGTGAATGCACTGTGTATATTTAAGTGCCAGGCATCAAACTCCTTGGAAAAAATGCTGTAAAACACACACAGGTTTCACACAGTGCTTTACTGTGGGCACATATGTAGGAATCGCAGGTACGTGGGATGTTGTCACGGACTGGAGGCAGATCAAGAGTTAAAAGATTTATTTAACAGTAAATGCATTCCACGCAGGGAGCAGTGGGTAGCAGGGTGATGGGAGGAAATGGGGCAGAACTGGGAGAGTGGCAGGGTAGGACAGGGACGAACGATAGTTTAGAATTAAAGGGGTGAAACTTATCAGACTGTAGTCTTCTGGTGTAACAAAACAAAGTCCAGCTCACCATAGTCGACACCCCTGGAAACTCGGAGCACGGAACTGCTGTGTCAAGGCGTAGGCAAAGCAGGAAAGAAAGGGAGATCCAGCTCAACGATGTAGTGAAAAAATCCGTAACTTTATTCACTTCAAGTCATATAATGTGGAGGATAAAAACATCAGCAGCAATAAGAATAAAAACAAGATCAACGCGTTTCTGGTGGCAAAGCACCCTTAGTCATGATATCATGACTAAGGGTGCTTTGCCACCAGAAACGCGTTGATCTTGTTTTTATTCTTATTGCTGCTGATGTTTTTATCCTCCACATTATATGACTTGAAGTGAATAAAGTTACGGATTTTTTCACTACATCGTTGAGCTGGATCTCCCTTTCTTTTCAGTCTTCTGGTGTGCAGCGCTTCAGGGTTCCAACGGTGGCACCGACAACAGCGGTACGTGACGTCTCTGGGAGCGAGTAGATTTCCTGTACATAAAGTGTCTAGCATGGTGCTGAGTCCAGTGTGGGGAACAGCCAGCACGTAGCTCTGCTCTGCGGCATGTGCAGCTTTATGGACCAGAAGTTCTAAAACTATAACCCCTGGTGAAGTCAGGTCATGTGTGTCTGGGCCACTATTAACTAACACAGTCAGGGGTAGCTGAAGGTCATGCTTCCGGTCTCCTTTCAAGCAGCACGCGCATGGTACTCAGTTTCCTGGCGACTCTGGCACCTAACTTTATGGCTGGTACCGGGCACGCACTGTATGTCTCCTTTGCTCTTGTTCCCGCTGACGGCAGCGGGCGAAGGCGGTCACTGGTCTGTGTGGCGTAGGTGCTCCCTGAGCGGAGCACTCCTCTCTTTGGCTGCTGTTACACCCAGCTCAGGTATGCTCCGTGCAAATGGCTCTGCTCTGTATGGCTCTGCTCTGTACTCCTGCTGGGCACACTGCTTCTCTCAGCACAGCAGTCCCTGCCCTTCTGATCGACTGCAACCCACCCTGTTGCAATGCCGGTACTCTGTGTCAGGATGGGGAGCAGAGTACTCTGCTCACCTGACTGAGCGCTGCTCTGCCCCGGCGCCAGACTGCGTTCCCTCGCGCACTTTCTCTTTCTTCTCTTCCTCCCCCCTCCAACAGCAGGAAGCCCCTCCTCTCTAGAGCTTCTCCCAGGCCACAGGGGAGAGGTCCGCCTCACTCAGGCTTCCCCCAGGAACAGTGCATGCAGCCTCTCTAGTTCCAGGCCCAGCATGCAGGTACCCGCTGCCTCGTCGACCTCCTTACACAAACAGTATACATAGCTCCCAACCGTCCCTCATACTGCGGGACTGACCCGATTTTGAGGCTGTGTCCTGCAGTCCCGCACGGGACTTTGCTTATCCTGCACAGCCAGCAGGAGAAGCAGCTGACATGCCCCCTTGTATTAGGCCACGCCCCCTCCATATCTTCTTCTCCAGTGGTTGAGGGAGAGAGGACATTCTGAGGTACGTGTGTGTGTGTGTGTCTGTGTGTGTGTGTAGCCAATAGATGTGTGTGTGTGTGTGTGTGTGTAGCCAGTAGATGTGTGTGTGGAACCAGTAAATGTGTGTGTGTGTGTGTGTGTGTGTGTGTGTGTGTGTGTGTAGAGCTAGTAGATGTGTGTGTGCATCTTTATATACTACAGCAGTTATGGAGTGGAGCCAGTAGATAGTGGTGCTGTCTGAGTGCATGCAGAGTTTGCAGAGCTGGGCTACATTGCAATGTGCAGGATCTCTGAGGCAGCAGTGTGGACAGTGACAAGTGGTGAAATCTTTGCCTGCATTGTAAGTAGAGCAGCTGGGACACATCTACAGCCTGTACACTGGCATCGTCATGTGTGGCCATTATACAGTATGGAGCACTGTGTGGCCATTATACAGTATTGAGCATCATGTGTGGCCATTATACAGTATTGAGCATCATGTGGGGTCATTATACAGTATGGAGCACTGTGTGGCCATATTTTTTCTGTTTATAATTACTGTTTATGAAACAGTGTGATCAGCAGTGCTAAATGGATGTGGTTGGGGCATGGATATGGGTGTGACTAGTTGTGAAATGGGTGTGGTCAGGGGTGTGGCCTAAAATTTGTCACGGCGAGCTGCACTCGCTGTTACCTTTGTCCCTCTTTGCCTTCTTCAAAAGTTGGGAGGTATGAGTATATAGCTCCCACAGACAGTGAAACAGTGCCCAGAAAGTGTAGTTGTGTTAAGAATACATCAGCATTGCCTCCACAGCCCTCCACTGAGTGTTGCATCTAGAGATGATCAGAACTCTCCGTGATGACAACTTGCTGTTCAATGTAAATTCGAACACTTTGAGATTTGATTTGCAGTCTGCAAAATACGGGGTGGGCCATTTATATGGATACACCTAAATAAAATGGGAATGGTTGGTGATATCAACTTCCTGTTTGTGACACATTAGTATATGGAAGAGGGAAAATTTTTCAAGATGGGTGGTGACCATGGTGGCCATTTTGAAGTCGGCCATTTTGGATGCTACTTCATTTTTTTCAATAGGAAGGGGGTCATGTGACACATCAAACTTATTGATAATTTCACAAGGAAAACAGTGGTGTGATTGGTCTTAACGTAACTTTATTCTTTCATGAGTTATTTACAAGTTTATGACCACTTATAAAATATGTTCAAAGTGCTGTCCATTGTGTTGGATTGTCAATGCAACCCTCTTCTCCCACTCTCCACACACTGATAGCAACACCGCAGAAGAAGTGCTAGCACAGGCTTCCAGTATCCGTTGTTTCAGATGCTGCACATCTCGTATCTTCACAGCATAGACAATTCCCTTCAGATAACCCCAAAGATAAAAGTCTAATGGGGTCAGATCAGTAGACCTTGGTGGTCATTCAACTGGCCCACGATGACCAATCCACTTTCCAGGAAATTGTCCAGTTATGCACTGAAGATGGCAGGTTCCCTGAGTTTTTCCAGCAAGATGGTGCACCACCACATTATGGGTGTCAGGTCTGAGCATCCCTACATGAACAGTTTCCTGGAAAGTGGATTGGTTGTCATGGGCCAGTGATGGAAAAAGACAGAAAATGGTATGATATTTATTCAAAAATACACATTATGAACTTTTAAATATTCCAAAAATAGGAAAGAAATTAAAAGATTTAGCTAAGAATTTCTAGGATATTGTTTTATTACGGTCTAAAGCAGGGATAAGGAACCTCAGGTCCCCTGGCCATTTACGGCCCTCGATGAACTTTTATCAGGTCCCCAAGCAGATTCTCAGGGACCATATTCTTTGGCAGGGAGCTGCATTTTGATTGCCACCAGCTCATTAATTTCTTCTTGCACTGTTAGTACACACACAGTGTTCACTATTGAACATTGAAGGGCATGCAATGAAAGATTACGTCCTGACACCAGTGACAGAGTCAGGATGTACTGTGGGTGGAGTTTGTACGGCCCGTGAAAAATGGTATAAATATTCAAATGGCCCTTGGTAAGAAAAAATTTCCCCACCCCTACCTAGTCTAAAGTATTAATTTACTATTTAGGTCAATGTAAAATATTAAAACTTTTTAGGCCTTTTACCTTTATATCATTAAATAGGATATCTATGGGTTATATCTGGTATTGCAATCAAGACCTTTCAATGCCAGAGAATATCCATGAAATAGAGTGGTCCTGTTTTGTGGGGAAAAAAGGAGAGTCCCTATTTTTAACCTCAAACAGCCCCTTTGAGGTATTAAAAAAGTAATTGTAGTGTAAGAAAGTGACAGTCCACTATTGCAAAGCTGCAATCTAATAGAATAATAATAGATTACTGGACTACCACTGATATGGTAGATCATCATAAGCATTACTTGATCATCATCATCAGTGAACAATTTGAAGCAGACAAACTCATACATGTTAGTGCTTATTACTGTGGAAAACATAATTCTTACACTTTTGTTTTTGTTTTATGCAAAGCCATGTTATGATTATTCACTGTCGAGTCCAAATGTATGTCGTTGAACATGAGTAATTGGTAAAGTGACAAGTGCCTTGCATGATTTCACCATTACCTGGTTTCTCTGAAAGGAGCTTTGGGAACTCCTGTCTAAAACACATTTCCAGACTGAAGCTTGCCCAGATTTTTGAGGCTGTGAAGAATATTTTCTGTTGCCCACCCATATGTTAATGTGCTGTTGCTCTGCGACAATTTCAGTGATGTCAGCTTGCAAACTGTTTTCCTCTTCGATGGCACCTAGTTACAAATACAAATTTCTCTAAAACATTAAATTAAATGTTTGTTTAGTCCCTAATTATTTTGGAGTGTGACAGAAGCCAGTGCCCATAAAATATGTTGACACAAAGGGAGATGGTTAAAAAAAAAAGAAAAGTTAAACCCCGTGCTTAAGCCTGAGCAGGCTTCTGATGTAATGCATCGAGCACCTGACAGAATGTTGGCTACAGTAAGAGCTGGCTCTGTTCAGATGACAGGATGGCTGGCAATTCTTAACAGTGCTAGCAGGATGTACTAATATTTACAGGAAAAGACGGTCTCTGGCTTTGCTGAAATAACATCACTTTCCTAGTTTGACTGCTTCTGCATGGCAGACTTTTTAACAAACAGCTACCAGGGGAGGAGAGAAACGATTGAGCTTTCATCAAACACTAATGTTTGCCTTCAATTTTGTGAAAAAGTCAAAATTATATTGCACAGGCTTAAGAAAGCAAAGTAAAAATTTAATGACATCATTGTGATGGAATATTTGTATGAAATACTACATGCAAAACTAGTAAAAGGGGGAAGAAAAACAGAAATGGGCTTTTTCTGCTTTAATAAAGTATCTTTTATAAGTGTATTTTTAAGAGCTTAACAAGTGAAACTGTTAAGTGGTTTATTTGAGTCTGCTAAGTTATCAGTTAACAAGGTTTTATGGGCAAACTTGGCAAATAAATGTAAGTGTTGGAGTATTTTACAGATGACGTTTTGTTTTTAGGAAACAGATTGAGAACATTAAAGGTTTAATACCCACTAATTATATTTTTGTTTCCTTCATAAGCCCAAACGAAAAGTCATCAGTTCTGCATTTATTCACTCAGCTCTTTTCATAACTCCTATTGACTTGAAGAAGAGCGAGAACAACAGTGTTCTCTAGACAAGAGAGGGCCTAAGAGGTGAGACTTGCAAATGCTATGTCAAAGATGCAAAAGATAGGAATATTCCTATAGGATAGCTAGTGATTTTTTTTTTCTATTAATGCTACCTTTAAGAAATCATGTAATAGAATGCTCCTGTGGGGGAGGGGAGAAAATGGCAGAATTGCATATTTTTGATCACCTCAACTTAATAAAAAGCATCATACATGCACATAATTGGTAAAAATAGCCCCCAGTCAAACCCATCAGCAGAAAACTAAAAGTGTAACGAGTCTTGGAAAACAATGACAGAAAACAAACCTTTTTTTTCTAACATATTCAAAAAATCTGGACAATCGCGCTTCTAGATTAAAAAATAATGTTAGCATTGGATTTTTTCTTGATTTTGTTCCACTTGGAATTTTTTTCAATAGATTGCATGGTTAAATGAATAGTGATTTTCAAAACTACAGCTTTTCTCGCAAAAACAATCCTGTTTACATATATGTTGAAGGAAAATTTAAAAAGTTATGGCTTTCGGAAGAAGCCGAGGAAAATGCGCAAAAACAAAAAGTCCCTTGGTTCTTTACAAGATGGGAAAATCTCTGTAAAGGGAACCTGTCAGCAGGATGGTGCTGTGTAACCTACAGAAAGGGTCAGGTTGGCACGGTTATACTGGTTGAAATGATACCTCAGTTGATGAAATCCATCTTGTGGTTGTTCTTTAATCTTTATTTTCAGTTTTCAGTTGAGATTCTCATGCTCTGGGGCGGCCTGTGAGTGGGGTCTTTATGTCGTACTTTGCTTACATATTCATCTTTTTGGCTTATGACAGGTCACTGATTCCTCAGTGACCTGCCCCCTATTTTACATACTGTATATGTTATGGTTTAAAAAAAATGCATTCATCATGCAGGATAAGATTAGGACATAGGTTAAGATTTAGCTGTAAGATAGGATTGGGAATAGTGCAGTAGTGGGCACAATAAGTTCAGAAAGTAGACCGGTTTAGGATAGAAACAGTTAATGTGGTCAGGAACAGCTCTTGTTAGAGGGGCAAGACAAGTTAACAAGAGGAACTAGTTAGTGCAGCCAGAGTAGGAGATTAGATGGAGAGAAAGCAGTGGTCTGAGGGCATGAGGAGCATGGGCTGTTCAGCTGCAAGAGAATGGAGCTAGCATTCCTGGAACATCCGGGACCTACGGTCCAACTGAGGCACTGAGAAGTGTGGCTCAATATCTTCTGAGGATAGGAAGTTAGGCTAGGAATCACATAAGGGAGTTGGGATGGGACTCAGGAAGCTGCAGAGCCGGACAGAGTATCCCAGGGGTCATAGGTACCAGAGAGGAAAGGGATAGCTCAGGGCAAGTGAATAGCATATATCAGAACGTGCTGCGCTATGGACTTTGAAAGTGGAAAAGTTTGTGCCCAATACTGCGTGTTTCAATATGATGAAAATGGACAGTTAAGTAAACTTTATTATAAAACAAATTTGATGTACCCTAATTTGTGTGCGGCGGTTCCTGAAGTTGAGGAACCACAGACATCAGAACCATGTGACCAAAACGTCAATGTTGTGCACCACATGCATAGCACTGAAGAATCAAGACACCATATATTTGTAGGGTGCCATGGTGTGGGAATACAGAATCCCCTCGCCCATGCGCACTTTACTGTTTTTCAAAAAATGTTTCTCATCTTTCATGTTTGTGCAAATGTTTCATATTGGCTGTTCAGGACTGATGAAATTGAATTGTCATAAATAGTAGATTTGGGTGACATCAGTTTATTTGCTGTCTGTTTCAAGTACTGTTATAAGTCAATGCACTTATGAGACAACTCTTATAAGTCTGAACAAATATCTGCTCACACCCTTGTAGTCCTAGCCTATTTGTGCATTAGATGGTTACCAAGAGCTTTAAATCCCCATCATGTAAAATTATATTTCCCCTTCATGTTCTAACAGATTATTATGTAATGCCAACCTATTCTTAGAATAACCATCTTTTATTTGTGTGTACTCTCAACATTTAAGGCAAGTTTCACACCTCACTTGATTTATGAACTTTATTCCTCCCGGCAGCCTTGAGCTTTCAGTCACATGGGTGCGGCTGGCACAGCTTCAGTCATCACCGCACCGGGAACTACTGCTGAGCCAGCTGTCAGTCACTGCTGAGGCATGATTTCAGTCACTGCTCACTATGCACTAAGCAGGGATTGAAGCCATGCAGGCCTCACCTCTATGACTGAAAGCCCAAGGCTGTTGGGAGTAGGCATAAGTGGACCCATGGAAGTTCGGGGTCGACTTACCTTAGTCCAAGGTTCGGTTCGGGTACCAGAGCTGTACCCGAACTTGAACCCGAACCTCATAGAAATCAATGGGAACCTGAACTTCGAAGCTGGAAAATCTCTCTATCCTCCCCAAACTACCAAACTGTAAAACGGACTTCCAAAAGAAGTCCATGTTCGGAGTTCAGCACCGGACACTAGGTGTCCAGTATGAACCCTGAACTTTACAGTTCGGGTTCGCTCATCTCTAGTCGAGAGGAATAAGTTTATTTTCTCCCAATGGTGAGGCTCAGTGTGGGCGCCAGGCAGTTTCAGATTGCTATTAACCTGCAAATTAACCCCATATCTGTAGATTAATAGTATTTTTTTACATGACAGGTTCTCTTTAACTTCTGACGGGAACAGCAAAAAAGGCTGAAATGTAATTTAAAAGTAGTCTACAGCATTCAAGGCTCGGTACACTGCATACATACTAAGGAGAGAGACCCAGACCATCACCACTAATAAGTTTACTTGGATTGTATTTTTAATGTTGATTAGATGTCACCTTTTTGGATGGTTGTGGATGACTGAAACATGAAATCTAGCTCCAGCCATTTAAATCTAGTTCAACCATATCATAACTGGAATCAAATGACCAGCAAGAAAAAGCCCCTGTCATCTGTCCTGTCAAGCTTTACTTAAAAAAAAAAAAAGAAAGATTAGTACATTTGATTCCTTGTTAATAATTTTGAAGCTGAATTACCCAACTGATTTGTCTCCAGCCATTAGTCTACTTAGATCAGGGTGAATTATATTACAATTTTAAGAACCAGCTGGAGTACAAATGATATCTCTCATGAGAAATGATAATTTGACTGCCTTTGTGAATGTCCTACAGTTAAGGTTAATGTTTCACAAACATCATTCAGGTATTATCTGAAACAATAGCACTGAGAATAATCTTTGTTGAGAAAAGAACACAGAGTGCCCTTTTGGATTATTTAAGAAGTTTTGTTCTATTACAACTGACAATACTATAAAAGCACATACTTTAATGAGAAAATATTTATTTTCAGAAGCAGCCATGTATGGAAGGTGAATATAAGTAGAAATTCAAGACATATTACAGTACCGTAAGGCCAAGTTCAGATGTAAAATCATCATAATCATTATACGAACACAAGGCCCGGGACTGATATTGGATCAACTAGGCTGTAAGCTCAAGTCAGGATACTTCCCATCAGTCTAGCCTTTGCAGTGTATATACAGATTGTGAACTATGACCATCTATACCCGGCCACAGTGAAACAAGCCATGAACAGTGGGAAAAATATGTTTGTGGTACACTGCCAATTTTGCACTTTTTCCCGCCTAGAAAGAATGGAGATGTCATGATCCAGGCTGGGGTTTGTTTCTTGTTATTTTCACCCCGGTCTGGTCATGCAGGGGTTAACCTCCTCTGCCTCATTTTGGGTGCTGTGTGGCTATTTCAGTCTGCTATGGCCTGCAGACCAGTGTCAGTAATAGTTCATGCTTCCAGGCTAGAGCACCTGATTGCTTGATACCGTGTTTGTCCTCCCCCGTGCACTCTGTTCCCGTGACTTCCCTTTCCTGCCTTCCTGCTTGGCCTTAGTGTTCGCTCCCTGTTCTTGGACCTCTAGGTATGTGACCCGGCTTTCCTTCTGACCTGTTTTACTGTCTCTCATCTCGGTTATATCTGCTCCCGTCTGGTTCTGACTTCTGGCTTGTATTTGACCACGTGTATTGCTTTGACCTCTGGTACTTACGGTTTCTGACTCGGCTCATCTGACAACTCTTTTGCCACTTGGTGGTGCTTGTGCTGCTCCTCAGTGGTGTTACGCTGTGTGTGGGACCTCTCTTCCCTCACCAGTATCCCTTGGTGGAGGTTGCGCTATACTGCACTGCAGCAGCAATACAGGAGAGGTCTGTGATTTTTATCTTAGGTACACTTCAACTGTGAGAGAAATATTCTAAAAATAAAATACAAAAAAATCACACTGTATGATTTTAAAATAACTAAATTGCAATTTATTGCATGAAATAAGTATTTGATCACCTACCAACCAGCAAGAATTCTGACTGTCACAGACCTGTTAGTTTTTCTTTAAGAAACCCTCCTACTCTGCTCTCATTAACTGTATTAATTGCACCTGATTGAACTCGTTACCTGTATAAAAGACACCTGTCCACACACTCAATCAATCACACATAGGAAAAAAGGAACAAATCCGGCACCAACATCAAATACTATTATACAAGTTCCTGTGCAGTCAAATGGGTCTGCACCTGTACTCAATGTAGGGAGCTGAAAGTCAATGTTGTTGTTGTCCAGCGACAGCCCCAAAACTTGAAAGATCTGGAGGAGATCTCTATGGAGGAGTGGGCCGAAATTCATGATGCAGTATGTGCAAATTTGGTCAAGAACTACAGGAAACGTCTGACCCCTGTAATTGCACCAAATATTAAGTCCTGTTTTTCTATTGTTCCAAATACTTATCTCATGCAATAAAATGCAAAATAATTGTGTAAAAATCATATAATGTGATTTTCTGGATTTTTGTTAAGATTCTGTCTCTCACAGGTGAAATGTTCCAACGATAAAAATTGCAGACCTCTCCATTCTTTCTATGTGGGAAAACTTGCAAAATTGGCAGTGTATTGAATACTTATTCTCCCCACTGTACCTGTGCATCCACCATATGGCCAAGAACACATTTTCACGGCAAACAATAAGAGATTTCAATCTATGGCAGAGCCCTGGGGCCATATAGAAACTGAATATTTCAGAATTCTGATTTAATAGGTCACTGCTCTTTGATGATGTAACACACATCTTGGTATGGAATGTTAGGAAACACATTGCCAGTGAAATATGTTTAGTCTTTTGTCATGTTGTTTAACCCTGCTGTGGAACCATGGGGTCATATAGACCCCAGCGCTCAATAAATTGAAATATTTCTAAAACTAGTCAATCTCAAACATTGACCTTCTATGTATTTTCAAGTAACATATTTCTGCTTATGTTGATGATATTTTGAATTTGTTTTCAAGTTTGTTTCAAATTTTGTATTTTTCAATATAAATATATTATTTTTATTATTTTCAATTTTCTGTGTTCGTGACTCTCCTGACCCCATAGAACCTTTATTGTCTGACATTTTTTTTTTTAGATTTTCTGTTTATTCACAGGTTTTGTAATATAATTGTAAATAAACAATGGCTAGATGGACTATGATGACTCCTGATGAATTATTGGCAGCTTTGGATGCTTCTAGAGATGTTGATACTGGTAATGAAGGTAATTTGGAAGATAATTTGAGCTGGGTCGAAAGTGACGCAGATATCGATGCCGCATCGGATTCAGACAGCGAACAAAGTGCTATTCTGTCTGACATTGGTGACGCTAATTGCTCCGATAATGAGGACGATGACTATGATACTTCAGGTGAAATTTTTTGGCAAAGATGGCTATAAGTGGTTGCTACAGCCAAAGACTATTTGACAAACTCCAATCCGCAACATTGTCAAGGTCAAACCAGGACCAAAGGGTTCTTGCAGATATGGCTAAATTTATTGCCAGATCATTCGTTGTCATTATGTTTTTAATAAAATCCACACAGTTGCAGGTATTGTGCATTTTTTTATTGAATTTTAATACTTTTAGTTATTAGTAAAGCATTTTGGTATAAATTTCAGTTTGTGTTTGATGATAACAAATAAATCATTTCAAAGTTACGTTTGATTTCATAACTGTGTTCTGAAATGACAGAATAAAACTTGATTATTCTGAACAGCCAGCATGTTCTTTTTAATGAAATATGACGATTTTGAGCCTGGGGTCATACAGACCCCATGGTACCAAAGCAGTGATTTCTTTCATGGTTCCACAGTAGGGTTAAATTAAAAGATATTTTAAAACAGAGGTGTCAAACTGCATTCCTCTAGGGCCGCCAACAGGTCATGTTTTCAGGATTTCCTTGTATTGCACAGGTGATAATTTAATCACCTGCACAGAATGATTCCAGCACCTTGTGGAATGCTAAGGAAATCCTGAATACATGACCTGTTGGCGGCCCTAGAGGAATGCAGTTTGACACCTCTGTTTTAAAAATTAACTTTGAGTAAATCCATGATGAATTCCTAATTGCTTCCCTTGTCACACTCTTTAACCCCTTTCTGTCATTAGACGTACTATTCCGTCCATGTGCGGTGGGCCCTACTTCCCAAGGACGGAATAGTATGTCATACGCGATCGGCCGCGCTCACGGGGGGAGCGCGGCCGATCGCGGCCGGGTGTCAGCTGACTATCGCAGCTGACATCCGGCACTATGTGCCAGGAGCGGTCACGGACCGCCCCCGGCACATTAACCCCCGGCACACCGCGATCAAACATGATCGCGGTGTGCCGGCGGTACAGGGAAGCATCGTGCAGGGAGGGGGCTCCCTGCGTGCTTCCCTGAGACCCCCGGAGCAACGCGATGTGATCGCGTTGCTCCGAGGGTCTCCTACCTCCCTCCTCGCCGCAGGTCCCGGATCCAAGATGGCCGCGGCATCCGGGTCCTGCAGGGAGGGAGGTGGCTTACCGAGTGCCTGCTCAGAGCAGACACTTGGTAAGCCTGCAGCCCTGCACAGCAGATCGCAGATCTGGCAGAGTGCTGTGCACACTGCCAGATCATCGATCTGTGATGTCCCCCCCTGGGACAAAGTAAAAAAGTTAAAAAAAAAACGTCCACATGTGTAAAAAAAAAAATAAAAAAAAAATTCCTAAATAAATAAATTAAAAAAAAAAATTATTCCCATAAATACATTTCTTTATCTAAATAAAAAAAAAATGAAACAATAAAAGTACACATATTTAGTATCGCCGCGTCCGTAACGACCCCACCTATAAAACTATATCACTAGTTAACCCCTTCAGTGAACACCGTAAAAAAAAAAAAAAAAAAACGAGGCAAAAAACAACGCTTTATTCTCATACTGCCAAACAAAAAGTGGAATAACACGCGATCAAAAAGACGGATATAAATATCCATGGTACCGCTGAAAACGTTATCTTGTCCCGCAAAAAACGAGCCACCATACACCATCATGAGCGAAAAAATAAAAAAGTTATAGTCCTCAGAATAAAGCGATGCCAAAATAATTATTTTTTCTATAAAATAGCTTTTATCGTATAAAAGCGCCAAAACAAAAAAAAATTATATAAATGAGATATCGCTGTAATCGTACTGACCCGACGAATAAAACTGCTTTATCAATTTTACCAAACGCGGCACGGTATAAACGCCTCCCCCAAAAGAAATTCATGAATAGCTGGTTTTTGGTCATTCTGCCTCAAAAAATCCGAATAAAAAGCGATCAAAAAAATATCCCGTGCCCGAACATGTTACCAATAAAAATGTCAACTCGTCCCACAAAAAAAAAGACCTCACATGACTCTGTGGTCTCAAATATGGAAAAATTATAGCTCTCAAAATGTGGTAACGCAAAAAATATTTTTTGCAATAAAAAGCGTCTTTCAGTGTGTGACGGCTGCCAATCATAAAAATCCGCTAAATAACCCGCTATAAAAGTAAATCAAACCCCCCTTCATCACCCGCTTAGTTAGGGAAAAATTAAAAAAATGTAAAAAATGTATTTATTTCCATTTTCCCAATAGGGTTAGGGCTAGGGTTAGGGTTAGGGCTAAAGTTAGGGTTAGGTTTTGGATTACATTTACGGTTGGGAATAGGGTTGGGATTAGGGTTAGGGGTGTGTCTGGGTTAGAGGTGTGGTTAGGGTTACCGTTGGGATTAGGGTTAGGGGTGTGTTTGGATTAGGGTTTCAGTTATAATTGGGGGGTTTCCACTGTTTAGGCAAATCAGGGGCTCTCCAAACGTGACATGGCGTCCGATTTCAATTCCAGCCAATTCTGCGTTGAAAAAGTAAAACAGTGCTTCTTCCCTTCCAAGCTCTCCCGTGCGCCCAAACAGGGGTTTACCCCAACATATGGGGTATCAGCGTACTCGGAACACATTGGAGAACAACTTTTGGGGTCCAATTTCTCCTGTTACCCTTGGGAAAATACAAAACTAGGGGCTAAAAAATAATTTTTGTGGAAAAAATTTTTTTTTTTATTTGCATGGATCTGCGTTATAAACTGTAGTGAAACACTTGGGGGTTCAAAGCTCTCACAACACATCTAGATGAGTTCCTTAGGGGTTCTACTTTCCAAAATGGTGTCACTTGTGGGGGGTTTCTACTGTTTAGGTACATTAGGGGCTCTGCAAACGCAATGTGACGCCTGCAGACCATTCCATCTAAGTCTGCATTCCAAATGGCGCTCCTTCCTTTCTGAGCCCTCCCATGCGCCCAAACGGTGGTTCCCCCCCACATATGGGGTATCAGCGTACTCAAGACAAATTGGACAACAACTTTTGGGGTCCAATTTCTCCTGTTACCATTGGGAAAATACAAAACTGGGGGCTAAAAAATAATTTTTTGGGGAAATTTTTTATTTTTTTTATCTTCACCGCTCTGCGTTATAAACTGTAGTGAAACACTTGGGGGTTCAAAGTTCTCACAACACAACTAGATAAGTTCCTTGGGGGGTCTAGTTTCCAATATTGGGTCACTTGTGGGGGGTTTATACTGTTTAGGTACATTAGGGGCTCTGCAAACGCAATGTGACGCCTGTAGACCAATCCATCTAAGTCTGCATTGCAAATGATGATCCTTCCCTTCCAAGCTCTGCCATGCGCTCAAACGGTGGTTCCCCCCCAGATATCAGGTATGAGCGTACTCAGGACAAATTGGACAACAATATATAGGGTCCATTTTCTCCTGTTACCCTTGGAAAAATACAAAACTAGGGGCTAAAAAATAATTTTTGTGGAAAAAAAATATTTTTTATTTGCACGGCTCTGCGTTATAAACTGTAGTGAAACACTTGGGGGTTCAAAGCTCTCACAACACATCTAGATGAGTTCCTTAGGGGGTCTACTTTCCAAAATGGTGTCACTTGTGGGGGGGTTTTACTGTTTAGGTACATTAGGGGCTCTGCAAACGCAGTGTGATGCCTGCAGACCATTCCATCTAAGTCTGCATTCCAAATGGCGCTCCATCCCTTCCGAGCCCTCCCATGTGCCCAAACGGTGGTTCCCCCCCACATATGGGTTATCAGCGTACTCAGGACAAATTGGACAACAACTATTGAGGTCCAATTTCTCCTGTTACCCTCGGGAAAATACAAAACTGGGGGCTAAAATATAATTTTTGTGGGAAAAAAATTTTGTTTTATTTTTATGGCTCTGCATTATAAACTTCTGTGAAGCACTTGGTGGGTCAAAGTGCTCACCACACGTCTAGATAAGTTCCTTAGGGGGTCTACTTTCCAAAATGGTGTCACTTGTGGGGGGTTTCAATGTTTAGGCACATCAGTGGCTCTTCAAACGCAACATGGCGTCCCATCTCAATTCCTGTCAATTTTGCAGTGAAAAGTCAAACGGCGCTCCTTCGCTTCCGAGCTCTGTCATGCGCCCAAACAGTGGTTTACCCCTACATATGGAGTATCGGCGTACTCAGGACAAATTGTATAACATCTTTTGGGGTCCATTTTTTCCTGTTACCCTTGGTAAAATAAAACAAATTGGAGCTGAAGTAAATTTTGTGTGAAAAAAAGTTAAATGTTCATTTTTATTATAAACATTCCAAAAATTCCTGTGAAACACCTGAAGGGTTAATAAACTTTTTGAATGTGGTTTTGAACACCTTGAGGGGTGTAGTTTTTAGAATGGTGTCACACTTGGGTATTTTCTATCATATAGACCCCTCAAAATGACTTCAAATGAGATGTGGTCCCGAAAAAAAAATGGTGTTGTAAAAATGAGAAATTGCTGGTCAACTTTTAACCCTTATAACTCCCTAACAAAAAAAAATTTTGGTTCCAAAATGGTGCTGATGTAAAGTAGACATGTGGGAAATGTTACTTATTAAGTATTTTGTGTGACATATCACTGTGATTTAATTGCATAAAAATTCAAATTTGGAAAATTGCTAAATTTTCAAAATTTTCGCCAAATTTCCATTTTTTTCACAAATAAACGCAGGTAATATCAAATAAATGTTACCACTATCATGAAGTACAATATGTCACGAGAAAACAATGTCAGAATCACCAGGATCCGTTGAAGCGTTCCAGAGTTATAACCTCATAAAGGGACAGTGGTCAGAATTGTAAAAATTGGCCCGGTCCATAACGTGCAAACCACCCTTGGGGGTGAAGGGGTTAAGAATGATTTTTGGTCTCAAAATTCCTACTTTCAATCTTAGAATTCTGACGTATCATGATTAAAGCCACATGCACACGTTCAGTATTTGGTCAGTATTTTACATCAGTATTTGTAAGCTGAAACCAGGAGTGGAACAATCAGAGGAAAAGTATAATTCTGGTTTTAGCTTACAGATACTGATGTAAAATACTGACCAAATACTGAATCTGACTGGCTTCATGTGGAGGTCCAGGTGATCATCAGATACGCAGATGGGTGCAGGAGCTGCCAGTTATTGACATGCACCAGTGTGGGCCGTAAATCACTCCTGACTATTGCCTGGTGTGATTTGTTTTTCACACCAACTCGAGATCTATGTGAAAAATTGCCCATGTGAACTACCACATAGACTAACAATAGGTCTGTGCGCTGTTCATTCTCTACATGGCCATGCATACAAGATGAACTTCAGCCGTCAATTTCTACAGGAATAATTTACCATTTAATGTGTGTTAGGCCGGGATCACACATTCGCGAGATACGGCCGAGTCTCGCAGGTGAAAACCTAGCTCTGGCGCCGGCACTCCGGAGCGGAGCGTGCAGTCGCACAGCAATACATGGAGCTGCACGCTCTGCTCCAGAGTGCCGGTGCCAGAGCTTGGTTTTCACCTGCGAGACTCGGCCGTATCTCGCGTATGTGTGATCCCGGCCTTAGATGTTCAAAGTTTAATTGGCAGAGTTCAGGAAAAAAAATAAATAAAAAGATTTCACCATCTTGGATTTTAACATGCTTGATCCCTTCTTCTTAGGATTGGAGACAAATGCATGATTGCTAGTGATCTAGTCGCTGAGACCCACATATATGCAGCGCCCCCATCTGGATGCAATGATGGTGTACATGTGTGCCAATGGCGTGTATGACTGTTTCAGTCTTTGCTATCTATGCATGTACACTACAGCTCAAAGTAACCTACAAAACTGAATAAAGAGATGAGTCAGTAACATGGGGTATGGGATCCACTTTCTGATGATCAGACCAAGTCCCAGTGGTCAGACCTTGAAGGATCATACACTTAACCCTTATCTAGTTGATAGGTCTGATAGGTCAGAAAAGTTTTACATGGGATAACATCCTAATCTGTGTGCATGCTCAGGTAGCTGAACACTTCTAAAATGTCTTTTAAAGGGAATCTGACACTAGGTTTTTGATTTCTAATCTTAGAGCAGCATAAAGTCGAGATAGAGACCTTGATTCCAGCAATGTGTCACTTACTGGGCTGCTAGTTTTGATAAAATTAATGATTTATCAGCAGGACATTATCACTAGAGGACTAGAAACCTGCTGCCAGGTAGTATCCATATTGGTGATCTCTGTATAACCCCAATCTACCACTGATTGGCAGCTTTCTGCCTATGCACAGTGTACACAGAAAGCTGGCATTCATTTGTGTGGGTGGGGCTACAGAGCTCAACATCTAGAGAACTGGTAGATCTGCAGCAGATAAAACAAGGATTTTATCAAATCGACAGCAAGCAGCCCGGTCTGTGATATAGCATTGGAATCAGGGTCTCTGCACATACATCATGCTGCTTGCAGATGGAGTAGAAAAAAATCTCATGACAGATTCCTTTTAAGCAACTGGTAGTATTCTCAGGACCCAAACTCCCACCAATTTCCACAGAATTACAGGGTTTACAAAATATTTTTAAAAAGCCTCCAAAAGTTAGGTACTCTTTAAATGTGCAAAAGCATAGCTGAAGCTCAGAAGTTGGAAAGTAAAAATATGGTGATGAATAGATTTTTTTTTTTTGCCTTTAAAAAATGCTTAGGAAGGGAAACTTTTTTTTTTCATTATACTTCTGTATAAGAACATTAACTATTAAGACTTTATTTTTAGTAAAAGTACTTGTTACTTAGCAACTGTAATAATTCTTTTGGAATGTGATCAGCAATGGTACTTGGCCAATAGTTCAGACCACCTTGGAATTATATGATCTAGTTTTGCATGTTCTCAGACAATATGAATTTTTATTGGATAAGCCAAGAAAATTAAGCTTCTCAGTCTGAGGACTGTATCAATGTGAACTTATCACCTATGGACAAGCTAAGTAGTCCAATGTTATCCATTTACTCCTGATGAACCTCATATTTTATTTAGAGGGGAAACGCGTCGAGTTTCTTGGGGACGTACTTACTGGCTGTTGAGTTTTTGATATGGGTACATTCATTATGAATATGATTAATCACATGTAACAGATTAGTTATTTCGCTATCTGTGTTTACCAATGACTATTATATGAGCTCCAGGGAAAAGATTAACAACTTAGTAACTTTGCAGAGGCAACTTGGGGGAGTTCTCTCTGAGGTGTATGAGCTGTGCATGAATGTACACTGGGGGGACTCATATATACAGTCATGGCCAAAAGTATTGACACCACTGCAATTCTGTCAGATAATACTCAGTTTCTTCACGAAAATGATTGCAAACACAAATTCTTTGTTATTATTATCTTCATTTAATTTGTCTTAAATGAAAAAACACAAAAAGAATTGTCCTAAAGCCAAATTGGATATAATTCCACACCAAACATAAAAAAGGGGGTGGACAAAAGTATTGGCACTGTTCGAAAAATCATGTGATGCTTCTCTAATTTGTGTAATTAACAGCACCTGTAACTTACCTGTGGCACCTAACAGGTGTTGGCAATAACTAAATCACACTTGCAGCCAGTTGACATGGATTAAAGTTGACTCAACCTCTGTCCTGTGTCCTTGTGTGTACCACATTGAGCATGGAGAAAAGAAAGAAGACCAAAGAACTGTCTGAGGACTTGAGAAACCAAATTGTGAGGAGGCATGAGCAACCTCAAGGCTACAAGTCCATCTCCAAAGATCTGAATGTTCCTGTGTCTACCGTGCACAGTGTCATCAAGAAGTTTAAAGCCCATGGCACTGTGGCAAACCTCCCTAGATGTGGACGGAATAGAAAAATTGACAAGAGATTTCAACGCAAGATTGTGCGGATGTTGGATAAAGAACCTCGACTAACATCCAAACAAGTTCAAGCTGCCCTGCAGTCCGAGGGTACAACAGTGTCAACCCGTACTATCCCTCGGCGTCTGAATGAAAAGGGACATTATGGTAGGAGACCCAGGAAGACCTCACTTCTTACCCCGAGACATAAAAAAGCCAGGCTGGAGTTTGCCAAAACTTACCTGAAAAAGCTAAAATGTTTTGGAAGAATGTTCTCTGGTCAGATTAGACAAAAGTAGAGCTTTTTGGGCAAAGGCATTAACATAGAGTTTACAGGAGAAAAAAAGAGGCATTCAAAGAAAAGAACACGGTCCCTACAGTCAAACATGGCGGAGGTTCCCTGATGATTTGGGGTTGCTTTGCTGCCTCTGGCACTGGACTGCTTGAGCATGTGCATGGCATTATGAAGTCTGAAGACTACCAACAAATTTTGCAGCATAATGTAGGGCCCAGTGTGAGAAAGCTGGGTCTCCCTCAGAGGTCATGGGTCTTCCAGCAGGACAATGACCCAAAACACACTTCAAAAAGCACTAGAAAATGGTTTGAGAGAAAGTACTGGAGACTTCTAAGGTGGCCAGCAATGAGTCCAGACCTGAATCCCATAGAACACCTGTGGAGAGATCTAAAAATGGCAGTTTGGAGAAGGCACCCTTCAAATATCAGGGACCTGGAGCAGTTTGCCAAAGAAGAATGGTCTAAAATTCCAGCAGAGCATTGTAAGAAATTCATTGATGGTTACCGGAAGCGGTTGGTCGCAGTTATTTTGGCTAAAGGTTGTGCAACCAAGTATTAGGTTGAGGGTGCCAATACTTTTGTCTGGCCCATTTTTGGAGTTTTGTGTGAAATGATCAATGTTTTGCTTTTTGCTTCATTCTCTTTTGTGTTTTTTCATTTAAGACAAATTAAATGAAGATAATAATAACAAAGATTTTGTGTTTGCAATCATTTTTAGGAAGAAACTGAGTATTATCTGACAGAATTGCAGGGGTGTCAATACTTTTGGCCACAACTGTAGAAAACTCCAGCAATATCTCCAATAATTGGCACTGTGAAGTACTAAAGCCCCTTACTCAATTCTGTTGTGACTTGTCCAATAAGGGACAGAGTGGGGACAGCTGTCGGGGAGCGGGGGTGCCACTTGCGCTAAACGTGGGAATAGGGTGCCAATCTCCACTGATAGGTAGGGTCAAAACAGGGATAGCCTATTATTGGCCCCTTATTTACAAAAATTAAGACTCCATCCACATCATTTGGTACACCATATGCATGAAAATTACTGTTCTATCCCACCCCTTAGGGCCTAATAGGGATAGAAGGGATAGCCGACGGTGAGCGTGGGCGCCACTTGCGCAGGTAATAGGGTGCCAACCTCCGCTGGTAGGTAGGGTGCATACAATGAAGTGTAGGGCTAGGCACCGCCCTGGCCTTTTCTATTGTATGATTTTTTATGGTTTGAGTAGTGCACTGGTTAAGAATTTTTAAATGAATCAATAAAAGGCATTTTTTTTATATTCCACAAATAAACTGGGGTTTTTTTTCTATGATTTTGTCAAAAATATATCCCCAAAGAAACTCCTTTTTTGTGTGAACTTAATTAAGCTTCTCGTATACATTACCAATTTGATTTTAAAAAAATTTCAAATTCGATGAAACTAATGCATACAGGTTAACATTTTGTCTGTCAAAGAAAAGGTATCAAATGGCAAGTCCTAAATCTTAACAATGCAACATGATTTATTTCCCATTTAATCAACTTAAAAACAAAGAAACCAATCTCAGTATCAGACATCTACATGGAAGGTCTCTGCTAGGCACAGACAGCAAAGAATGAGTCTAACGATAACCACAAATCAATACATAAGGGTTACATAATATTACAGTTTAATACTCTCCCAGCAAAACAGCCATTTATCAACGCAAAATAATGGCCCACTTTCCCCACTGGACTAGTTATGTTGTGCTCCCGATTTCCTGGTGGATGGCTTCGATCCTTCTGTTCATATAATCTATTTTTGATTATTATAAAGTGTTATATGTGTAATAACTACTGTAAGTACTATTTAATTATAACATCTAACAATACATAATTCTGGATATTAAACTAAAGTGGCAGCTTGTACAATATAGCGGAATTATAATGCTTTGCATTTAGGGCCGGACATGGCTTACGCACATGATTACGCCGCACAGCTGAAACCAGGACAAGGGGGTAGTTATACTGCTCAGTATAAGGCTGCCGTCACACGTTCAGTATTTGGTCAGTGTTTTACCTCAGTATTTGTAAGCCAAAACCAGGAGTGGGTGATAAATGCAGAAGTGGTGACATGTTTCTATTATACTTTTCCTCTGATTGTTCCACTCCTGGTTTTGGCTTACAAATACTGAGGTAAAATACAGACCAAATACTGCTAGTGTGATGGCAGCCTTAGGGCTCCTACTGGTTTCCCGTAAGTGTTTCTCTCACTAAATGAGTCAGAGAGCACAGAGCAGTTTTTGTGCTGGCAGGCCTAACTTCTCTGCATATAACATGGTGAGATATTCACTGGATTTACTGTCATGTCATAATATATATCCACCGAAAACACATTTTGGCTGTCCCTGGGGATATATCCTGATCTTTTGGGATTTTAGAACCTGGTTTACGATGATTTGATAAAAAACTGTACCAGTTTCTTTTTACAAAGGAGTCATTAAGACAACCCTGTAAAACCCCAATTCCTAAAGTCACAATTCTATTTATCTAATACTTATTGAGAATATATAAGCTACGTTCACACACTGCAGCCACACTTAGGGCTCATACTCATTTGTGAGAAAAACAGACGAGTGCAATCCGATAAAAAATCAGATTGCACTCGGACCAATGTTATTCAATGGGTGACATGTCATCTGCGATTTTTTTCTCATCTGAAAATGGACTCAGAAAGAAATCGCAGCATGCTGCGATTTGCTGCATATCTCGAATGAGACTCATCAATGCAAGTCAATGGGTGCGAGAAAAAAATCACACGGCATATGGACCATCCGTATGTCGTCCGTTTTTTACAGATACCTTACCATTCTGTGGCATAGAACACTGTAAATGGTTGTAGAAAAATAGTTGCAGAGAAAAAAAACGCATTGCATAAGCATGTGTAGGGATTTCACTCACTCAGGTGCGACGGCTGACACTTAGGAGGCAGGTTCCAACAAAAGTTCAAAGGTTTATTGCTTCATAAACCAGTTTAGCATAAACAGGAAAAACAAATAGCCTTTAACTCAGGCAAAAGGGAAAAAACAAGTGTCCATTCCTTCAGGTTCAGTGCTGGAGCCTTAACACACTGGAGGCTAGCACCTCCACACATATCCACTGTGTTAAGCATTAGCCTGTCTTATATAGAGCTAACCACACCCAGTAACCCATCACATGATTAGTCATGTGGTCTGACATCACCACAGGTCCTGGAACACATATATATACATGGTTATGTGCAACAAAAAAATACTCCGGGCTACATTACAGCAACAAGCCACCTATGCGACACATATCTCCCGTCGACTACACACCCTTTAGCCATGCTACATACCTCCCCCCTCTGCCTAAAGCCGTGGGGCTTGGCACTTTCCCCCACTAAACAAGGGATTCTTGATAGGGCATCCACATTACCGTGCAGCTTTCCGGCCCTATGTTCCACATGGAAACTGAAGTCCTGCAGGGCTAAGAACCAACGGGTGACCCTAGCATTTCTACCTTTTGTTTCCCTCATCCATCTAAGTGGGGCATGGTCAGATATTAGTCTGAATTTACGACCCAGCAGATAGTACCGTAACGTGTCCACCGCCCACTTTATGGCCAAACACTCTTTTTCTATGACTGAGTAGTTCTTCTCAGATGAGGACAGCTGTTATGATGAGCTGATGGTTAGGAGCACTAGGAATGACCTGATGAGCAAACTAGTAATACAGGACAAGCTCTGGGAAGTGGGAACTTTGCTGACCGCAACCCCTAATCCTATCACAACAACTAGAAATAGCCGTGGAGCGTACCTGACTCTGCCTAGACGCCTCTTCACAGCCTAAGAGCTAACTACCCCTAAAGATAGAAAATAAGGCCTAACTTGCCTCAGAGAAATTCCCAAAAGAAATAGGCAGCCCCCCACACGTATTGACTGTGAGTTAAGATGGAAGTCACAAACACAGGAATGAAATAGGTTTCAGCAAAGGAGGCCAGACTTAACTAAACAGACTTGAGGATAGAAATCTTTGCGGTCAGCATAAAAAACTACCAAAAAACCACGCAGAGTGTGCAAGAGAGACCCCACACCGACTCACGGCGTGGAGGTGCCACTCTGCATCCCAGAGCTTCCAGCTTAGCCAGGCAGAATCATGATAGCAAGCTGGACAAGAAAACAGTGGTAAACAAATAAGCTAGCAGGGACTTAGCTTTTGCTGGAGTAGAC
Organism: Ranitomeya variabilis; assembly: GCF_051348905.1. NCBI lineage: Eukaryota > Metazoa > Chordata > Amphibia > Anura > Dendrobatidae > Ranitomeya > Ranitomeya variabilis. The sequence continues at coordinate 92,730,673 of NC_135237.1, forward strand.
AGGTCATCTGAAAGATCCAAGAGCAAACTGAACCAGTACTAGGACATTGACAGCTGGCATCAAGTAACGATCTGAGTGGAGTTAAATAAAGCAGCCAGCCAAGGCCTAAACGAGATCAGCTGGAGAAGGAACCTCAGAACCAGCAGCTCCACTCACAGCCACCAGAGGGAGTCCATGAACAGAACTCGCCGAAGTACCATTCATAACCACAGGAGGGAGTTCGAGAACAGAATTCACAACAGACAGCTTTCTTCTCAGATAGAGAACAGGATGCTCCTCCCCATGTAGCTCTTGGGAAAGGACTGCTCCTACCCCAACATCTGAGGCATCTGTCTGAAGAATAAATTATTTCTTGAAGTCCGGGGCCATCAGAACGGGCTGCTTATATAGAGCCCCTTTCAACTCTTGGAAGGCTGACTCTGTCTCTTCGGACCATTTAATCATCACCGATTTTGTCTCCTTTAGCAGATCAGTCAGAGGCGCAGCCACTGTGGTGAAGTTCGGGATGAACCTCCTGTAATATCCCACGATACCCAGAAATGTTTTAACTTTTTTTGGAGAGTGGTTTCGGCCATGTTTGGATTGCCCCACTTTCCTGATTTGGGGCTTTATTTGTCCACGACCCACTATATAGCCTAGGTATTTAGCTTCTTCCTTACCCAAGGCACACTTCTTCGGGTTTATTGTAAACCCCGCCTCTCTCAGAGCATCAAACACTGCTTGGACTTTCTCCAGATGACTCTCCCAGTCCGGGCTAAAGATGACGATATCATCCAGGTACGCAGCAGCGTATGCCTTATGGGGTGCAAGGACTCTATCCATAGCCCTCTGGAAGGTCGCCGGAGCTCCCTGTAGGCCAAACGGCATCCGGACATACTGGAAGCATCCATCAGGTGTTGAAAAGGCCGTCTTCTCTTTGGCTTCCTGTGCCATGGGGATCTGCCAATACCCCTTTGTCAAATCCAAGGTGGATATATATCTGGCATGCCCAAGCCTTTCGATGAGCTCATCAACGCGGGGCATGGGATAAGCGTCAAACTTGGAGACCTCATTCAACTTCCGATAGTCGTTGCAAAACCTCCACTCTCTATCAGGTTTTGGGACCAGGACAATTGGGCTCGACCAACCGCTCTTGGATTCCTCAATGACTCCAAGCTTCAACATACGCTCCACTTCCTTGGAGATAACTTCTCGACGAGCCTCAGGAATACGATAGGGCTTCACGTTCACCCACACATGTGGCTCTGTTAGGACCTCGTGCTCTATGACCTTCGTGTGTCCTGGCAACTCTGAAAACAGGTCCCTGTTTTTCTGGAGTAACTCCCGGCACTGCTGTTTCTGGGTCTTCGATAGTGTCTCCTCTATAGTAACCGCTCCAACCTCACCTTCTGGGTTGCTTAACAACGATGGAGTTACTGTCGGCTCTCTATCTTGCCACGGCTTGATGAGGTTGACATGGTATACTTGGAATGGTTTCCGTCTTCCTGGTTGGTGAATTTTATAATTTACTTCACCAAGTTTCTCGACAACCTCATGTGGCCCTTGCCATTTGGCCAAGAACTTGCTTTCCACCGTCGGAACTAACACAAGAACTCGGTCTCCCGGATTGAACTGCCTCACTCTTGCAGACCGGTTGTAGACTCTGGTCTGAGCTTCTTGTGCCTGGAGGAGGTGTTCTTTCACGATAGGCATCACCTTTGCAATCCTCTCCTGCATCAGGGCCACATGCTCAATGACGCTTCTGTGGGGCGTAACTTCAGCTTCCCAAGTTTCCTTGGCTATATCCAGGAGTCCTCGCGGATGTCGGCCATATAGAATCTCAAACGGTGAGAACCCTGTGGAGGCCTGTGGAACTTCATGAATGGAAAACATCAGATAGGGTAAGAGACAATCCCAGTCTCTACCGTCTTTCTCTATAGCTTTTCTCAGCATGCTCTTCAGTGTCTTGTTAAATCTCTCAACAAGGCCATCTGACTGGGGATGGTACACCGAGGTCCTCAATTGGGAGATTTTCAGGGCTTTGCATAACTCCCTCATCACCTTGCTCATGAAAGGTGTCCCCTGGTCAGTCAGGATCTCCTTCGGCAGACCTGTCCGGGAAAAGACATGGACCAACTCGTGGGCTATACTCTTCGAGGAAGAATTTCTCAAGGGAATTGCCTCAGGATAGCGTGTGGCATAGTCCAGGATGACTAATATATACTGATGGCCCCGGGCTGATTTAACTAAGGGACCAACCAAGTCCATGGCAATTCTCTCGAATGGCACCTCAATAATGGGCAGTGGCACAAGGGGGTTCCAGAAATGAGGAGTGGGAGCAGTTAGCTGACATGTTGGGCAGGACCTGCAATAGTTCACTATTTCCCGGTGACACCCAGGCCAATTGAACCTCTGCACAACCCGTTCCTGCGTTTTTTCCACCCCTAGGTGTCCACCCAAGATGTGTGAATGGGCCATATCCAACACCTTCCGTCTATATGGACCCGGCACTACCAACTGCTCTACCAACTCCTCCCTTATCTTCGTGACCCGGTACAACAACTCCCCTCTCATCAGAAAATGGGGAAATCTTGTGTCTGCCCCCGGCACCTGTACCACCCCGTCAATAACTGTGACATTATTAAAGGCTTCCTTCAGAGTGGGGTCCCTATGTTGGGCAGTCCCAAAATTTTCACCGGTTACCTCTAACTCCATAATGTCAGATGCAGGGGACACTTCCTCCTCATCCCCAACCAGAACACAAAAAGGAAACCTGTCTGTCTCTGGGTGTGGCGACACCCTTCCAGGGTTCATTGGTTCCCTACTCTTTCTAGGGAGCTCAGAACCTTTTCCCCACAAATCCCAAAACGAACAGAAATCCCGGCCAATAATTATAGGGTGCAACAAGTCCTGCACGACGCTGACTATGTGGGACTCAGTGCCACATGCCGTTTCAATGTCCACCCTGGCCAAAGGGTAGTCCTTGGGATCACCATGTATGCACCGCACGCCGACCTTCTTTCCCGGGAGCAGGTGGAGAGGGAAAGTTGCCCTCACCAGGGTCACTAAGCTCCCTGAGTCTAACAGCGCTGTTGCTGCTCAACCGTTCACCCTTATGGGACACGCTTGAGGTCCCTCGTTGGGCGGAGAGTTCACACTGCAGGCTGGATAAGCATAGTATGAACAACGGTGTCCCATGCTGCAGTCCATCTGCTCAGTGGTCTGGGAACAACGGGCAGCTATATGTCCTGGCCCGTGGCACCTCCGACAAATAATATCACCCGTAGGGACCTTGGGCACCACCTCCCCCGCCCTTTGTGACCTTGGACGCGCCACCCCTTTTTGGGACTCAGCAGCTTTCTGGGACCCCCAGTACGGCATGGGCTGCCTCCCAAAGGAGCCTTCCATCCCTTGGTATATATCGACCAGTCTGATCAGTTCGTCGGCATTCTGGGGATCACCCTGGGCAACCCAAGTCTGTATGGACCTCGGGAGGGAATGCACAAACCGATCCATCATCACTCGTTCCACCATCTGTGCAGGTGTACATAACTCTGGCTGCAGCCATTTCTGGACCAGGTGCAACAGGTCAAACATTTGGGAGCGAGGCGGTTTGTCCCGGTGATAGGCCCAGCAGTGAACTCGCTGTGCCCTAACAGCCAGTGTCACCCCCAAACGTGCGAGAATCTCGACTTTCAATTTGTGATACTCTTTGGCATCCTGCAAGGTCAAATCATAGTACGCCTTCTGGGGTTCTTCCGTCAGGTATGGCGCCAGTACCTCTGCCCACTGCTCTGGCGGGAGTTTTTCCCTCTCAGCGACCCTCTCAAACACCGTCAAAGAGGGCCTCAACATCATCCCCGGGGGTCATTTTCTGTAATGCGCGTCTTACCGTCTTCCGGACGTGGGTGTCAACAGCCAAACCTGGGGTTGGGGCGCTCGTCTTGCCCTGGATGGCGGTTGCCAGAAGCTGCATCTGCTGCCGTTGCTCCTCCTGGATCTGTTGCATCTGCTGCCATTGCTCCTGCTGACTCTGCCGTTGCTCCTGCTGGCTCTGTTGTATCTGCTGCATCAACAGCTTGTTGGTCTCTTGCTGGTTCTGTTGCAACTGCTGCATAAACAGCCTGTTAGCCTCTTGCTGCTGTGACTGCGACTGGACCAAGTGTTTCAGCAGGTCCTCCATTTTCCCCGGCAATGCTTGCTGGCTTACAGCCGACTTGACCCAGGACATCCAAAAAATAGACTTACGTCTCCACTGGGAATGCTGCCCACACGTCTACCACCAATTGTAGGGATTTCACTCACTCGGGTGCGACGGCTGACACTTAGGAGGCAGGTTCCAACAAAAGTTCAAAGGTTTATTGATTCATAAACCAATTTAGCATAGACAGGAAAAACAAATAGCCTTTAAGTCAGGCAAAAGGGAAAAAACAAGTGTCCATTCCTTCAGGCTCAGTGCTGGAGCCTTAACACACTGGAGGCTAGCACCTCCACACATATCCACTGTGTTAAGCATTAGCCTGTCTTATATAGAGCTAACCACACCCAGTAACCCATCACATGATTAGCCATGTGGTCTGACATCACCACAGGTCCTGGAACATATATATATATATATACATGGTTATGTGCAACAAAGAAATACTCCGGGCTACATTACAGCAACAAGCCACCTATGCGACACATATCTCCCGTTGACTACACACCCTTTAGCCATGCTACACATGTCATACGGATGTCATATGGATGCTATGTGAGAACAATCGCATTGTACTCGCATGACACTCGCATGGCACTCGTTCGGTTTTTTCGGTCCAGATTACGGACCGTTTTTTTTCTCGCAAATGAGTATGAGCTCTTAGGCTGAAAACCTCACGAGCCCTGTGCCACCGCAGTCTTACAAATGTTTCCCTGCATAGTTACTTAATTCTGCAGCGAAACAGTTGTTTAGACCGAAAAACTATGGTGTCAATATGATCGACTGTGCGGTCTTGAAGGTGAAGCTGTTGTTTCCATAAAAGATTAAGTTATTCTGCCGGGAAGCAGTAGAAAGGCAGCAGTAATACATGGCTGCTGCGGTTTTCAGTTGCAGTGTGGCTCCAGCAACCTTAGATTTTAGAGGGGCTGCCTATTATTGTTAATTAATTAATTTATTAGTTATATATAAACTGACAAACATTTAGATTTCAGAATAAAGTGCTATAAACCATGTACATGTGCAGCGCCCCAGAGTCCTGGTCGTTGCAGTACTGATGCTCCACCGCTAAGGGGGGCTATGGTACGTCTGATGGCACTGAAGGAGTTCACCTGACCAGGTATCACAGACACCAATACACTTCACAGTCTGGCCTCCAGGGGGAGCTAAGGGTGCTATGTATTAGGCCACTCCTCACAATCTGGTAAAACTGGGGGTTAGATAGGAAGTTAGTCAGAAGCTGACTGGGTTGGAACCAGGCAACATCCTGTGGCAGAGGGTGTTGCAGGGGAAGATTCAGGGGGGTCCCTGTCAGGGGTGGGATCCTGACAGAGGCCTAGTGAACAGAAAGAACGTTATGGGACCGCGCCTGCACTTCATCGCGGCGGTACCCCAAGAAAGGACAAGAAGCGAGGTTTATTGTGCTGAGTGAGAAACGAGATCAACGCAACATGGAGAAACACCAGTAGGAGTCGTGCAGTAAGACGAGGCAACATCCTACTGAGGCGCGCAGCCGGTGGCCGGAAACGCCGAGGAAGTATTGAGCTCCAGGCCTTACTTCAAACCTACGGCAGGACAGTCAGTTCTAGGCGGGCTGTCTCACCCAAAATCACCTAAGCAGACACAGGGGGCAACATTTGGAGAGGGGCGACTCTAGGGTCCCGGAAGAGCTCCGAGCCTACCCGTCATACGGGTGCGTCCTAGCCATATCATCTGGGGGGACGAAGAAGAACATCATAATCGAGTTGTGAGGGAACTTCAGAAACAGACACAGCAGTTGTGAGGACTATCCCGTAAGCACAGCAGGGAAGGACTACAACACACAAGCGCTAGAAGGTAGGCACAGATTTCCACCTGCAAAGGGAACTCTGGAGGTGCCATCGGACCGGCCGGACTCAGGTAGCCCGGTTAACCGTATTCCGGACTGAGGACCCTGAAGTCTTCAGTAAAGAGGTAAAGAGACTGCAACCTGGTGTCCTCGTTATTCACCGCGACCTACACCGCACCACAACATCATCACATTCTCAACTTTCACTGGACGCCCCTCAGCAGGGTCACGGACCGGGCCTAGCCACCGTGACAACCCCAGAACTGAGACGCAGAGGCCTGGTACCGGGTGCCCCTCGGCCCTGCGGCAGTGGGGGCGCTCCACATGCATGTTACCAGAGTATAAAAATTGTATTAACCCCTTCATCACCTTGGGATTTTACGTTTCTGAGTTTTCATTTTTTGCTCCCCTTTTTTCCATAAATATGGCCACATGAGGGCTTGTTTTTTGCAGGACGAGTTGGACTTTTGAACGACACCATTGTTTTTACCATATAATGTACTGGAAAATGGAAAAAAATAATTCCAAGTGCGGTGAAATTGCAGTCAAAGTGCAATTCCACAATTTTTTTTACCACGTTCACTAAATGCTAAAACTGACCTGCCATTATGATTCTCCAGGTCATTATGAGTTAGCAGATACCGAACATGTCTAGGTTGTTTTTTATTTAAGTGGTGAAAAAAAAATCAAAAGTTTGTAAAAAGAAAAAAAAAGTGGCACCATTTTCTGAAACCCGTAGCGTCTCCAAATTTTTTGGATCTTGTGGATCTGGGTGAGAGCTTATTTTTTGAGTGCCGAGCTGACGTTTTTATTGATGCCATTTTGAGGTAGATACGATCTTTTGATCACTTGTTGCATTTTATTGCAATGTAGCAGTGACCAAAAATCTGAAACTCTGGCCTTTTGATGTATACTCTCATTACATTGTGTACCAATCAGATTAATTAATTTTATATTCTGAAAGATCAGGCATTTTTGAATGCAAGCATACCAAATATATGTTTGTTTGTTTTTTTTATTGTTTCTGTTTGAATTGGGAAAAAAGAGGGTGGTTTAAACTTTTATATTTTTTTGTTTTCATATTTTTAAAAACATTTATTTTTCTTTTTTTTATTTCTTCAGTAGTGTCCTTAGGATGCTTGAAGTTGCGATCTTCTGATCGCTTGTGCTACACAGAGCAGGGCTTCAGTCCTGCTATGTGTAGTAGAATGGTCATCTGCTATTAACGCCAGCCACAGGTTGGTGCTCATAGCAGATCAGCAATGACAAGTGCGGGGGTCTCCTGTAGAACCCCCGATGTCATGCCAATCCATTGGTGCCCCACAATCATATGACAGGAACATGCACATGTATGTTAAATGCTGAAAATTGACAGCCGCATTTAGCATGTTAACAGCTGTGGGTGGATCGTGATTCCACCCATGGCTGTTAGGGGTACCTGACAGTGGATCAGATCAGCTTTCATGTGCCTGAAGAGATGCGGGCTCAGCACTGGAACCCGCATGAAAGGGGAATACATGACCTATAATGTACCTATACATAATAGGTCATAAAAGGGTTAAAAAGGAAGCTGCTTCAAGAATGTTTCTTGGTACATTTTCTTCATATCTTTTAACTTGGCTTTATTGAAGCTCTGCGCTTCTTTACTGACAGTAATTTATCTTCTTTGTGATAGACATTACCATACCACTGTTGCACTGCTTTATCACATCATCAATGATCTTAATTGTTATCGGTTATGGGCCATCTGCTGAGTGGTTTGAAACAGTTCATTTACCCAAAATGCCTTTACTGAGATAGTAAATGATCTTCTGCAAATGCTCCGTCCTATTCTTTGTTCATCATACTATAATTAGGCCGCTTTTGATCCAGAAGAGCATATTCTTTTCATTTGGTTTTGGCAAATGAAATGTAAATGAAAACTTTCTCTTGGTTCTTTACAAACTTGTTTGACCACCCTTTCTGTTTTTGTTTAACATGCCTTTACCCCCTGTTAATCAGCTGAAGGAAACCAGTCCGCTATCTGATTTATTTCTTTTTGCTTTCTCCCATTTGATGTCGTACTAATGTTCTTTTTTTTTACTTTGTACATGAGACAACCTATCAAACCTAATATGTATTGCATTTTTTTTTTATTAAAGGGGGATTTTCACCCCTTTTAATATAGGCTTCGGGTGTGTTATCAAAACACCACATAATGACCTATCGATCCCTGCAACTTTTCCATATAGCCGCCTGGTTGACCAATCATTTCTTGATGCCTTCCATCGTTTTCGATGTGGATAAAGTGTTTTCTCTGATTGCTTTTTTAATAAACCTGTTGTTGACCTACATCAAGTCCATGTTAAAAAAGGTTTTGTTATTCATTTATGGTAAACTTGGTTACTTTAATGGGTTATTCCCTAAAAATGAACCCAGCATCTATCATGTATTTCTCTTTTTTTTCTCTCTCCTTCTCTCTCCTCTCTTCTCCTCCACATGTGTTTTCTGAGGAATTACAAGCTTTCCAGTATTTAGATTCACACAAATTTATTTGCCATGAAAGAAATCCTCGGAGAAATCTCGGCAAAGCCGTCAAATTCGTATGTCAATGTTTCTTCTTTAGATATGAGTACTAGATTTTTGGAGATTGGACGTTGATCCATATTTGGAGTTGGGCTGGAATTTTTCCCTAAGGCTGGATTCACACTTAACGTATAAAAAATTGGTCCGATTTTGAAGGCTGAGAATCGCACAAATGTTCTCCGTACAGTGATCCGTATGGTATCCATTTGCAATGCGAGGATGCGATTTCCTCGCATATACTGTAAGAATCCATGTGACATCCGTATGGCAAGCATATGGCGTGATTTTAGCGCAGCCTTGCAAAATGGACATATAACGGTTCCTTGGCCTGAAATTAATTAAAATCATAATCAGCAACCCTATTTATTGGCTCAACAACTGGTTACAGCCTGCAATCTTTGCATTAAAGTCCGTGCTTATGTTGTTGTATTCTGCTTTGTGTCAAACATGTCAGACTGGCCTACTTACAACACTACTGAGCGGGTGCTTTTACACTGGGTTTTGTCCTGACGTTTTGGGGAGCCATACCCAGTGATTGTGAATCCGAGGAGGTGGAAACAAATGTGGGTACATCCGCTTTTGAGGCAACGGCTGACTAAAGGGCATTTTCACCGTCTGTATGTTTCTCTACGCAGCTATCCTGACAAGTTCTACCAGTATTGTCAGAAGAGCGTGCCCACATTTGATATTCTGATGGAGACTGTGCGCCCTGGGACAACCTTTAAGGACACCAAGATGCGCAAGTGTATTTCCGCAGAGGAGCGCCTTTTACTTACATTACGGTATGTATTCATCCTCTATGTTGATGATGTATTTTACTTGTGTTTTCTTGAAATGCACTCATCCCTTCCATTTTTTCATATTATTTCATTATTCTTACTATAACATTTTTCATTTGACATCATATGCTGCTTTGAATACGATCAAAGGCACTGCATGTTGTGTAATTTTATTAAGGCAGGACTTATTAGCTATTGCTCATTACTTTTAGGAAGGACTGAACTGTTTTACGGTGGCAAGAATTCTTATTTTTTGATATCTGTTATATTCCCTTATAGATTCCTTTCCAGCAGGCTCTCCTATGTGGCACTGCATCTTGAATTCTTATTTGGCAAATCCCCCATCTCAGGCATTGTCCTTTCTACGTGCTCAGAAATATGGTCCCGACTGCATCAATTGGTCATGCCTGAGCCCAAAATGGAAGACTGGCTGCAGAAAGCCCATGGGTTTGAAGAAACGTGCCAGTTTCTGAACTGTATTGGCACCCTGGATGGAAAGCACATCTGTGTTTAAGCCGCCAAACTCAGGGTCCCAATATTATAATTATAAACAGTATTTTTCTGTAGTGCTGCTGGCCCTGGTCAACAGCGCATACAGGTTTATAATTGTAGATATTGGGGCCTATGGAAGAACTGGAGACTCCATAGTCTTCAATTCTTCCTTTATGGGTCGGCGGTGCCACAATAATGATTTTGACCTCCCACCCCCACGTCAGCTACCAGGGTCCACTATGGAAGCGGTGCCTTATGTAATGGTTTCAGATGAGGCCTTTCCATTAACATGCCATGTCATGAAGCCCTATCCACGTAGAGTCCTGGACCACCGGGGCAGAATATTTAATTTCCGCCTATCCCACGCACGACGACTGGTGGAGTGTGCCTTTGACATTCTTTGTGCAAAATGGCGGGTCCTGCAATCAGCCATTCAACTTAGTGAAGGAAATGTGAATGAGGTTATTAAAGCCTGTGTGATACTTCACAACTGCACCAGAATCCATGACTGTTCATCATATGATGGTGATGAAGTTGCGGATGTAAATAATGGCATGGCTAATACACATGTAATTCATCCACGTCGTCAGCCCTCTGGACTTAAAGTGCGGGATGTGTTTACAAATTATTTTGTTTCACCAGAGGGATCTACTCCATGGCAAGACAATGCTGTTTCTATGTTGTGATTTTTGAGTTTTGGGGGTTAAAAAATATAGTAATGTTAATGTTTGAAGTGTGTGTTGTGTTTGTGCAGCGCCCCAGAGTCCTGGTCGTTGCAGTAATGTCATTCTTCTACCAGGGGGAGTAATATTATGCCTGAGGGCAATAAAGGAGATCTCTTTACCAGGTATCACAAACCACACAACACACTTCACACTCCAGGCCGCCAGGGGGAGCTACGCTCCTGTCTACTAGGGCACTCCTCAAAATTATATAAGTCTACGTTCACATTTGCGGTCTGCGCCGCAGCGTCGGGCGCCGCAGCGTCGCCGCATGTGTCATGCGCCCCTATATTTAACATGGGGGCGCATGGACATGCGTCGCACTTGCGTTTTGCGCCGCATGCGTCCCTGCGGCACCCGCGTCCGGGCGCAGAGGACGCAGCAAGTTGCATTTTTGCTGCGTCCAAAATCAATGAAAAAAAGGACGCATGCGGCGCAAACAGCAGCGTTGTGCATGCGTTTTGCTGCGTTTTTGTTTGCATTGTGCGTTGCGGCGCCGACGCTGCGGCGCACAACGCAAATGTGAACGTACTGCCTTGACTGCCTCCCGAAGAAGCGACAATCGCGAAACGTGCGTCGGGGCATTTCCTTTGGACACCACATACAGGACATCGCATACATGGGTAAGCTTAGCTGGTAGCTCATGGTTCAGCTACAACATTCTTTTCTCGGGCAGTTGCAATAGGGGCGGGTGCTGGGTATGGTGGGATTTTCCTGCATCAAGACACTGGTCACTTTGACACATTATAGTGTCCCCCTTCTCCCACCCCGTGGTATTTCCATATTGTATACAATACTGCCAGTTTCACTTGTATTACTACGCCATAAGGCTTTATAATTGCACCCTTGTGACTGTTGTACTTATGCGTGTTCCTGATGGTGTTCATAGTAGTCATACACCATATCCTCATACATTTGTTTGTTTTTAGTATTTTTGCACTTTATCAATAAAGTTTCTAGTTTGCATAATATTTTGTTATGTTGTGTTGTTGTTATTGGTTCTTTTGGGGCATCATGCTCTTTATAGTTTATTAAATGCAAATGTGAACGTAGCCTAAAACTGGTGGTCTGGACAGGAAGTTAGGCAGAAGCAAGCTGGGCTTCACCCAGTGAGCTGCTATCTGAGCTCCTCTCAGGTAGTGGGTCCCTGACAGGGGTGGGATCCTGTCAGAGGCCTAGACAGAAGGCCACGGAGCTGCGCCTGCCCCACGTGCCCCAGCATCCTAGGAAAGAGACATTAAAGGCATTTGCGTTGCAGTGAGTGAGAAACGAAGTCATAGCAAAAGGAGAGGAAACCAGAAGGAGTTCTGCCCTGCAAAAGGCTGCCTCCTTTCTGAGGCGCAGGAATCCGGTAGCCAAAACACAGAGGGAGTAAGGATCTCTACGCTTTACTTCAGAGACTGGCAGGACAGTTAATTCCACATTAGCTGCCCGATCTTATACCCAGGAGGCACGGTGGCAACTTGTGGGGGCTGGGGCGTGATAGAGTCCCTGTAAAAAGCCTCAGGCCATCAGTCATATGGATTTGTCCTATCCTATCCATCAGGGGGACAGAGAGAAAGAGACATAACATCTACAATAGTTGTAAGGACCTTACGGAGAAGCTCAGTAGGGAGGTACTACAAAACCCAGGCGCTAGAGGAAGGCTACTGATTTCCACCTGGATAATGGGACTCTGGATTTGCCTTCAGTCCGGCCAGACTCTGCCTACCCTGTGGTCCGTACCCTGGACTGTGGACACTGAAGCCTTCAGTAAAGGTAAAGAGACTGCAGCCTTGTATCCTCGTTCTTCACTACGCCTCACACCATCCAACATCTACACTCTGGGAAGCCATGGGGATACACTTCACCTGTGGGAAGGTATACCATCTAGCTGCCATTACATCACCCCAGCGGACCCCTAAGCAGCGTCGGTCACTCTGACCGAATACCACAGGTGGTGTCACGAACATTATCCCTTTAAAGACCTTTCCCCCATTTATCAACGGACGTCCCTAGGGCCATGGACCGGGTAAGCCACCGTGACATCCCCACTGAGAACCAAAGGACCCGGTACCGAGTACCCCAGTGCCCTACTGGGGGCGATCCATTTGCATAATAATGTATGAAATAGGTAAATCAACACATCATCTATCTCTTCATAACATTACAAATGACTCATATTGATATAACTTTTTTAATCAAAATAATTTTTGTACTTTACCAAAAATACCATATTTCTGTCATATGGCATAATCGGCCTATAAAACTTGGCCTATATTAAATTTTTATTAAAAAAAACATATGGTCCAATAAAATTTTAACCTACAAGTTATGGTAGGTTGGGGGTGGTGATGGCAGGAGGGCAGCTTGTGAGGTTTGCCTTGTTTGTGGGGCAACCTCAATTTCACCCTGTGGGATGGTGGATGCTGAGCCAGGATTATGTTCCATGGAAGGATCCTGTTGTGGAGGATAGTAGTGGGAAGTTGGGTAGTGAAGTTGGTAGTCCTTGGTAGTGGCGTGGCCAATTGGTTCATACCCCCCAATATGGCCATGTTGAACATACCCATGTTGGGACTAGCCTCCAACAGTGGCTCTGCTCAAGTGTCCATATTGGGCAGGTGCAGTATGCCCATAAAATTGGACCTGTGTTGGCCGATGTTGTGTTGGGGGGTTCTGTGGCTGAGGTGTAGGCATCTGGGGGGAGGTGGCTCAGCAACTGATTGAGCCTGCACTTCTGGTTGTCCCGGAATTTGCAGTTGGTTACTGCTAGACAATTGCCACCTTTCTAAAAAAGCAAATACCAGGTTTGGATTATTTGGTGGTGTGCAGGCATCAATCAGGATCTGAATTGCCCCTCTGGCCCGTAGCCTCACCTCACGGGGAATTGGACGGAGGTACCATGCCAGACTGCAGGCATAAGCTTCCTCCCCATCATCATTTACAGTCCTTGCCAAATAGTCCAACATCCCACTGTCCACTTGCCTCCTGATGCCTGTGGTTGGAAGCTCTCTCCTGCGCCGGCCACAGCATGGGATGGCGGCAGCCTGTGATGAGGTATCCAGAGGCAAGGTTGGGCTGCTACTGTTGCCCTGATCCTCCTCTGGATTTGCCTCATGTGGTGCAGAAGCCGCTGGTGGTGGTTGGGTGCAGCTTGAAGGTGCAGATGATGGGCCAGACACTTCTTCACCTTCCCCCACTGGATCAATATGGATCCCAGTGATTCTGACAATGTTTTCTCGTTACATATTGTACTTCATGATAGTGGTAAAATTTCTTTAATGTGAAATTTTTATATGTGATTTTTAAATGTTTAATAGTGATGAGCGAACGTGCTCGCCACTACTCGATACTCGCCCGAGTTTCACTATGCTCGGTGTACTCAGCGAGCATCGAGCATTTCCGGGATTATTCGGCTGTAACTGGTGTCTCCACCCAGCATTTTTGGCGGACTTTAGAGACCCAATCGCCCTGCAGGGATTGTCTGCCAGGCTATGAAACACCACAGCCATCTTTGTTATGGTCGTGCAGTGATTGGCTTGGCCGCACAGCATCATCCCGAATATAAGAGACCTGGCACCGTCCTGCTCGCTGCATTCTGCTCCGGATTCAGCGAGAGTAGGGAGATCTGCTGCCGAGATAGGGTCAGAATCGTGGTTTTTAGAGTTAGTGTAGGTCTGCAACTCTTAAATCCACAACTCCTGAGAAACCAACAGTCCTTTCTAGGGCTAATTCGTGGGTCCCGATATTGCAGCGCTAGGAAGGCAGGGCACAGCATATCCACATCAGTGCAAAGCCTGCAGGCACTGTATGTGCATACATTGCTCCCACTGCATCCCTTCCAAAGCTCCATAGCTGTCTGCTGCTGCAGCTTCTTTACTATATACCTAGTTGCATTTTTTTTTCCCAAAAATTCACTCCAAAAAAAAAAAAAATACAGTGTGTTCCGTTAGACTGAGGCCTGTTTAAAAATCATAGTTTGTCAGGCATATGTAGCATAGTTGTGTGTGCTAGCCTTGTGCCACTTTTTCTTTTTTGGTGTTTTAAATTCACCAAAAAGGCCTCATATATCTACGTGCTCCAAGTTTTGGCATCTTAGGCCGTTTTGCCACTGTTTTTGCTGTCTGTTACCCTAATTATATACAGCACTATTTGACATTTATAGTGTGTTATTTCCGTGACAGCCCTCATATATCTGCGTGTTCCACGTTTGGGCATTGTAGACCGGCTGACCACTTTTTTTGCTGTCTGTTACTGTAATTATATACAGCAATATTAAGCATAAAAAAATATAAAAAGGCCACATATTTGCGTACGGGAGTAATAAATGCATATTGTGAAGTAGATGTTCATGGGCCCATCCAGTATGTGGGTTCCAAGGCCTAATGGGGTGCATATGACTGACTATGCAGCAGGGCTGGCCTTGCTGCCAAAGTGTAAAACAAAGGAGTACGGGAGTACAAAATGAATATTGTGAAGTGGATTTTCATGGGCCCATCCAGTATGTGGGTTCCAAGGCATAATGGGGTGCATATGAGTATGCAGCAGGGCAGGCCTTGCTGCCAAAGTGTAAAACAAAGGAGTACGGGAGTACAAAATGCATATTGTGAAGTAGATGTTCATGGGCCCATCCAGTATGTGGGTTCCAAGGCCTAATGGGGTACATATGACTGACTATGCAGCAGGGCTGGCCTTGCTGCCAATGTGTAAAACAAAGGCGTATGGAGCACAAAATGCATATTGTGAAGTGGATTTTCAGGGGCCCATCAAGTAGGTGGGTTCAAAGGCTTATTGGGGTGCATATGAATTGGTAGCAGGGCAGGCCTTGAATTCAATGCAACACTTTTTCAGGAGTCCCCCCTTGACATCTTATGACAGGGGTATTGCATTGCGTCGTAATTCTTGGCAGCCAATCCACTCACAGCACAGGCTACAACAGCTTAGGAGACCCACTGTTTAACAATAGCCCTTTAAGAAGATTAATGCTGCCTCTTGCACCAGTAAAAATAGGCTCTGTGACTTTGAGGCTATGTTCACACGTTGCGGTTTTTGCTGCGGATCCGCAGCGGTTTTCCATGCGGTGTACAGTACAATGTTAACTTATGGAAAACAAAAACCGCAGTGCACATGCTGCGGAAAAAAATGCGCGGAAACGCAGCGGTTTATTTTCCGCAGCATGTCAATTCTTTGTGCGGAATCCGCAGTGGTTTTACATCTGCCTCATTATAGAAACCCGCAGGTGTCTAAAACCGCAGTGGAAACCGCACAAAAAACCGCAATAAAATCCACAGTACTTTTGGCACTGCGGATTTATCTACGTGTGAATATAGCCTGAGAGTCCCTCCTTCATAAATGAAACAAGATGGGTCTGCTTATGTGTCACACACCACATGGCCAGCTAGGGTTGCTAAATGTTACAATTACATTTCCCAGTGAAAGCATTTGTAGTGGTTGAAAGCAGTGTTAAAGTTGAAAAATGCTTCAAAAACGCTTTGTCTGAACTAAGCCTAAGTGGGGGAGGACATTTTCGGTCTGGGGTTAAATATTTGGCCTTAGAGGCAAGTCATTAGCCTGCAAAGGATGTACCTTGACATATTTCCCAGCAAAATCCGTTTTGGTTTCGTTTTAGTGTGTTTTTTGTGGCACCGGGAAAAATGGCATGAATCTCGGAAAAAAAAACTTTACAGCTGTGAACTAGGAGTCAAGAATGCTTCCAGGGGCGATCCCCATGAGGTCCCTGGGTCATTTGAGCAGTGTTTCCATCATTTTCAGAAGTTTTTAGACCTTAACCCTTTCACGACCTTGCCGTTTTACGGTTTTGTGTTCTCGTTTTTTACTCCCCTCCTTCCCAGAGCCATAACTTTTTTATTTTTCCATCAATATGGCCATGCATGTGAGGGCTTGTTTTTTGCGGGACAAGTTGCACTTTTCAACGACATCATTGGTTTTAGCATGTCGTGTACTAGAAAACGGGAAAAAAATTCCAAGTGCTGTGAAATTGCAAAAAAAGTGCAATCCCACACTTGTTTTTTGTTTGTTTTTTTTGCTAGGTTCACTACATGCTAAAACTAACCTTCAATTTTGATTCTCCAGGTCATTACGAGTTCATAGACACCAAACATGTCTAGGTTACGTTTTATCTAAGTGGTAAAAAAAAATTCCAAACTTTGCTAAAAAAAAAAAAAAATTGTGCAATTTTCCGTTACCCGTAGCGTATCCATTTTTCACGATCTTGTGTCAGGGGAGGGCTTATTTTTTGCGAGCCGAGCAGGCATTTGATAATGATACCACTTTTGTGCAGATACATTCTTTTGATCGCCCGTTATTACATTTTAATGCAATGTCGCGGCGACCAAAAAAAACATAATTCTAGGATTTCGAATTTTTTTCTCGCTACACCATTTAGCGATCAGGTTAATCCTTTTTTTTATTGATAGATTGGGCGATTCTGAACTCGGCGATACCAAATATGTGTAGGTTTGATTTTTTTTTATTGTTTTATTTTGAATGGGGCGAAAGGGGGGTGATTTAAACCTTTATATTTTTTTTATTTTTTTCATATTTTTAAAACATTTTTTTTAACTTTTGCCATGCTTCAATAGCCTCCATGGGAGGCTAGAAGCTGGCACAATTGGATCGGTTCTGCTACATAGCAGCGATCATTAGATCGCTGCTATGTAGCTGAATTGCAGGCTTGCTATGAGTGCCGACCACAGGGTGGCGCTCACAGCAGGCCGGCATCAGTAACCATACAGGTCTCAAGGACCTCTATGGTTACCATCCTGATGCATCACCGACCCCCGATCATGTGATGGGGTCGGCGATGCGATCATTTCCTGCTCAAAACAGCTGACATGTCCCGGCTTTGAGGTGGGCTCAGTGCCGGAGCCCACATCAAAGCAGGGGACCCGACCTCCGCAGTAATAGTATGGTGGAGGTCGGGAAGGGGTTAAAAGGACCCCCGGGGGATCGCAGTAAAAATACTTGAGCTCGTTGTTCCCGAGTATTCCAATCTGCTCGACCCGAGCAACGAGCACCCGATCATTTTAGTGCTCGCTCATCACTAATGTTTATGTGTGAAAAAAACGGAAATTTGATGAAAATTTTGAAAATTTCACAATTTTCCAACTTTGAACTTTCATGCTTTTAAATCACAGAGCTATGTCACACAAAATACGTAATAATTTACAATTCCCACATGTTTACTTTACATCAGCACAATCTTGGAACAAAATTTTTTTTGTTATGAACTTATAAGGGTTAAAAGTTAAACAGCGATTTCTTATTTTTACACCATTTTTTTGGGACCACATCACATTTGAAGTCACTTTGAGGGGTCTATATGATAGAAAATACCAAAAAATGACACCATTATAAAACCTGAACCCCTGGAGGTGCTCAAAACCACATTCAAGAAGTTTATTAACCCTTCAGGTGCTTCACAGGAATTTTTGGAATGTTTAAAAAAAAACGAACATTTAACTTTTTTTCACAAAAAATTACTTTAGATCCAATTTTTTTATTTTACCAAGGGTAACAGGAGAAATTAGACCCCAAAAGTTGTTGTACAATTTGTCCTGAGTAGGCTCATACCCCATATATGCTGATAAACCACTGGGCGCATGGTAGAGTTCGGAAGGGAAGGAGTGCCATTTTACTTTTTCAACGCAAAATTGGCAGGAATTGAGATTGGATGCAATGTCGCGTTTGGAGAGCCCCTGATGTGCCTAAACAGTGCAAAGCCCCACAAGTGACACCATTTTGGAAACTAGATCCCCCAAGGAACTTATCTAGATGTGTGGTGAGAACTTTGAACCTCCAGGTGTTTCACTAAAGTTTATAACGCCCGGATGAGAAAATAACAAATCATATTTTTTCCACAAACATGATATTTTAGTCCCAAATTTTTTATTTTCCGAAAGGTATCAGGAAAACTTAGACCACAAAAGTTGTTGTCCAATTTGTCCTGAGTACGCTGATACCCCATATGTGGGGAGTAACCACTGTTTGGGCACACGGCAGAGCTCGGAAGGGAAGGAGCGCCGTTTGACTTTTTCAAACCAAAATTGGCTGGAATTGAGATCGGACGCCATGTTGCGTTTGGAGAGCCCCTGATGTGCCTAAAGAGTGGAAACCCCCCACAAGTGACACCATTTTGGAAACTAGACCCCTAAGAAAATTAACTAGACGTGTGGTGAGCACTTTGAACCCCCAAGTGCTTCACAGAAGTTTAGAACGTAAAGTCGTAAACATAAAAAATCATATTTTTTTCACAAAAATGATAATTTTTCCCCCAATTTTTTATTTTCACAAGGGTATCAGGAGAAATTGTACCTCAAAAGTTGTTGTCCAATTTGTCCTGAGTACGCCGATATCTCATATGTGGGGGCAAATCACTGTTTGGGTGAACAGCAGAGCTCGGGAGGGAAGGAGCACCGTTTGACTTTTTCAACGCAGAATTGGCTAGAATTGAGATCAGACGCTACGTCATGTTTGGAGAACCCCTGATGTGCCTAAACAGTGGAAACCCCCAAATTCTAATGCCAACCCTAACCCCAACACACCCTTAACCCTAATCCCAACCCTAACCCTAATCCCAACCCTAACTGTAGCCCCAACCCTAACCCTAACTTTAGCCCCAACCCTAACTCTAACCCTAACTTTAGCCCCAACCCTAACCCTACCTTTAGCCCCAACCCTAACCTTAACTTTAGCCCAACTCACTTTAGCCCAACTCTAAGGCCAGAGTCACACTAGAGCGTAATACGGACTAGTGCTTTGCCATAAAAATTTGCATAGCAGTCGGACCAATGTTAATCTATGGGGCAGCTCCCCTCATCCAGTGTTTTCTCGGCCATATTATATCTGTGAGAGAAATCGCAGCATGATGCGATTTCCACCGTATATCAGTCGAGACTCGCCAATGAAAGCCTACACCACACGGACCTCAGTGTGACTTGCGAGAAATATGCACCGGTGTCCTATAGAAAAGCCGGCAATTCAGTGTGGTGTACAGTGAAATCAAACTGACAGGTTAGAATAGAATAGATAAAATAAAAGTCTACACATTGTATAGGTATATATATATATATATATATATATATATATATAAATACATGTCATTGACACACATATATATACACACTGCTCAAAAAAAATAAAGGGAACACTTAAACAACAGAATATAACTCCAAGTAAATCAAACTTCTGTGAAATCAAATTGTCCACTTAGGAAGCAACACTGTTTGACAATCAATTTCACATGCTGTTGTGCAAATGGAATAGACAAAAGATGGTTCTGCGGGTGGGGACCACAGACCACATCTCAGTACCAATGCTTTCTAGCTGATGTTTTGGTCACTTTTGAATGTTGGTTGTGCTTTCACACTTGTGGTAGCATGAGACAGACTCTACAACCCACACAAGTGGCTCAGGTAGTGCAGCTCATCCAGGATGGCACTTCAATGAAAGCTGTGGCAAGAAGGTTTGCTGTGTCTGTCAGTGTAGTGTCCAGAGGCTGGAGGCACTACCAGGAGACAGGCCAGCATACCAGGAGATGTGAAGGGGGCCATAGGAGGGCAAAAACCCAGCAGCAGGACCGCTAACTCAGCCTTTGTGCAAGGAGGAACAGGAGGAACACTGCCAGAGCCCTGCAAAATAACCTCCAGCAGGCCACAAATGTGCATGTGTCTGCACAAATGGTTAGAAACCGACTCCATGAGGATGGTCTGAGTGCCCGATGTCCAAAGATGGGGTTTGTGCTCACAGCCCAACACTGTGCAGAACGCTTGGCATTTGCCACAGAACACCAGGATTGGCAAATTCGCCACTGGCACCCTGTGCTCTTCAAGATGAAAGCAGGTTCACACTGAGCACATGTAAGAGATGTGACAGAGTCTGGAGATGCTATGGAGAGCCATCTGCTCCCTGCAACGTCCTTCAGCATGACTGTTTTGGCAGTGGGTCAGTAATGGTGTGGGGTGGCATTTCTTTGGAGGGCCGCACAACCCTCCATGTGCTCACCAGAGTTAGCCTGACTGCCATTAGGTACCGAGATGAGATCCTCAGATCCCTTGTGAGACTATATGCTGGTGATATGCTGGTGTGGTTGGCCCTGGGTTCCTCCTAATGCAGGACAATGCCAGACCTCATGTGGCTGGAGTGTGTCAGCAGTTCCTCCAAGATGAGGGCATTGAAGCTATGGACTGGCCCCCCGTTCCCCAGACCTGAATCCGATTGAACACATCTGGGACATCATGTCTCGCACCATCCACCAACGTCATGTTGCACCACAGACTGTCCAGGAGTTGGCGGATGCTTTAGTCCAGGTCTAGGAGGAGAACCCTCAAGAGACCATATGCCGCCTCATCAGGAGCATGCCCAGGCATTGTATGGAGGTCATACAGGCATGTGGAGGCCACACACACTACTGAGCATCATTTCCTTGTCTTGAGGCATTTCCACTGAAGTTGGATCAGCCTGTAACTTCATTTTCCACTTTGATTTTGAGCATCATTCCAACTCCAGAGCAACTCCATCATTACAACTCCATTTTACAGAAAAAAAATAATTGTTTTTGCATCACTTTATTCTGGCAGCTATAACTTTTTTATTTTTTCGCTGATTATGCGGTATGGCAGCTTGTTTTTTGCAGGACAAGATGACGTTTCAGCGGTACCATGTTTATTTATATTTGTCTTTTTGATCGCATGTTATTCCTCTTTTGATTTGGCAGTATGATGATAATGCATTGTTTTTTGCCTTTTTTTATGGTGTTCACTTAAGTGGTTATCTAGTGGGACAGTTTTATAGGTCGGGTCATAATGGACGTGGCGATACCAAATATGTGTACTTTTATTGTTTAGATTTTTTATTCAAATATTGATTTAATAATAGAATAAATATGTATTTTTTATTTTTTTATTTTTTTTAAATATTTTTACAATTATTTTTTACAAAATGTTTTACTTCATTCTAATTTTTACACTTTGTTCCACTATGGGACACTCATTTTTTACAAGCTGATCACTTCTACAGCATGCAGATGAAGCAGCATCTGCATGCTACAGAAGCTGCCAGCGCTGCAGTCTGTGCACACTGACCTGAGAGACTTCCTGACATGCACTGCGCATAACAGGAAGTTTCTCAGCTCTGGTAACCTGTTGTCATGATGACATAGGGTTACCATGGGAGCGATCGGGACCCCGCGTCATGCTGCGGGGTCCCTGATCCAAAGGCAGAGGGGCTGTCGGCCCTCTGCTTGCTCCCAGAATGCTGTGATCGTGTTCAATCGCAGTATTCCGGGGGTTAAAGTGTCGGGTGTCAACTGTGAGAGTGCAGCCGATTGCTAATGACGTACTATTCCGTCCATGGGAATTAAGTCCCAGGTCACATGGACGGAACAGTATGTCTGATGGCAGAAAGGGGTTAATGATATATGTTGAAAATGTAAGTCATAGGTCGTTATAGAGTTAATCAACATGTTGGGTTTATAGGTTGGACTTGATGGACTTGTGTTTTTGTTCAACCTTTTAATTGAAATGATGAAACTATTCTCTTTCAACCATTTCTAAATCCTAGCATATTTGTATGGATACATGATCCCTATTGTGTTCAAGCTTTATCAATGAGAGGTTACATTTTGGATCTATGTTGGTGTAGATATGTATATACATATCCAGGAGGGCTCAATAAACAGGAACATATTTTTTCCCATTATAAGGTCTCATTTCCTATTTTATTATTATTGATGGCTTAGTTGTAATAACATAATTGCGTCTAAGAAGTGAATTTTTCCTGCTAATCATAACTGTTCTCTGCCCGTTCCTTTGTAGTCCCCTCAGAATATTGCAATATATAACATCAGAGCTAAAACTCAGATTTAATGGTTGGTAAAATGGACAGAAGCATCACTTGATTTTGTTCTGGCAGACTCTATACCCCATTTGAAAAATTACTGAGCAGTGCACGGACGATAATGGAATAAAAACAAGATTGGGTATTTGCCTGTGATTACTGTCTAAGCATTAAACTCTGAATTATTTCCCCAGACATGCAATTAATTAGCCAAGCTGGAAGAACTTAGAGATCAACAGATTGACGTAAAATTGAAAGACTGTTTATGTAAAGTAGAAATAATTATTATTTCCTCCCTTATACTAATGCCATAGGGCAAAAGCCTAGAGGGCAATGATATTCCGATGCTTCATCAGTACATTCTAGTATATCTGCTGTGACTGACCATTCAAATGATATGAGCAATAAGAATTAATGACTGTATATACTGTACTGCGCAAAACTTTTAGGCAGGCGTGGAAAAAATTATGTAAAGTTTGACTGCTTTTAAAAAATAGAAATGTTGATAGTTTATTTTTAGCAATTAACAAGATGCAAAGTGAATAAACAAAAATGTAAATTAAATTAATATTTGATGTCACCACTCATTGCCTTCAAAACAGTATCAAATCATCTCTGACCTTTCCTGGCGCCTGCGCACTGCAGTACTTTGCTCTGCCCTCAACAGGGCAGACAAAGTACGCCTGTGCAGGAGCCGCAGCGTGAAGACCAGAAGAGGACATCATCTGATGAAGATAGGAGGCGCCGGACCCGGACCAGCAGCGGGACCGCCCCTGGGTGAGTATAATCTAACCTCTTTTTCTCATCTTTTAGGATACATCGGGGCTTATCTACAGCATTCCAGAATGCTGTAGATAAGCCCCTGATGCCAGTGGGCTTACCTCACCACCGATTTTGGGGGGGACAGGTTCCCTTTAAAGGAACTAAGTAGGGAGGTTTTTCCAAATATTTTGAAGTACTGACCACTAGAGATGGTCGAATCTTTTGAAGGTTGAATTTGCCAGAATCAGCCATTTTTTTCCAAAAAATCAATTTGCAGCGAATTTATCCCAGGTGCTCAAATTGACCTGAAAGGTACTATATAACACTCTGAGATTTTCTAGGACCTTCGTGTCTTACCCTTTTCAATGTCGTTAATCAGACAATAGCCTTAGCAATGTCAAAGTATCCTTACCATAGAAACGGACGGCAACCTGGTAGTAACCAACAGTTTATCCACTAACACAGTGCACTGATACACATTTTTGTATGGTCCCCTTGTCATCCCTTTTTGTCATTCTTGATCAGGCAGACCATTCTGCGCAGATCACTGACTAATAGTATTGCTGTCAGAGGTAACGTTATCCAGCTGTGACTAAGGCTGCTTTCACACATCAGATTTTTGCCATCAGTTACACTCCCTTGAATGTTGAAAAAAACGGATTCGTCGCAGATTGTGAAAAACTGATGTGACTGATCCGTTTTTTCGACGGATCCAACTAGCGGACCTGGCTAATTAGATCCTAAAAAAATCAGAGCATGCTCAGTTAAAAAGAAAGTAATCCGTCACCGGATTGCGTCATTTGATGGATCCGGCACCATAGGGTTCCATTCTAGCAAACAACGGATGGCGATGGATCCATCACTGTCCGATTTTTTGACGGACACAAAAACGTTACTATGTCCATTTTCTCCGGCCACCAGAAAAACAATTTTTGACGGATCCGGCGAAAAACAGATGAAACGTGAGGCCATCCGTTGCAATCAGTCGCTAATACAAGTCTATGAGAAAAAAACGGATCCGACAGCAACTTTTGCCGGATCCGTTTTTTTCAAAATACGCCGTATTGTGACTGACGGAAAAAAACTGATGTGTGAAAGCAGCTTAAGACAAGCAATGTGCCATATATTTCATCACACCCTTCACTTCTTACCCACTAATACATTTGATGGAGACAAAGGAGGCCAATTGTGACCCGATATCAGTAGTGTTATTGCCCAAGCGACTGGCACCAGTGATATGGTGGTTCTTCTGCTGCTGCTAGCGGCTCCAACACTCCTAGTAATGGTGTGTATTTTCTTTCTTTTTTTCTACCCTGTCCATTTCATTTGCCACTTTTTCTTTTCCCATACATTTTGTATAACACTATAATTCACTGTTGACAATCTTTTCAACTCCAATTTTTCAATCCTTCCTTAATAAGACGTAATAAGAAATGCTAGGTAGGTTGACACACATACAAAAGGAAAAATGTGGCAGCAGGATGTAGTTTAGAGGTAACATGTACTGTTCTTAAATTGACCTCAGGCGCAAAAGTGTGGTTTTCTCTAATATGTGGTGAAATCTGTCACGTTTACAATCGAGGTCATGTCAGCCTTCTGTGACTGATGCAATCTTCTGCATTGTGTAAAAAGTTGAAGAAAATTTGATTGGTTATCAGAGGAAATCAAATAATAAATTGTTTGAATTTCTCAAAATTTTACATCAGAATTGGATATATTTTTTCGGGGGAATACTCTTCACTTACATTGCAGACTGCTGGCTCACCTATTTCCTAATCTGTCCCTGCCACTGCAGCTCCCCACCGGGATACATACTGCAGGTGGACCTCTTCACTCCACTGGTCTATTACTCACTCTTCAAGCAACTTCTAGCCCCAGTTCGGCATCAATGCATGCTCTGACATCTTGATGTGAGCTACCACACTTAACCAAAATGAGAGCCACCAGTATAACATCAGAACATGTGCTGATATACAGCTGGCACCAGAAATGCTCACAAATTTTGAAGAGGAGACAAGTGTTAGGGAGGAGCTCAACCAAAGGAAGTCAATGGAGAACCGCCAGTAACCTGTGGTGGTATGGAAATGTGAGGGAATAGGTGAGCATACAGTGGCTTGCAAATGTATTCACCCCCTTGGCATTTTCCATGTTCTAGTACCTCACAATCTGGAATTTCACAGTTTGTTTTGAGGGTTTGCATTAGTTCATGTAAAGTATATGCCTACAACTGTCAACATTTGATTTTCATTTTATTGTGAAGAAAGCAACAAATAGGACAAAATAGCTGAAAACATCAGTCTGCATAATTGTTCACCCTCCTACACGCAGTACTTTTTAGAGCCTCATATTTTGGCAATTATAGCTGTAGGTTGCTTTGGATAAGATTCTATGAGCTTTCCACATCTTGCCACTGGTATTTTTGCCTATTACTCAAGGCAAAACTGCACCACCTCTTTCAAGTTAGATAGTTTCCTCGGGTGAACAGCAATTTTTAAGTCTGACCACAGATTCTCTGTTGGATTAAGGTCTGGGCTTTCACTAGGCCACTCCAAAGTATTTACACGTTTCCCCTTAAACCACCTGAGTGTTGCTTTGGCAGAATGCTTTGGTTCATTGTCTTCTTGGAAGGTGAACCTCTGTCCCAGTCTCAAATCACTGACAGACTCAAACAGGTTTTGCTCAAGAATATCCCTGAGTTTTGCACCGTCCATTTTCCCCTTGACTGAGACCATCCCCACAGCATGATGCTGCCACCACCATGTTTCTCTGTGGGGATGGTGTTCTTGGGATGATGAACTGTGTTGGTTTGGCATCACACATAGCGTTTACCTTGGTGGCTAAAAAATTAAATTTTGATATCATCCAACCACAGCACTTTCATCCATTTGGGGAGTCTACCACATATCTTTTGGCAAACTCAAAATGCGCCTTACAATTTTGGGGTGCAAGTAAAGGCTTTTTTGCCCATTCTTCCATAAAGGCTACCTCTATGATGTGTATGGCTTATCGAATGGTGTGTACAGCTTATTGTGGTTGTACAGACAGATACTCCAGTCTCTACTTGGGAATTCTGCAGCTCCTTCAGGGTGACCTTTGATCTTTGTGTTGCCTCTCTGATTCATGCTCTCCTTGATTGGGCTGAGAGTTTTGGTGGGCAGCTCTCTCTTGGCAGGTTTGTTGAAGTAGCTTGTTCTTTCCATTTGATGATAAGGGATTTGATGGTTCTCCAAGGAATCATCAGAAATAGGGATTTTTTTTATAACCCAACCCTGACTTGAATTTCTCAACAACCTCATCCATGACTTGTTTGAAGATCTTATTGGTCTTTGCAGTGGTGTTTGGTAAGTGGTGCCTCTTGCTTAATGGTGTTGCAGCCTCTGTGGCCTTTCAGAAAAGGTGTGTATATACTGACAGACCATGTGACACTTATTGCTTACAGGTGGACTTCCTTTCACTAAGCATGAGACTTATGAAGGTAACTGCTTGCACCAGAAATTTTTAGGGGCTTCTTAGCAAAAGGGGTGAATACTTATGCACATGCCCATTTTTAGGTATTTGATCCAATAAATTTACCGTAATTAATTCCTATATTTTTCTCACTGCACTTAACAAAGTTAGACTATTTAGTGCTGATGCATTGCACACAAATTAGATTGCAAAAATATTTAAACACAGGTTGTAATGTAACAAAATTGATGAAAAGCCAATGGGGGTGACTACTTTTGCAAGCCACTATCATTATTTTACCTTGTCTAACCCTCTTTCTAACCAACCCATGTATTAGGTCAGTAGATTTTAGAGCTTTTTCTATGGTTTTAGTGTTTTGCTGGTAAATAAATTATGCCAAATTTTCATAGCAGGTTAATTGCTGGAGCCACATTAATTGCATGCACCAGAACAGCACAAAAATATCAAAAGAGCAAAGAAAGTGCACATCACAAAAGGGTTCCAAAAAATAAAAATACATTTTTTCTAAATCATCATAGACATACAAAAATATGATTAAAAACACCTAAACAGTACAAAAAGTATCATTTAACACAAGGGTATGGCTATGGTAGACTTCCAACCCTAAGTAGGAGAACCTCTAAGGTGGTGTATCATAACCACACCCATGTGTTAAAAGGTACTTCAGCACCTCCAATCACATCTCCTTGTTGAAATCATTTATTTTTCATCTTGTGTTAAAAAAACAGGTAAGAATATGGAAGAGATCACTGAAGTGTGTACTAAAGCTGTAGACGAACATATTACGATTACCATAACATTACCATTTTGCTCGTTCTAATTTTTGGCCAAACAGGTGTGTAATGCTACAACACTGCTTCCAACACGTTACAGAGCTGTTTGTACTTAAAGCTTCAATTATTTATTTTCATGTGCTGCATCACCTTGATTGAAATAAATGACTTTGCTATATTGTTAAGTAGGTTGACACATCTGTTGGCCCATGAATGCTCAGGTTCTCAGGGTAGGTTTATTATTTCAAATAATTGTTGCCATGTGCATATGCAAAGTCCCTCTTAGAATTAACCAAAGTAGAGGCAAAGTGAAGTGAAACATTGAGACGGATTGAAGTTAAATTTATATAACTTTTCATGCTTCAATTTCCATGCAATGCTAAGTCGACAAAGTCAAAAAGAAAAATCGCAACATGAAGGTGACTTTATAAGAGATTAAAAAATAAACAGAAAGAGAAGTAAACAGAGATTTTTTGTGATATACTTAAACTCTTGAAATGGCTTTGAATTCTAAAAATCTAAATAAACATTAGAATACATGGAATTTACCAAGCAGTTAATTAAGGCTTGTACTTAAACTTTTATGACATATATGCACCAAAACAATTTTAACAATTGATTTTTAAAACATTATATATGACTTTTCCATGACTATCACAAAGGGGTTGACTCTCGTTGCTCAATGGGAAATTAAGAAAGGAAAAGGTCAACAAGAGTCACTATTTATTTGTAGCAATATATAGAAGCAAATAATAACATTCACATAGTAAAACAAATTTTTTTTAAAAATCCCAAAATTCTGCACATGCAAACCTTACCAGACCAAAGACATGGTAAGAATTTTGGTGTCCTGTAAGATTCTTGTTTTGATATCAGAACATAATGAATACTCTTTGTTTTAGTTGTGCTTAATTGGGCTGTTCACTGCTATGATATTGATGAGTGACCCTGAGAACAGGTCTTCAACATCAATTCTACAATGGTTCAGCACTTAATAACTGTTACCAGCTCCAGCAACCAGATGTAATCAGTGCAAAGAGAAGAACACCACAGCTTGTGCACTGCTCAGTGGGTGCCACTGAGTACCGCAGATCAGCGGCACTACAAATACTAGGAATTGATCTGCAGTGCCCAACATCAGCCACTACACAGTAAAATAGCATACAGAACTGTGGTGTTCTGCTCAGTGCCCTGCTAACATCTTGTCAGAGTTGGTCACAACGGATTGGTGGCGGTGCCATATATCTTTAAAATAATGCTAGTGGAAAAACTCTTTAACATGTCAATACGGTTTTCACTACATTCAATAGCTATTTAATGTTATAATGGAAATTGTATAGGAAGTCAGATGATGGTAACTAAGAGAATCAGTGCGTACCATGTGTGGTCAGCTCAGAACTTTCAAAACACCGGTAGCGTAGGATTCTACTTATTGGTTTCTTCTTGAAAACAATGTGTGTTATGGAACTGGGTCCTCTTCATTCAGAAGTGGATACCATGTGTGGTTTTGTGCCGGCCAAACATGGTACCCATTGTTTCTACTGGTGATCATCATCTGCTTACCTCGACAATCTCCATTTTCTTCCTCCGGTAAGATTGGCCCCATTATCTGAGAGGGATCGGAGTTCCGGCAGCATTCTTCCCATAATATATGCCACTCAATATAGTTGTGCCTATGCAGCACAATTAAACAAGGTAAGCATTCAATTGCTAAAACATTCCCCCACCTCCATCGCCATTTGTCTTCCCGAGTCAAAGTTTACTTTCCCAATGTAGCACTTACATCTTTCTCCTCTGTTTTTCCATGCCATGCTAATCTAAACATTTGTATATATTTATATGACACCTGTAGATATGAAGATTATAAAGGCAATCCCTTGGGAAGTAGGGGCTGTCTTCTTAAAAATTTTGATTGATTTTTGTACATTTTATTAAAAAATGAACAAATTGGAATAACACAAAACTTTTGATCCTGTTTCCATTCTGTGTCATTGGGTATGGCGAGAAGTAATAAAGTCTAATGTCAAAACCCGAAATTAAGGCATAGTATAATTCGGAACATAGGATAAGTGGTTTTGGCTTCCGGCAATGATGGATTAAAAGTGAACTTGGTGGGGGCGCGTCAAAATGGGGTGTAATCCAAAAACATATATCGCTTTCAGTCTTCTATAAAGTTGCATTACAAGCTACAGTAGGTGGTTTCGGCTTTAGTTAATGGTGGTTTGGGAATGAACGTGGAGAAACCTCAGAATAGGGTGTAGTCCAACTCCTTTAGTTTTTCCACCTACCTTCTTAGCACATAATAAATTCATCTTTACTTTTTATACATTACATTCTTGAACCTGGAAATGACAATTTTTAGATTCTATTCAAAATAGAAGTGTTACCTTATAATATATAAAGTGGACCAAAAATCTTATGATATAGAAAATACTCTATGTAGCTGTATAAAAGTTTGTTATCCTTAAGTGTAGAAGCTGACTACAATTATGTGTGGCCCCGACCAGAAGGAAAAGATTAAACACTGCCCAAGCATTTTCAGCTCTTTTCCCCCGATCCTCTCCCTTCAGGCATGCCTCCCCCACTTAGCCATCCTGTCAGATGGATGTAATTACATTCCCAGTGTTTTCATTTTCTAAACTCTCTTTCTAGTTTCTCCA
Organism: Ranitomeya variabilis; assembly: GCF_051348905.1. NCBI lineage: Eukaryota > Metazoa > Chordata > Amphibia > Anura > Dendrobatidae > Ranitomeya > Ranitomeya variabilis. Next base: position 92,760,731 of record NC_135237.1, read on the forward strand.
TGCTCTCACCTCTATTCCAGAAATCAATAACAGCTGCATGTGTCCATCACGTCAAGGAGAAAACAAACAGATTTTGTAAAATGTCACAAAGAGACCTAAGCGCATGGAGGGCTCCGCAGGTTTGTGTAATGAGAGTCAGAATAAACATATGTAAGCAAAATGTATACACTCCAAAGCTTTGTTTCCATGAAGTTTCTTGCCTCCTAAAAGTGGACCTCAAGTTCAGTACTGGATATCCAATGTATGAGTATGAAAGGCATATTGTGAGGCCTTTCAGGTATTTTTCCACACATTGTTTTTACGATGTAGTTTGGCTAGATTTACATGGTTTACATTTCTGTTTTTCTGTTCCATCACAAACACAGAAAAATAGGACTTGATGCTATGACGAAGGCGTTCCATGCCAGAAAATAAGTCTCTATTAACTTTAATGCGGCATGTACAGTTTCTGCTATGATGTCTGCCATTTTACTGAAAAGAAATTGCCCTAATTCTTTGGGGATTTTTCACAAAATCTGAAAATGAGAATTATGAAAGCAACAACCATAGTTTCTAGTCATGAGTGAGTATACTCGTTGCTCGGGTTTTCTCGAGCACGCTCGGGTGATCTCCAAGTATTTGTTAGTGCTCAGAGATTTAGTTTTCGTCGCCTCCGCTGCATGATTTACGGCTGCTGGACAGCCTGAATACATGTGTGGGTTGCCAGGTTGCTAGGGAACCATCACATGTATTCAGCCTGTCTAGCAGCTGTAAATCATGCAGCAGCATGGACAAAAACTAAATCTCAGAGCACTAACAAATACTCGGAGACCACCCGAGCAACAAGTATACTCGCTCATCACTAATATTAGTTTCCTAATAATCAATAATGAATGAAAGTCATCATAATCGCACAAATGATTTTACACATTTTTGGTCATCTACAGTCAGCAAGCAGTATAGTATGTAAAATGTGCTCACAATGAATAACCATTAAAGGAGTTTTATCAACAACCCCTTTCATATGGGATCCACAGTTGCATTCAGCTGATCAACATGAGTCTGGCTCACAAGTCCACCAGGAAATATCTGATTCTGCCAGGGAAGTCAAAGTCCGCCAGGGCTATTGCAGGGGAAATATAGTATTAAATTTGCAAGTTCAATTAATGTCTGTTCTTCTTTTACAAAGAGAACTTAGAGAGAGAGTCTTATGAGGGGAGAAAGGGTCATACAGGTAGAGGTTCTCCTTATTGGACAACTCAGATGATGAATCTAAAATAAACTGACCTGGGCTTGCTTAAGATCAGACATAAATTGCAGACCTACAAGCTATGAAGGCAGTGATTAAAGCACCACTCCAGCGTTGTGTTTTTTTATCAGCACTGGAGTGGCGCTTTAAATATAAGCCCCCCTGCCCGGCGGCTTCACCTTTTATTGACATCGCTCCGGTCCCATCTTGTGCCTGTGACTTCTAAGTGGCTGGAAGTCAGAAGTTACGTCATAAGTAGTGATGAGCGAGTGTGCTCGTTACTCTAGATTTCCGAGCATGCTCGAGTGTGCTCCGAGTATCTTGGATGTGCTCGTAGATTATGTTTGAGTCCCCACAGCTGCATGATTTGTGGCTGCTTGACAGCCTGAATACATGTGGGGATTCCCTATCAAACAGGCAATCCCTGCTTGTGTTCAGGTTGTCTAACAGCTGCAAATCATGCTGCTGCAGCAACACAAACAGAAACCAAGATACTAGGCGAACACCCGAGCATGTTCGGAAATCTCGAGTAACGAGCACACTCGCTCGTCACTGGTCATAAGAGCTCAATGCAAGTCTATGAGAGCCAGAACGAGGTATTGAAAGGTGACCTTTGACGCACTCCATGAAACATTGGAGGTGCCGGTAGGTCACTTTTCAATGATGTGTTGCTATGACAAATAATGTAAAAACTATACATGTTTGGTATCTGCGTAATCATACTGACCTTGAGAATCATATTGACACATCATTTTTACCATCAAAGGAATTCTGTAAATAAATAAATAAAAAAAAACAATTGTGAACTTGCGCTTCTTTTGCTATTTTGCTGCACTTGGAATTTTTTTCCTGCTTTCCAGTACATCAAATGCTAAAATGGATGGAGTCATTCAAGAGTACAACTAGTAATGGAAAAAAAAGCCTCACATGGTTATGTTGATGGAAAATGGAAAAAGTTATGGCTCTTTGAATAAGGGGAGGAAAAAAATGAAAGAGCAAAAATTGAAAATTGCCCCTTCAGGAATGGGTTCAAATGTAATTGTTTTTCTTGATGAGCACCTGTATAGGCTACGGTATCTAAATCTCAGGTAAAGGTACCGTCACACTAAACGATATCGCTAGCGATCCGTGACGTTGCAGCGTCCTGGATAGCGATATCGTTGTGTTTGACACGCAGCAGCGATCAGGATCCTGCTGTGATATCGCTGGTCGTTGATTAAAGTTCAGAACTTTATTTGGTCGTCAGATCGCCGTGTATCGTTGTGTTTGACAGCAAAAGCAACGATACCAGCGATGTTTTACAATGGTAACCAGGGTAAATATCGGGTTACTAAGCGCAGGGCCGCGCTTAGTAACCTGATGTTTACCCTGGTTACCAGTGTAAAATGTAAAAAAACAAACAGTACATACTCACCCTCTGATGTCCGTCACGTCCCTCGCCTTCCGCTTCCTGCACTGACTGTGCGCTGGCCATAAAGTGAAAGCACAGCACAGCGGTGACGTCACCGCTCTGCTGTTAGGGCCGGCACTCAGTCAGTGCAGGAAGCGAACGCCGGGGGACGCGAAGGTGAGTATGTAGTGTTTGTTTTTTTACATTTTACACTGGTAACCAGGGTAAACATCGGGTTACTATGCGCGGCCCTGCGCTTAGCAACCCGATGTTTACCCTGGTTACCCAGGGACCTCGGCATCGTTGGTCGCTGGAGAGCGGTCTGTGTGACAGCTCTCCAGCGACCAAACAGCGACGCTGCAGCGATCGGCATCGTTGTCTGTATCGCTGCAGCGTCGCTTAGTGTGACGGTACTTTAAGACACGGGTGTGTTTTCCCCCTGATTGGCAGGTAGGGTGCTCCATCTTCTGGAGCATCGAGGACTGAGCAGCTTTGCATGTTGATACATTTAACAAATACAATTAATCCAGTATAAACAGTAGGTCTGTTTGTGCACACATAGATATATTATATATATAGATTTATATTGATATGCCGTGAAAATTTTCATCGTCAGCATTTCAGTGATTATCGAATTTTCCTATTATAAGCCTCTATTGTCTTGAAAATGACAAAGAAAGCCCAGCAATAGGAGACTTGCCTGTCACTTAAACCCAAGTAAGTCGAATTTTCAGAATTTGGCTCATCTCTAATTATAAGTATTTAATAGTTGTCCTCGGTTGGCACATGATCTCAGTATAGCCCAGCGGAGTGCTGCTTTATAATAGGATGATTAATAATGGCACTTAGGATATGTTATTTTTTTTCTTCTCATCTGCGTAGGATATGTGATATGGTCACAGCTTGGTTGCATTTCTTTAACAGATTCTGACAAGTGCTACATTTCTCGGTACTGTAGTAGTTTTATATTTATATGTATAAGTACAAGCTGACTCATTCCAGTTCTTCCAGTCTCATCCTGGATTAGTGCACAGATGCATTAAGAGGCACAATGAAATGTATACTTTAAAAGTATACACAATACATGTTTTCTTTGCCCTAGCACTTGATATTGGAGCCTAAAAGCTTATGAAGCACTCTTCAGTAGCTTATATTTTCACCCTTCACTAGTGCCAGTGACAAATCTCATTACTAAATCTTGATGGTATCAGTGGCAGACATCTGTGTCCACTGTCTGCTAAGACCACACAAGCCAAGGATACTACTAGATTAGTTATAGCACAGAGGGAAAATACTGTTTTTCTTGAGCCATTGGCTAATATAATCTCTACAAGCAAAGACTCGAGGTCATAATGTGTCAATGCTCGGCAGACATTCATGTTTCTGCTACAATAACTTGCCAGTGATGTTTATTATTTTAATACCTATACTATATATTATTTTATGCGCCACTTTCACTAGCATACGTAGTCATGGATATGCTGTATTGTTACAATAATTTTGGAAAAATGGTAATCTTGTCCAGCACTCAATCTCCAAATTTACAGATTAAAAAAGAGCTTTATTAATCCATTAAAAATATAATGAACGGCCTATATAGAAGTTTAAAAACAGGACTCCTGACAAAGTCGTATGTGTTTGCGAACTTGAAAATATAAACAGTTCTTACTCATGGCATCATAGTAAGTAAGTTCCTTGTTCAATTTATATGACCCAAATGACGCCCCAGAGGAATCCCTTATCCAAAACTAGGTGTGCGTATATTTAACTCTTTTACACCGTGGCCATTTTCTGGGGGGTTATTTTTTGTTTTTGTATTTCCTTTTCTTTTTCCAAGCGCCATAACTTTTTTAGTTTTCTGTCCACATAGCTGGATGAGGGCTTGTTGGATTTTATTTCAATGTTGCGGCTGCCAAAAAAGTACCGTATTTTCCGGCGTATAAGACGACTGGGCGTATAAGACGACCCCCCAACTTTACCAGTTAAAATATAAAATCTTCTTAAAAGTCGGGGGTCTTCTTATACACCCTATGTCGTCTTATAGGGCCGGTGAATATGTGCCTTTTGGGGGGGGGGAGTGATCCTGATGACGAGGGGGCGTCTCACAGGAAAGTGAGTATCCCCCATTACCTTATCGTAGCGGTGCAGCGTGGGGGTCTCAGTGCTGGGAGTGGCGGCGGCGGCTGCTGTGCTCTGGTGCGGCGGCTGCTGTGCTCTGGTGCGGCGGCTCCTCTTCTGTGTGGGGCCTCTGTGCTGTGCGGTGGCGGTGGCGGCGGCATATCTTTATCCAGTTGGGGCTCCTCCGGCATCTCCTTAGCCCTGGAGGCCCCGCCGCAACTCCATGAGTGCAATGCAGCGGCCATTTTCCCGGAGGCAGCTCAATAGGTGCGATGCGGTGGCCTCCGGGAAAATGGCCGCTGCTCAGATTCAGATCTCGTCCCGAAATCTCGGGACACGAGATCTGAATCTGAGCAGCGGCCATTTTCCCGGAGGCCACCACATTGCACCGATGGAGTTGCGGCGGGGCCTCCAGGGCTAAGGAGATGCCGGAGGAGCCCCAACTGGATAAAGATACGCCGCTGCCGCCGCCACCTCACAGCACAGAGGCCCCACACAGAAGAGGAGCCGCCCAGAACACAGCAGCTGCCGCCGCTCCCAGCACTGACACCCCCACGCTGCACCGCTAGGATAAGGTAATGGGGATTACTCACTTTCCTGTGAGACGCCCCCTCGTCATCAGGATCACTCCCCCTCCCCACCCACCATATACACCGGCGTACAAGTCGATTCCCGGCGTATAAGACGACCCCCGACTTTTAAGAAGATTTTCGGGGGTTAAAAAGTCGTCTTATACGCCGGAAAATACGGTAATTCTGGTGTTTCAATTTTTTCCTCGTTACGCTGTTTATCGATCAGACTAATTCATTTTGTATTTTAATAGTTCGAGATCGTGCATTTACTAACACAGCGATACCAAATATTTGCATTTTTGTATTGTTTTATTTTTAATAACGCAAATGGGAAGTGATTTGTAATTTTCTGTTTTTTTCATATTTTTTTTACTTTTTACTGTATTTAATAGTCCTTTTAGCTTGAAGATGTGATCTTCCGATCGCTTGTGCTATTCATAGCAGTGCATCACCACTGCTATGTATAGCAAAAGTCAGGATCTCCTATGAACTACAGCTAAATGCTGGCTTTCACTGGAAAATTGTAATGGTTTCAGCAAACCCCTGGCTGTCATGGCAGGTGTGCCAATATGCACATGGAATGACGTGCACCCCTGCCGACGCACGTTCAATGCTGCTGCCAGAGATTGATTGCAGGATTTAACAGGTTAACAGCTGCGGGCTCCCCTCCTCTTGCGGCTGTTAGAGGCACATTGTGGCTGATTAATTCAGCCATGATGTGCGGGGAAAGATGCAGGCTCAGCATTCGAGCCAGCATCAAAGTCAGGGAGCCGGCATATGAAGTACCAGTATGTTATAGGGGTTAATTAGTATAAAAAACGACTATTATATACAAATGCACTAAACAGTGAGACATTTAAAAAAAAGTAACACCAACATATTTTTTGTTTTCCTTTTTTCCCATCTTTCATCTTCCTCATTCTTTCCTTCTACTTTCCATTTATTTTTGTACAATGATCCCAAAATGCTCCCAGTATGTTTGTATGCTTGTAAGATCCATACGGAGATTCAGACCAGAAGGATGTCTGGTATCCAATGCCAGAATCCAAAATGGTTCCAAATTGCAAACCTTTCTATGCCAGTCTCCTCCTCTAATGGGTTTTGTAACCCTTTCCATGCCACTGACTGTTAAACGGTCAAGTTAACTATTGTTGGGTTGAACAAAGTCTTGGATGGCGCAGAGATATTATAGAATGTAGGGTTTACACTGTCTCTCACATGCTCCCTGATTCGTTGACTCAATGTTCTCACTGTTCACCCTACATATTGTACGTGACACTGTTCACACTGTATGATGTAAACCACACGTGTGGAACGCCAATTAATGAAATATCTGATGTTATTCTTTTTACCATTATGTGTAGAAGAGAATGTTATATATATATACCACACTTAGAGCTACAGCACTTATAAAAAATATTTGAAGTCTAATCAATCAGGTGCATGTACCCTTATTTGTAGAAGAGTAAAAACTAGGTGAGAAAACATTCCAATGGTTTTATCTGTATGAAGGACTGGGACAAGGTACTTTGGTGCCGTAGGCAGATGAAGCCGATCATGCCCACCCCACAAGAACCCTCAGCCCCCATGTAAAGCAATGGGTCAGAGACAAAGGTAACAGGACCCCTAATGCACCCCCATCCTGCCGATAGGTCAGGTAACAAGCTCTGACAACAACTTCCACTAGAATTGTTACCTGTTTCACCAAAAAATACTAGAAAAAGTGAAAAAAAGTTGTGTACTTTTACGATGAGGCTCAACAGTGAGCATGTTCTCATAGTTAGATAAGGAATCAATCATTGCTTGCAGACGCAGACTAGAACAATATTCTTATAGCACGTAGTATATAACCAGGCTGAGAACATTTCTAAATGATTTGCAGTGTTCTCCCTATATTAGAGTGTCAAAGACAAAATAGGATAGTGGAGTACTCCTCAATATATCAAGAAACACCAAGAAATTAGAGTAGCTATAATCTATAAAAAATGGAAGATAAAAAAAGTATCATATTTATTAAAAATACATTAAAAACTATATATACAGTATATATATACATATATATATATATATATATATATACACTGTGTTCCAAATTATTATGCAAATTGGATTTAAGTGTCATAAAGATTTAATTGTTTTGTTTTTCAAATAAACTCGTGGATGGTATTGTGTCTCAGGGCTCAATGGATCACTGAAATCAATCTTAAACACATGTGATAATTAGTTTTCCAGGTGATTCTAATTAAAGGAAAACTACTTAAAAATGATGTTTCACATTATTAAGCAGGCCACAGGTTTCAAGCAATATGGGAAATAAAAAGGATCTCTCTGCTGCTGAAAAGCGTTAAATAGTGCAATACCTTGGACAAGGTATGAAAACATTAGATATTTCACTAAAACTTAAGAGTGATCATCACACTATGAAGAGATTTGTGACTGAAACAGAGCACAGACAGAGTTCATGCAGATAAAGGCATAATGAGGAAGGGTTCTGCCAGACAAATTCATTGGATTAAGAGAGCAACTGCCAAAATACCATTACAAAGCAGCAAACAGTTATTTGAAGCTACTGGTGCCTCTGGAGTCTCTCAAACCTCAAGGTGTAGGATCCTTCAAAGGCTTGCTGTGGTGCATAAACCTACTATTTGGCCACCTCTAAACAGTGTTCACAAGCAGAAATGGTTGCAGTGAGCCCAGACATACATGAAGACTAATTTTCAAACAGTCTTATTTACTGATGAGTGTCGAGGTGGATGGCCACCATGTCCCAACAAGGCTGCAACGTCATCAAGGAGGTGAAGGAGTCATGCTTTGGGCCGGAATCATGAGGAAACAGCTGGTGGGGCCCTTTAAGGTTCCTAAAGGTGTGAAAATGACCTCTGCAAAGTATATAGAGTTTCTGGCTGACAACTTTCTTCCATGGTGTAAAAAGCAGAAACATGCCTTCTGGAGCAAAATCATCTTCATGCATGGCAATGCACCATCTTATGCTGCAAACAATACCTCTGAGTCATTGGCTGCTAAGGGCATAAAAGGAGATAAACTCATGGTGTGGCCACCATCTTCCCCTGATCTTAACCCTAGAGAGAACCTTTGGAGTATCATCAAGCAAAAGATCTATGAGGGTGGGAGGCAGTTCACATCAAAACAGCAGCTCTGGGAGGCGATTCAGACTTCATGCAAAGAAATACAAGCAGAAACTCTCCAAAAACTCACAAGTTCAATGGATGCAAGAATTGTGAAGGTGATATCAAAGAAGGGATCTTATGTTAACATGTAACTTGGTGTATTAGGATGTTTTGGAGTTAAATAGTTTTTTTGTTCAGTGAATGTGACCTCCTAATGCTGTAGATTCCACAAATGAGCATTTTCAGTTCTTTAAAACATATCAAATGTTTAGAAATTCTACTGTGCCTAACAATTTGAAACAGTGCATTTTGAGTTTTTGTTCATTTTGGAGATTATACTGTTATCACTGGGTGGTTTCTTCAATAACATTTGATGCATACTCTAATGGGTGATGACTTTTATTAGACCGATTGTCATTTGTCATTTGCACTGACCATTTAAGAAAATCCTAGAAAAATATCATTTGCATAATAATTTGGAACATAGGGTATATATATATATATATATATATATATATATATATATATATATATATACAGTACAGACCAAAAGTTTGGACACACCTTCTCATTTAAAGATTTTTCTGTATTTTCATGACTATGAAAATTGTACATTCACGCTGAAGGCATCAAAACTATGAATTATCACATGTGGAATTATATACTTAACAAAAAAGTGTGAAACAACTGAAAATATGTCTTATATTCTAGGTTCTTCAAAGTAGCCACCTTTTGCTTTGATATAACCTAAAAAAACCACCTGAAAATATCACTAATACACAGTTTATAAAACCAAATATTTTATTATGATAATATAAGGACACTCAACAAAACAAAACACAGAAATCTGGAGGAGGCACAAAGTATAATTTACAAAAATTGGTGTAGAGGCAATTTGCTATAGCATTCAATATAATATATAGTACTTGATAACGCCTTTGCCTCCAATTCACATATCCATGTAAACATGAGCCATGGTAAGAACCAGCCAGTAGAAGTACATACCAATAGTGCATTCAAATCTCATGGATTTATTATCCACTTCTCTAGATGATGTGAAATATAAAGTGCATAGTGCACAGTGCTAGTGGCCCTTAATGCCAATATTCAATGAGGGGTAAAAATCCCTATATGATACCTATCCCACATCCCCTAAGAGATATAGTCAATTAAAGGTGCAAAGTGCATGTAAAGGATCTTACCAATGCTCATGATACCGTTCCTGTGCCTGAACCCCGCACTCCAACGCGCGTTTCACACGTAGCTTCTTCAGGGAGTAAAGTACCTTTTGCTTTGATGACTGCTTTGCACACTCTTGACATTCTCTTTAAATGAGGAGGTGAGTCCAAACTAAAATACCACATCCTAGATATCACTGAATGAAATATTTCCGTTGCAAATCTTTATTCATTACATAGTGGAATGTGTTGAGAACAATAAAACATAAAAATGATCAATGTAAATCAAAATGAATATCCCATGGAGGTCTGGATTTGGAATGATGCTCAAAATCAAAGTGGATAATCAAATTACAGGCTGATCCAACTTCAGTGGAAATGCCTCATGACAAGGAAAATATGTTCAGTATTGTGTGTGGCCTCCACGTGCCTGTATGACCTCTCTACAATGCATGGGTATGCTCCTGATGAGGCGGCGGATGGTGTCCTGAGGGATTTCCTCCCAGACCTGGAGTAAAGCATCCGCCTACTCCTGGACAGGCTGTGGTGCAACGTGACATTGGTAGATTGTGTGAGACATGATGTCTCATATGTGTTCAATCGGATTCAGGTCTGGGGAACAGGTGGACCAGTCCATAGTTTCAATTCCTTCATCTTGCAGGAATTGCTGACACACTCCAGACACATGAGGTCTGTCATTGTCCTGCATTAGGAGGAACCGAGGGCCAACTGCACCAGCATATGGTCTCACAAGGGGTCTGAGGATCTCATCTCGGTACCTAATGGCAGTCAGGCTACCTCTTGCAAGCACATGGAGGGCTGTGCAGCCCTCCAAAGAAATGCCACCCCACAGCATTACTGACCCACTGACCCACTGCCAAATCGGTCATGCTGAAGGAAGTTGCAGGCAGCAGATCACTCTCCATGACGTCTCCAGACTCTGTCACATGTGGTGCTCAGTGTGAACACCTGCTTTCATCTGTGAAGAGCACAGGGCACCAGTGGTGAATTTGCCAATCCTGGTGTTCTGTGGCAAATGCCAAGCGTCCTGCACGGTGTTGGGCTGTGAGCACAACCCCCACCTGTGGACGTTGGGCACTCAGACCATCCTCATGGAGTCAGTTTTTAACCATTGGTGCAGACACATGCACATTTGTGGCCTGCTGGAGGTCATTTTGCAGGACTCTGGCAGTGCTCCTCCTGTTACTCCTTGCACAAAGGCGGAGGTAGCGGTCCTGCTGCTGGGTTGTTGCCCTCCTACGGCCCACTCCACGTCTCCTGGTGTACTGGCCTGTCTCCTAGTAGCGCCTCCAGCCTCTGGAGCTGCAACGTTACTGGAGTATCAAAAAGCACAAGGTGTGCGAGACATGGCCAAGGTAAGGAAGGCTAAAAAATTACCACCTTTGAACAAGAAACATAAGATAAAACGTCAAGACTGGGCCAAGAATTATCTTAAGACTGACTTTTCAAAGGTTTTATGGACTGATAAAATGAGAGTGACTCTTTATGGGCCAGATGGATGGGCCAGAGGCTGGATCAGTAAAGGGCAGAGAGCTCCACCCTGACTCAGACGCCAGAAAGGTGGAGGTGGGGTACTGGTATGGGCTGGTATCATCAAAGATGAACTTGTGGGACCTTTTTGGGTTGAGGATGGAGTGAAGCTCAACTCCCAGACCTACTGCCAGCTTGTGGAAGACAACTTCTTTAAGCAGTGGTACAGGAAGAAGTCGGTATCGTTCAAGAAAAACATGATTTTCATGCAGGACAATGCTCCATCACATGCCTCCAACTACTCCACAGCATGGCTGGCCAGTAAAGGTCTCAAAGAAGAAAAAATAATGACATGGCCCCCTTGTTCACCTGATCAGAACCCCACAGAGAACCTGTGGTCCCTCATAAAATGTGAGATCTACAGGGAGGGAAAACAGTACACCTCTCGGAACAGTGTCTGGGAGGCTGTGGTGGCTGCTGCACGCAATGTTGATCGTAAACATATCAAGCAACTGACAGAATCTATGGATGGAAGGCTGTTGAGTGTCATCATAAAGAAAGGTGGCTATATTGGTCACTATTTTTTTGGGGGGGTTGTTTTTCCATGTCAGAAATGTTTGTTTCTAAATTGTGTGCAGTTAAATTGGTTTAGCTGGTGAAAATAAACAAGTGAGATGGGAATATACCGTATATACTCGAGTATAAGCCGACCCGAGTATAAGCCGAGACCCCTAATTTTGCCACAAAAAAACTGGGAAAACTTAATGTCTCGAGTATAAGCCTAGGGTGGAAAATGCAGCAGCTACCGGTAAATGTCAAAAATACAAATAGATACCAATAAAACTAAAATTAAGAGACATCAGTAGGTTAAGTGTTTTTGAATATCCTTATTAAATCAGGAGCCCCATATAATGCTCCATAAAGTTTGATGGGCCCCATAAGATGCTTCCATATTAAACTATGCCCCATATAATGCTGCACAAATGTGGATTATGGCCCCATAAGATGCTCCATACAGACATTTGCCCCATATAATGCTGCACAAATGCGGATTATGGCCACATAAGATGCTCAATACAGACATTTGCCCCATATAATGCTGCACAAACTTTGATTATGGCCCCATAAGATGCTCCATAAAGATATTTGCCCCATATAAAGCTGCACAAACATTGATTATGCCCCATAAGATGCTCCATATAGACATTTGCCCCATATAAAGCTGCACAAACACTGATTATGGCCCCATAAGATGCTCCATGTAGACATTTGCCCCATGTAAAGCTGCACAAACATTGATTATGCCCCATAAGATGCTCCATGTAGACATTTGCCCCATATGCTATTGCTGCGATAAAAAAAAATAAAAGTCACATACTCACCTCTCGTCACTCAGGCCCCCAGCACTTGCTATATTCACCTGCTCCCCGTTCCACCGCCGCCGGCAGCCGCTGTGTCTTCCCCGTGCTCTGCACTGACTGTTCAGGCAGAGGGCGGCACGCACACTAATCACGTCATTGCGCCCTCTGACCTGAGCGTCAGTGCAGAGGACGGGGAAGACGCAGCGGCTGCCGGCAGCAGTGGAACGGGGAGCAGGTGAATATCGCGCACTGCGTTATACTCAACTGCTCCTGGCGCAGTCCCTGGTTCCCCGGCGTCGGCAGCTTCTTCCTGTAGTGAGCGGTCACATAATACTGCTCATTACAGTAATGAATATGCGGCTCCACCCCTATGGGAGTGGAGTGGGGTCCATATTCATTACTGTAATGAGTGGTACCATGTGACCGCTCACTACAGGAAGAAGCTGCCGGAGCCAGGGAACCAGGGACTGCGCCAGGAGCAGGTGAGTATGATTACACAGCTGCTGCTCCACCTCCCTTGCCGACTACTGGGTATGACTTGAGTATAAGCCGAGAGTGGCAATTTCAGCCTTAAAAAATGGGCTGAAATTCTCGGCTTATACTCGAGTATATACGGTATTTGGTTTTTATTAAGTTGCCTAATAATTCTGCACATTAATAGTTACCTGCACAAACAGATATCCTCCTAAGATAGCCAAATCTTAAAAAAAAACCACTCCAACTTCCAAAAATATTAAGCTTTGATATTTATGAGTCTTTGGGGTTGATTGAGAACATAGTTGTTGATCAATAATAAAAATAATCCTCTAAAATATAACTTGCCTAATAATTCTGCACACAGTGTAGTATCCTAGATTGGGATTTTTTATTTTTTTTTGTGAATATGTGCTAGAAGTGAGCAAGTAAATATGTTATACTGTGTTGTATGTATGAATAATATATGTATGTACTGCAAGTGAATATGTTATGCTGTGTTGCAGTGTTTATATATTGCATGTAAATATCTTATCCTATGTTGTACGTATAAATATATACGGCATGTAAATAGCTTATACTGTGTTGAGGTATGTATATCCATCATGTAAATATCTTTTGCTGTGTTGTAGCATGTATACAGGTCCTTCTCAAAAAATTAGCATATAGTGTTAAATTTCATTATTTACCATAATGTAATGATTACAATTAAACTTTCATATATTATAGATTCATTATCCACCAACTGAAATTTGTCAGGTCTTTTATTGTTTTAATACTGATGATTTTGGCCTACAACTCCTGATAACCCAAAAAACCTGTCTCAATAAATTAGCATATCAAGAAAAGGTTCTCTAAACGACCTATTACCCTAATCTTCTGAATCAACTAATTAACTCTAAACACATGCAAAAGATACCTGAGGCTTTTAAAAACTCCCTGCCTGGTTCATTACTCAAAACCCCCATCATGGGTAAGACTAGCGACCTGACAGATGTCAAGAAGGCCATCATTGACACCCTCAAGCAAGAGGGTAAGACCCAGAAAGAAATTTCTCAACAAATAGGCTGTTCCCAGAGTGCTGTATCAAGGCACCTCAATGGTAAGTCTGTTGGAAGGAAACAATGTGGCAGAAAACGCTGTACAACGAGAAGAGGTGACCGGACCCTGAGGAAGATTGTGGAGAAGGACCGATTCCAGACCTTGGGGAACCTGAGGAAGCAGTGGACTGAGTCTGGTGTGGAAACATCCAGAGCCACCGTGCACAGGCGTGTGCAGGAAATGGGCTACAGGTGCCGCATTCCCCAGGTAAAGCCACTTTTGAACCAGAGAAGCAGCACTGGACTGTTGCTAAGTGGTCCCAAGTACTTTTTTCTGATGAAAGCAAATTTTGCATGTCATTCGGAAATCAAGGTGCCAGAGTCTGGAGGAAGACTGGGGAGAAGGAAATGCCAAAATGCCTGAAGTCCAGTGTCAAGTACCCACAGTCAGTGATGGTGTGGGGTGCCATGTCAGCTGCTGGTGTTGGTCCACTGTGTTTCATCAAGGGCAGGGTCAATGCAGCTAGCTATCAGGAGATTTTGGAGCACTTCATGCTTCCATCGGCTGAAATGCTTTATGGAGATGAAGATTTCATTTTTCAGCACGACCTGGCACCTGCTCACAGTGCCAAAACCACTGGTAAATGGTTTACTGACCATGGTATTACTGTGCTCAATTGGCCTGCCAACTCTCCTGACCTGAACCCCATAGAGAATCTGTGGGATATTGTGAAGAGAAAGTTGAGAGACGCAAGACCCAACACTCTGGATGAGCTTAAGGCCGCTATTGAAGCATCCTGGGCCTCCATAACATCTCAGCAGTGTCACAGGCTGATTGCCTCCATGCCACGCCGCATTGAAGCAGTCATTTCTGCCAAAGGATTCCCGACCAAGTATTGAGTGCATAACTGAACATTATTATTTGATGGTTTATTTGTTTGTTATTAAAAAACACTTTTATTTGATTGGACGGGTGAAATATGCTAATTTATTGAGACAGGTTTTTTGGGTTATCAGGAGTTGTATGCCAAAATCATCAGTATTAAAACAATAAAAGACCTGACAAATTTCAGTTGGTGGATAATGAATCTATAATATATGAAACTTTAATTGTAATCATTACATTATGGTAAATAATGAAATTTAACACTATATGCTAATTTTTTGAGAAGGACCTGTATTTTGCACGTAAATATATTATTAAATGTTGTAGTATGTACGTACAGCAAGTAAATAGCATATAACATGATGTAGTATGTATTATCCTTAGAAACAGGATTCAGATGGAACCCCCCAGTGGAACTACATGTATAAAAGGTAATTTACGTCGTTTTCTGATGGAGTACATAGTTTCTCTACTATTCTAGATTAAAATTAATTTTATTCTGTGAAGTTGTGATAGAAATGAGCATGTAAACATTGTATTATATTGTATTTTATTGTATACGGTATACAAATAGTGCATTCTGTTTTGTAGTATGTACGGCATATAAATAGTTTATTGTAGTACTTATGTGTAGCATGTACAGTTCATTTTATTATTATTCTATCCCAGGATAATAAACCATGACATCTGGCTTATATTTCTTACATGCCTATGTCATAGTCATCTTGCATTCCAGTCCCAAATTTACAAGTTGCTTTTCACATCCCCTTCTCCTCCCTCAAGTTTATTTTTTTATGCCAAGCCCAAGCAATACATTGGTTTAATCATAAATCCTACTGCATCCAATCTATATACAATAATTAAACTGAAATCATTCAGTCCAATCCCAAGTTATACTTCTATTCTTAGATTGTGTATAGTAATGCAGATACAGTTCATGCATTTACAGTTACTCTCTGTCTCTCTCTCTCTGTATATATGTATATATATATATATATATATATATATATATATATATATATATATATATATAAATATATACACTTATCTTTTAATACACTTTGTACTTAATTATTAGGCACATAAGTATTTTGACCATGCCATCATTTTCCAACCCAAAGCTGTATAAACTTGAATACTTATTGGATGAAGCAGATCTAATGATGTGTATTTGTGTAATGCGAGAAGGTAAGGCCTAAGGATATCAACGCCCTTTATCAAGGTGTGCAGAATTTTTAGGCAGCTTGTATTTATCATACAAAATGTTCCAAAAAAAGAGATTTAACTAACTCTGAAAAGTCAAAAATTGTTACAAGTCTTACCAGAGTTGCAACAAGGGGTAGGCAGGGTAGGCATCCGCTTAGGGCGCTACTTCTACCTCTACCTCTTGCATCCCTGAGGGGACCATATTTAGAAAAGAAGAAAAACTGACATTGCTGAATGCCTGCTGCTGCCCGGAACCTTCCTGCAGCCACAGGCATTCAGCACACTCATTGCTGGGGTGTAGGCACACAGGTGAGCAGTCACTGACACTGAACACCTCTCTCTCTCTCTCTCTGCATGCGCCCTGGCCATCGTTCATTCCCTGAACTCAATTGCATTTATGTATGTAAGAGGAGACTGAGGATGTGCTGAATGAGGAGTCTGGCTTAACTCCTTTCCGACATCAGGCATAATGGTACGCCGATGTCAGACTCCCACTGTTTGGTGTGGGCTCCGGCCTCTGAGCCTGCACCTTTCCGGGCACATGATAACTGATTTATACAACCGACATGTGCCTGCAACAGCTGTGGGTGGAATCGTGATGGTTTCCCATGGAGACTATTGAAGCATGCAAAAAGTAAAAAAATGTATTTAAAAAATAAAAAAATATAAAAGTTCAAATCACCCCCTTTTGCCCCATTGAAAATAAATCAATAAAAAAAAAATCAAATATACACATATTTGGTATCACCACATTCAGAATCGCCTAATCTATTAATATAAAAAAGAATTAACCCAATCGCTAAATGGCGTAACAAGAAAAAAGTCAAAACGCCAGAATTACGTTTTTTGGACGCCAAAAATAAGCCCTCACCCAACTCAAGATTTAAAAAAAATGGAGTCACTATTGGTATCGGAAAATGGCCCAATTTTTTTTTTTTTAACAAACTTTGGAACTTCTTTTCACCACTTAAACAAAAAAAGAATCTAGAGATGTTTGGTGTCGTTCAAAAGTACAACTTGTTCTGCAAAAAAAAAACAAGCGCTCACATGGACATTTTTACTAAAAAATAAAAAAGTTATGGCTCTGGGTAGAAGGGGAGCAAAAAATGAAAATGCAAAAACAAAAATGTCTCTGGTCGTTAAGTGCTTAAGTCAGTATAAACTTTTTTTATTTTTATTCTATTGTTTTCCAAATGAATGGAGTCTTTTATACTAAGGGCCTGTGGGGACATTCCAAGAGGGGCTGACTATGGGGACATTCCAAGAGGGACTGGCTAGAGGGACATAAGAAGCTGGCTATGGGGACATTCTAAGAGTGGTTAGCTAAGGGGACTTTTTAATATATATTATTCAGCCTGGGGCTGAGTTCAAAATCAAACATAAGGCTGTGGTGAACATCAAACAAGGGGCTGTGGGAGACATCAAACGAGTGGCTGCGGTGGACATCAAATGTGGGGCCATCACCACTCATTATTGCAGCTCTCACGTTGCCTCTTGAGAACTGGTGCCTCTGAAATGAGGTAATGTTACTGACGTCGCCTCAGTTCACAGCGGCTGGGTCTCGCAGAGTACAGCATGAGACCTGGCAGTGGCTACTGTTCCAGTGTATGAAGCTTCATTCTCTGAATAGAGCTCCATACAATGGATGAAGAAGACAGGGATCCTTTTGGGAACTCCATTTGGATTATGGCAGACTGGTGTGGATTATTATATTTTTTTAAGAAATTGGTGAAAAAGGGAAATTGCTGGGGAGTGATTTTTCAAATTAAGGACTTTTTGGGTGTGTTTGTTTCTTTTGACTAGTAATGGGGATGTCTGACACACACCTCTCTATTACTATCCACTAGGCTTAATGTCAGCAGATATTACACAGCTGACATCAACCCAAAACCACTACCTCGATTGTCACTGCACCAGGGCAGTAGGGAAGAGTCAAAGATAAGTGTCAAAATTGGAGCATCTAATAGATGCACCATTTCTGTGGCGGCTGAGGGCTGGTCTTATTAGGCTGTGAAGAGGCTAATATCTATGGCCATTCCCAGCCTATTAATATCAGTCCTCAGTTGTATTCTTTGCCTTAGCTGGTTATTAAAAATAGGGGGGGACCCCATATAATTTTTTAGGGTTCCCCGATTTTTAATAACAAGCAAAGGCAAAGCAGACAGCTGGGGCTGATATTAATAGGATGGGAAGGTCCATGGATATTGGCCTCTTCTCGACATAATAACACCCGCTCACAGCTGTCTACTTTCCCTTAACTGATTATTAAAAATAGGGGGGGCTGTTGTTTTTTTTTCATTTATGTATTAACAAGAACAGTAAAATACCCACGGGTTCAAGATAATTTTTTTTATTCAATGTTATTTAAAGTTAATTTTTATCCACATTTGTTTGCAGGGCAATTGTCTTGCTCTCCCCTTCAATTTGCTTCCTTTTGCAGCCCTCTAGCTCTTACTATGACCATTTTACAGCCATTTCACAGAACCAAAATTTGGGTCCCCATTGACTTATAGAGTATTTGGGCCTGGGGTCAAGTTTGGGTACCCAAACTGAACTTTGGACTCAAGATTAGCTGAAGCTGAACTTCCACCGGGCTGCTCATCCCTACTGGTGATGTACCGTATATACTCATGTATAAGCTGAGATTTTCAGCAAATTTTTTGTGCTGAAAATGCCCCTCTCGGCTTATACACGAGTCATTGTCCAGAAAGCTGGTGGGGGAGGGGGAGCGGTGGAGCAGCGGCAGGAGCCGGCGGCTGTGACACAGTGACAGCTGCAGCTGCAGCCGCCAGCTAACAGAAGACATACTCACCCTCCTCGCGACGTTGCTGCATTTCTGTTGTCCCCGCGCTGGTAGCTTCTTCATGTGCTGAGCGGTCACATGGTACTGCTCATTAAGGGAATGAATATGCACGCATCTCCACTCCCAAAAGTGTGGAGCACATATTCATCACCTTAATTAGCGGTACCATGTGAACGCTCATCACAGGAAGAAGCTGCCGGCACGGGACAACAGAGATGCAGTGACGGTGCGAGGAAGGTGAGTAGGACGGGGGGATGTGCGTCATGCATACAATTGATGGTATGGGGGTAGCCGAGCCATTCGGGACCATGGTAGCCGAGCCATGCGGAACCAGGGAGCCATGCATAAAACAGGGGGAGCCACACATACCAGGACAGGATGGGGGGAGCCACATACCAGGACATGATGGGGTGAGCCACATACCAGGACAGGACGGGGACCCACATACCAGGACAGGACAGGGAGCCACATACCAGGACAGAACGGGGGAGCCACGCATTGCAGGACAGGGATGAGGGGACATTGCATACCCAGCCTATGCTCAAGTCAATAAGTTTACCCAGTTTTCCGTGGCAAAATAAGGTGCCTCGGCTTATACTCGGGTCGGCATATACTCTAGTATATATGGTATTTATTTACTGAATGTGGTTCTGGTGATGCATTCATGTACTGATGGTGGTTCTGGTGACATAGTTATGCACTGATGGTGGTTCTGGTGACATAGTCATGTATGGATTGTGGTTCTAGTCATGTATTTATTTACTAATGATGGTTCTGATGCAATACTCATCTGCTATTGATGGCTCTGGTGTTCCTTTTATTTATTGATGATAATATTGGTTTCAAGTGACTACATCGCCAGAATCATCACTATTTGAATACATCACCAGAGCCATCATATGTACAAAAATACACCATCAGTACAATCATCAACATATGAGTATGTTCCTAGAGCCACCAGCAGTTTTGTGCAGCTGAATTTGTCGCATGATGGATGCAAAAAACATCATACGAATGCCTTTATCTATAATGAGGTCTATTTAGTTTCTATTAGGCTAGACAGCTTAATTGAAACAAAACAACCACAATTATATTTAAGCTATATTAGTTTTCATGACTATCCTTGGGTCTAACGTATAAAATATAAAACGTCAAGGATGATTATTGCTATTTGTCCCTTGTATTGTGTAAATGGTACACAACAATAAATTATTCTATATTTAACTTTGAAACTGCAGTCCCTGCTAAGCCTCACCCTTAACGTGTATCACTTTTTTATTTTTGCTGCTGTTTTTTTGCTGAAAATGGGGGTCCCGTTGGACTGAATCCCACCCGGTACACGCCACCCCTGTATCCTGTCGGTAAGCGCCTGTCTGATTGCCAGTATTTTTAGTGTGGGGGATGAATTTGTGTCTCCCAGGGCTGACCTTATTTATATAGGCGGCTGCCTTCTCACTACTAGTAGATAAGTTATATTTCTACTCAGGTGGTGGCTTATACTGGTGGGGACTCACTCTATCCTTACCATCCTTTTCATATTGCTATTATACTTGCATGTACTAACTTTTGTATGACTAAATAAATTATTTGTAGTATTTGCTTTCTCCGTCTTACTCCTTTTTTTTTCTATGATTCTTATGGAGTTTCTTTGTCCTTGGGACTCTGGGTTTTTCTGGCACGATTCAGTGTTCTAAATTTCCCAGATAATATGTTGCCTAGTTCTTTTCTAATCTAGTGTAAGTGGTTGTCATAGCTTGTCACTATTCCCATTGGGGAAATGTGTGTTAGGAGTCCTGTTATCTCAGTCTCTGTCCCATTCATTTTCTTTGGGGCGAGAAGAAGGGCATCACTGGCTTCATCAGCTTAGTAACTTGTTCTGGCCCTGAGTCTTACAGAGGGATGCAGCACACTTGAAACTGCTTAGATATTGTGGTGTGATCACAGAATTGTAGGGAGGTGGTCCGGGCTAACGGTCCCTTTTGCGTGTCTGAGCTGGAACTGCCGGGGCTGTCACCATTATTCCTTGGGGAAGAGATTTCTGACCGAAGCAGGCCAGGACACCTGACAGAGGAGGGCAGGTCCGACTTAAATAGAGCTGAGCTCAAAAAGACAGGACTTTTGGCAGGAAACAAGCGTGTGAGCACAAAGACGGTTGACTCCCTCTAGTTTGACCCACACCAGCTATCCAGGCCACTTTACCCGGTTAGCAATCCTACCCAGATGAATTTTGCACAGCTCAGAGAGACCCCTGCACCGCACTGTGACCGAGACGGAGCTCACGACACCATTCTGCTGACCCTCGCAGAGGCCCTGCTCAGTAATATTCCTGCGGTGCACAGTGAGTGCTGGAATGCGCCTGTGGCTGCTTAACTGTGAGCTTCACCTGCGGCCGCTGAACTGTGTACTTTACCTGCAGCCTTGACCGCTGAACTGTGTGCTTCACCTGCAGCCTTGATTGCTGAACGGTTTGCTTCATCTGCTGTGCCATGTGTTTGCCCCTGTACAGCATCTCGTACCCTGACTAGGAGACCTCAGGTCAGGCGGGGAGTCTGCGCAGCCTCAGGGACGTCGGCGGTAGTCACTGAGGCTGGCATACTGCCAGCATCACCCGCTGTGAACTGACAGAGTGGGAAAATTTCAGAAACTTTCCCACGCTAATGAGTTCGTGTCCAGTCAGGTGGGGAGGCTGTGCAGGCTTTTCATTCATTACACAGTGGTTTACAGCCCAGCCGGTAGCATAAGCACTGCTCTGGATAGTAAACTAATTAACCCCTTGAAATGGATTGCACCATGGGACTTGACTGTACAGCGGACAGGTATGAGATATTGTTCCTTTTTTATTTTGGATTTTTTTACAGAAGAACAAGGGCTTTGCTTGGATTGAGAGTGTGTTAGGAGTCGAGTTCCCGCCACTGCACAGGGGGAATCTCGAGCCATGTCTGCTGCGGTCTCCCATTCTGCATCAGCTGCAGTGGAGCCTGCTCAGCGGAGACGTCGGTCCCAGCGTCTCACTAAATCTGGTACTGTGCAAAGGGTTACTGCTGCCTCTCCAGGCTCTGCTATTGTACCCTGCACTGGTCTGCGGCGAGCAGGCTTTTCTGGTCCTCCAGGAAGGTCATGTACCTGATCAAGTTCTGTGGAAGTCTTCCATTGGTCCTTCTTGGAAGGTCCTGAAGTTGCTGCAGCTATAAAAGGTTCTCATGACCGCCCGGCCATGCGCTAGTGTCACTTTATGTATGAGCTCAGCGACAGTGTGGTCATATGTGTGTGTGTATTCAGGGACGCGGCTGAAATAAGCCCTTAGAATGCTGGCACCTCCGGCGAGGAGTTTCATGTGAGTGTATTCAGGGCTGGCATATAGCCATCAGGATTCCGGCTCCACCAGAGAGGAACTGCGTGTTTGCATTTGACTGCATGACCACCATCTGCTCTACTAAGTAGCCGTGTTCCCCTGTGAAGCTAACAGGGTACAGCATTCTCTTTACTAACGGACTCTGTGAAGTAACAGAGTTCGTTTATACTACTATATTGTACCGCCATATCTAGCAGCAGGTTCTTTCCTGCATGGTGGATCCCGAGTTGCGAACGCACCAACTACTTCTAATAAATATATATTTGGTGCGTTCCGCCAACCCTAACAGTGTGTAATAAAGATGTTAAACCTGTGTGTTTCTTTATTTCATTAAAAGACTTTATTCTTAATGTGTGTGTGTATTTTTAACCCATTCATACTACTGGATTAATAATGGATAGGGATAGACGTCTTATTGACACCTCTCCATTATTAACCAGGCTTTATGTCACCTTACCATAGCAAGGTGACATTAACCCCTTACTACCCCATATGCCACAGCCCATGCCATTTTTTTCCGTTAATTAATCTTTTAATTTAACACCTACAGCTCCAAAATTTTACACACATACACTACTGACATTATTAGTCAGGGACATATAAAATCTAACGGATATGCAATGGTTTACTGTGTGTGTGAACCATGTCTCATATCCTGTCGGGTTCAGTAATGATTTTACAGATTTTACAGATGCCGACAATTGAATTATCGGCTATTTTGCTATCAATCTCTGTATGAAATATAAAGATCTATATATATATAATTGCCTAAGGAGTACTTCCGTCTGTTTGTCTGTAACTTCTGTAATTGAAATCCCGGGCCGCGACCAATCAGCGATATTTGGGCGGGAGTTAAAGGGACTCTGTCACCTGAATTTGGAGGGAACAATTTTCAGCCATAGAGGCGGGGTTTTCGGGTGTTTGATTCACCCTTTCCTTACCCGCTGGCTGCATGCTGGCTGCAATATTGGATTGAAGTTCATTCTCTGTTCTCCATAGTACACGCCTGCGTAAGGCAAGATTGCCTTGTGCAGGCATGTACTACGGAGGACAGAGAATGAACTTCAGTCCAATATTGCAGCCAGCATGCAGCCAGCGGGTAAGGAAAGGGTGAATCAAACACCTGAAAACCCCGCCTCTATGGCTGAAAATTGTTCCCTCCAAATTCAGGTGACAGACTCCCGTTAAACACCACTTCACTTTTTACTATTGATGCTGCCTATGCAGCATCAATAGTAAAAACAGATAATGTTAAAAATAATAATAAAAAAACATATTCTCACCTTCCGTCGTCTGTGGCACCCTTTCCCGCTCCTCGCGACGCTCCGGTCCCAAGAATGCATTGCGGCAATTACTCGAGATCACGTAGCGGTCTCGTGAGATGATGACGTAGCGGTCTCGCGAGACCGCTACATGATCACGGGTTATTGCCGAAGGGCATTACTGGGAACGGAGCAGCACAAGGAGCATCACTAAAGGCCTGGGCTGGATCCGGGGGCCGCCGGAAGGTGAGTATATAACAATTTTTTATTTTAATTGTTTTTTTAACAGGGATATGGTGCCCACACTGCTATATACTACGTGGGTTGTGTTATATACTACATGGGCTGTGTTATATACTGTGTGGGCTGTGTTATATACTGCGTGGGCTGTGCTGCATACTACATCGCTGTGCTATATACTATGTGGCCTGTGTTATATACTACGTGGGCTGTGCTATATACTACGTGGCTGTGCTATATACTGCGTGGGCTGTGTTATATACTACGTGGCCTGTGTTATATACTGCGTGGGCTGTGCTATATACTACATGGGGTGTGTTATATACTACGTTGCTGTGCTATATACTACGTGGGCTGTGTTATATACTACGTGGCTGTGCTATATACTATGTGGCTGTGCAATATACTACGTGGGCTGTGTTATATACTACATGGGCTGTGTTATATACTACATGGGCTGTGTTATATACTACGTGGCCTGTGCTATATACTACATACATATTCTAGAATACCTGATGCGTTAGAATCGTGCCACCATCTAGTATACATATGTGTCTCCATATACACTCACTGGCCACTTTATTAGGTACACCTGTCCAACTTCTTGTTAACACTTAATTTCTAATCAGCCAATCACATGGCGGCAACTCAGTGCATTTAGGCATGTAGACATGGTCAAGACAATCTCCTGCAGTTCAAACCGAGCATCAGTATGGGGAAGAAAGGTGATTTGAGTGCCTTTGAACGTAGCATGGTTGTTGGTGCCAGAAGGGCTGGTCTGAGTATTTCAGAAACTGCTGATCTACTGGGATTTTCACGCACAACCATCTCTAGGGTTTACAGAGAATGGTCCGAAAAAGAAAAAAAATCCAGTGAGCGGCAGTTCTGTGGGCGGAAATGCCTTGTTGATGCCAGAGGTCAGAGGAGAATGGGCAGACTGGTTCGAGCTGATAGAAAGGCAACAGTGACTCAAATCGCCACCCGTTACAACCAAGGTAGGCCTAAGAGCATCTCTGAACGCACAGTGCGTCGAACTTTGAGGCAGATGGGCTACAGCAGCAGAAGACCACACCGGGTACCACTCCTTTCAGCTAAGAACAGGAAACTGAGGCTACAATTTGTACAAGCTCATCGAAATTGGACAGTAGAAGATTGGAAAAACGTTGCTTGGTCTGATGAGTCTCGATTTCTGCTGCGACATTCGGATGGTAGGGTCAGAATTTGGCGTAAACAACATGAAAGCATGGATCCATCCTGCCTTGTATGGAGCATCTTTGAGATGTGCAGCCGACAAATCTGCGGCAACTGTGTGATGCCATCATGTCAATATGGACCAAAATCTCTGAGGAATGCTTCCAGCACCTTGTTGAATCTATGCCACGAAGAATTGAGGCAGCTCTGAAGGCAAAAGGGGGTCCAACCCGTTACTAGCATGGTGTACCTAATAAAGTGGCCGGTGAGTGCATATATATATATATATATATATATATATATATATATATATATATATATATATATATATATATATAAATATAGGATCAGCACCAGAAGGAATACCTTAAAGTGTGCACGCTTCCCTGACCAGCATTCCAATGGCCTTTCAGACAGTAAGCAAAAGGGGAAACAGCACAAAAAGATGTAGAAAAGAGGATTTTAATGCCCTGTGGTGTGTGTGTATGGGACGGCCGCATTCAGATTTTCATTATTTACTGTTTCGCTATACTGAAGGGTTTTTTTTGTATTTTTTTAGTTTTTTTTTGTTTTTCTGAATTTTGTAACTTGTTTGTAATCCGTAGCCCGGGATATCATATCTATTATGTTTTTCTGTTTATTCTGATTAAAAAATTCCTTTTGGACTGAGGAGGAATAGTCTTTGGAACTTTCATTTTTGTGGTTTAGAATATTAATTGGTAAACAGTGAATGTAATAATCTGTTGTTATTGACACCAATACATTAAACATAACCTCTATATAGGTATACATGTGTTACAAAACATGTTTAACCCCTTAATCCCATATGACGTACTATCCCGACCTGGGACTTAATTCCCAGTGACGGGATAGTACGTCATATGCGCTCACACCGCAGTGTTACGGTGGTATAGGGAAGCATCGTGCAGGGAGGGGGCTACCTGCGTGCTTCCCTGAGACCCTCGGAGGAACGCGATGTGATCGCGTTGCTCCAAGGGTATCCTACCTTCTTCTGCCTGCAGGCCCCGGATCCAAAATGGCCACGGGGCTGCATCCGGGTCCTGCAGGGAGGTGGCTTACCAGCGCCTGCTCAGAGCAAGCGCTGGTAAGTCTGCAGCCCTGCATGTCAGATCGCTGATCTGACACAGTGCTGTGCAAAGTGTCAGATCAGCGATCTGACCCTATAACATGATGCCCCCCCGGGGCAATGTTTAAAGTAAAAAACAAATATTCACATGTGTAAAAAAAAAAAAATTCCTAAATAAAGGAAAAAAAAATATTGTTCCCATAAATACATTTCTTTATCTAAATAATAAAAAAACAATAAAAGTACACATATTTAATATCACTGCGTCCGTAACGACCCCACCTATAAAACTGTCCCGCTAGTTAACCCCTTCAGTGAACGCGGTAAAAAAAAAATGAGGCAAAAAACAACGCTTTATTATCATACCGCCGAACAAAAAGTGGAATAACACACGATCAAAAAGATGCATATAAATATCCATGGTACCGCTGAAAACATCATCTTGTCCAGCAAAAAACGAGCCACCATAGAGCATCAGCAGCGAAAAAATAAAAAAGTTATAGTCCTCAGAATAAAGAGATGCAAAAATGATTATTTTTTCTATAAAATAGTTTTTATCATATAAAAGCGCCAAAACATAAAAAAATGATATAAATGAGGTATCGCTGTAATCGTACTGACCCGAACAATAAAACTGCTTTATCAATTTTACCAAACGTGGAATGGTATAAACGCCCCCTAAAAGAAATTCATGAATAGCTGGTTTTTGGTCATTCTGCCTCACAAAAATCGGAATAAAAAGCGATCAAAAAATGGCACGTGCCCGAAAAAACAAGACTTCACATGACTCTGTGGACCAAAATATAGAAAAATTATAGCTCTCAAAATGTGGAGACGCAAAAACTATTTTTTGCATTAAAAAGCGTCTTTTAGTCTGTGACGGCTGTCAATCATAAAAGTCAGCTAAAAAATGCTTTAAAAGTAAATCAAACCCCCCTTCATCACCCCCTTAGTTAGGGAAAAATAATAAAATAAAAAAATGCATTTATTTCCATTTTCCCATTAGGGTTAGAGCTAGGGTTAGGGTTAGGGCTAGGGTTAGGATTAGGGCTAGGGTTAGGATTAGGGCTAGGGTTAGGGTTAGGGTTAGGGCTAGGGTTAGGGCTAGGGTTAGGATTAGGGCTAGGGTTAGGATTAGGGCTAGGGTTAGGATTAGGCCTAGGGTTAGGGTTAGGGTTAGGGCTAGGGTTAGGGCTAGGGTTAGGGCTAAGGTAAGGGCTAGGGTTAGGGCTAGGGTTAGAGCTAGGGTCAGTGTTAGGACTAGGGCTAGGGTTAGGGCTAGGGCTCGGGCGAGGGTTAGGGTTGGGGCTAGGGTTTCAGTTAGAATTGGGGGTTTCCACTGTTTAGGCACATCAGGGGCTCTCCAAACGCGACATGGCATCCGATCTCAATTCCAGCTAATTCTGCATTGAAAAAGTAAAACAGTGCTCCTTCCCTTCCGAGCTCTCCCTTGCTCCAAAACAGTGGTTTACCCCCACATATGGGGTATTAGCGTACTCAGGACAAAGTGCACAACAACTTTTGGGGTCCAATTTCTTCTCTTACCCTTGGGAAAATAAAAAATTTGGGGTGAAAAGATCATTTTTGTGAAAAAATATGATTTTTTTTTACGACTCTGCATTATAAACTTCTGTGAAGCACTTGGTGGGTCAAAGTGCTCACCACACATCTAGATAAGTTCCTTTGGGGGTCTACTTTCCAAAATGGTGTAACTTATGGGGGGTTTCAATGTTTAGGCACATCAGTGGCTCTCCAAACGCAACATGGCGTCCCATCATCAATTTTGCATTGAAAAATCAAATAGCGCTCCTTCCCTTTCGAGCCATGCGCCCAAACAGTGGTTTACCCCCACATATGGTGTATACACCTGCATACTCAGGACAAATTGTACAACTTTTGGGGTCCATTTTCTCCTGTTACCCTTGGTAAAATAAAACAAATTGGAGCTGAAGTAAATTTTGTGTGAAAAAAAGTTAAATGCTCATTTTTATTTAAACATTCCAAAAATTCCTGTGAAACACCTGAAGGGTGATTAAACTTCTTGAATGTGGTTTTGAGCACCTTGAGGGGTGCAGTTTTTAGAATGGTGTCACAATTGGTTATTTTCTATAATATAGAATCCTCAAAATGACTTCAAATGAGATGTGGTCCCTAAAAAAAATGGTGTTGTAAAAATGAGAAATTGCTGGTCAACTTTTAACCCTTATAACTTCCTAACAAAAAAAATTTTGGTTCCAAAGTTGTGCTGATGTAAAGTGGACATGTGGGAAATGTTATTTATTAAGTATTTTGTGTGACATATCTCTGTGATTTAAGGGCATAAAAATTCAAAGTTGGAAAATTGCGAAATTTTCAAAATTTTCACCAAATCTCTGTTTTTTTCACAAATAAACGCAGGTAATATCAAAGAAATTATACCACTATCATGAAGTACAATATGTCACAAGAAAACATTGTCAGAATCATCAGGATCCGTTGAAGCGTTCCAGAGTTATAACCTCATAAAGGGACAGTGGTCAGAATTGTAAAAATTGGCCCGGTCATTAACGTGCAAACCACCCTTGTGGCTTAAGGGGTTACATAAATGCACCATCATTGCATTTCAATTGTTTAATGGCAAGGAATATTTTGTGCAAAAATGGGCTTTTGGTCATGATGTGCCACCTTGTGGTTGGTGGGTGGGGGGGATTTACTCTCCCTTCCATTCTCACCTTTCACGTTTGGGTGTGGGATGCCCCACTTGACTGATGGGGTTCCCCCACACCTGGTGACACGGATGGACTTATGTCCTGACCTCCTAATTTATATGCCATATTCCTTGGTAACTTGTTCTTTTACTAACACTATATTTATGATGTGTGCTTATATTTATTATATTACATTACCTGCATCGTGCCACAATATATGGCGGTATTTTATGACAAGTGATTTTTTGTATATTATGTGAGAAATGCACTTATCCTGCGCTTTAAAACAGAGATATAATGACAAGCCACAGTATATGGCGGTATTTTATGACAAGTGATTTTTTTATGCACTATGTGGGAAATGCACTTATCCTGCGCCTTAAAGCAGTGCCATAATGACGTTTTAAATACTTTACAAACTATGGACATGCGCAGCAGTCAGAACCTTTCCCAATATGGTGATCTTTTTTTCTTCAGCACCGCATTGAACGGGTGCATACACATTTGGATTTATGTCAAGATTGTTATGTCGTCGCAGACATACGCAATAGACTCCTGAGGACGCCGAGGATCTAGCATGTATTTTTAATGAAGATGTGAGTGTGCTTTTAGGTCGGGATCACAAATGCGAGAAATACGTCCGAGTCTCGCATGGTAATACCCGGCATTGCCGCCGTCTCTCTGGAGCGGAGCGTGCGGTTCCATGTATTGCTATGTGGCCGCACTCTCCGCTCCTGAATGACGGCGGCAATGCCGGGTATTACCATGCGAGACTCGGACGTATTTCTTGCATGTGTGATCCCGGTCTCAGTCCTTTTTGGCATGCAACACCTGCAACTATTTAATTAATCACATGATATTTGCAATATTAAGTACTTTGTACACTATATATCACTATACATGTATAAGATATTTTATGAAAGATTTTGTATATTTGCACTTAGCACTTTAATTTATGTAATACGTTGATTAGGTCTTCACAAATCTTGTTTGAAATTGTATGCTAATTCATTCATTAATGACATGTGCACCCTATATATGTCTGCAGTACTGCTTGATTCATTGCTTAAGAAAGGATGTTTTATCTGAAACGTTGCAACGCCACAGGGCATTAAAGTCCTATTTTTTACAAAAAAAAAACCCACGCCTCAGGGCATTAGAGTCCACTTTTTTACATCTTTTTGCGCTGTTTCCCTTTTTGTTTACTATATATATATACACTCACTGGCCACTTTATTAGGTACACCTGTCCAACTTCTTGTTAACACTTAATTTCTAATCAGCCAATCACATGGCGGCAACTCAGTGCATTTAGGCATGTAGACATGGTCAAGACAATCTCCTGCAGTTCAAACCGAGCATCAGTATGGGGAAGAAAGGTGATTTGAGTGCCTTTGAACGTGGCATGGTTGTTGGTGCCAGAAGGGCTGGTCTGAGTATTTCAGAAACTGCTGATCTACTGGGATTTTCACGCACAACCATCTCTAGGGTTTACAGAGAATGGTCCGAAAAAGAAAAAAAATCCAGTGAGCGGCAGTTCTGTGGGCGGAAATGCCTTGTTGATGCCAGAGGTCAGAGGAGAATGGGCAGACTGGTTCGAGCTGATAGAAAGGCAACAGTGACTCAAATCGCCACCCGTTACAACCAAGGTAGGCCTAAGAGCATCTCTGAACGCACAGTGCGTCGAACTTTGAGGCAGATGGGCTACAGCAGCAGAAGACCACACCGGGTACCACTCCTTTCAGCTAAGAACAGGAAACTGAGGCTACAATTTGTACAAGCTCATCGAAATTGGAAAGTAGAAGATTGGAAAAACGTTGCTTGGTCTGATGAGTCTCGATTTCTGCTGCGACATTCGGATGGTAGGGTCAGAATTTGGCGTAAACAACATGAAAGCATGGATCCATCCTGCCTTGTATGGAGCATCTTTGGGATGTGCAGCCGACAAATCTGCGGCAACTGTGTGATGCCATCATGTCAATATGGACCAAAATCTCTGAGGAATGCTTCCAGCACCTTGTTGAATCTATGCCACGAAGAATTGAGGCAGTTCTGAAGGCAAAAGGGGGTCCAACCCGTTACTAGCATGGTGTACCTAATAAAGTGGCCGGTGAGTGTATATATATATATATATATATATATATATACTGTATATATGTTTGCACAAATATTTGAGGTCATGGATCCAATATATGTCCATTTTGCAAGCCGCCGAAAAAATCTCGCCATACGGATGCCATTCAGAAGACATACGGTTGTATATGAGAGGAAAAAACTGGCGCACTACCAATGTATAATATTTCAGGGGTGCAAACTAGTGATAATAAAGTCTAGTGAGAACAAAAAGAACAAGAAAACCACCATGGGTAATGCACACCACTATTGAATGATGTATAAAAAGGTAAACTTTTATTGACAAACCGCATAAAAACAATTAAAAACAATAGCAACCAAACCCCCCCCCACATATATATATATGCCCCGCAAATACACATGTATATGGAAATGTGTAAGGCCGGTTTCACACGTCAGTGGCTCCGGTACGTGAGGTGACAGTTTCCTCACGTACCGGAGACACTGACACACGTAGACCCATAAAAATCAATGCATCTGTTCAGATGTCATTGATTTTTTGCGGACCGTGTCTCCGTGTGCCAAACACGGAGACATGTCAGTGTTCGTGGGAGCGCACGTTTTACACGGACCCAATAGAGTCAATGGGTCCGCGTAAAACACGGACCTCACACGGACATTCTCCGTCTGGGGTCCGTGTGCGTGCCGGAGACAGCGCTACAGTAAGCGCTGTCCCCCCCACATGGTGCTGAAGCCGGTATTCATATCTTCCCTGTAGCAGCGTTTGCTATAGAGAAAATATGAAGAATAGTGTTAAAAATAAAGATCCATGTGTCCGCCGCCCCCCCACCCCCTGTGCGCCCCCCCGCTGGTCAGAAAATACTTACCCGCTCCCTCGCTCCTTCCTGGTCTGGCCGCGCCTCCTACTGTATGCGGTCACGTGGGGCCGATCATTTACAATCATGAATAGTCGGCTCAGCCCCTATGGGGGGTGGAGCCACATATTCATGACTGTAATTGATCGGCCCCACGTGACCGCATGCAGGAGAAGCCGCGGCCAGACCAGGAAGGAGCGACAGCCGACGGGGGACCCGGGTAAGTATTTTCTGACCAGCGGGGGGGCGCACAGGGGGTGGGGGGGCGGCGGACACATGGATCTTTATTTTAAACACTATTCTTCATATTTTCTCTGCAGCAAACGCTACTGCAGAGAGGATATGAATCGCAGCTTCAGCACCATGCAGAGTGGGTACCACACGCTCCGTGTGGTACCCACTCGCCATACGGGCGGCACACGTGTGCCGCAAGTATGGCCTCCGTGAGTTCCCAGGCACACGGACACGGATAACTCCGGTACCGATTTATTCCGGTACCGGAATTATCTGGACGTGTGGGACAGCCCTAATATATAGATATACCAACACAATCCTGGTAATGCACATAGAAGCAATAATAATAACCAAACACCTGAATCACAATGACCCCTAGACACCCCTGATGATAGAAAAAAATCCTGGGACCAGGATAATACAAAACAGATATGCAATAATATGCAGAAATCAAGAGGGAGAGTGGTACGCCAAAAGCAAACAATATGCTGATGTTTAGAGTATTTGAGAACATTTACCTATAACAGGAGCTATAGTTGCCATACATACGGATGTCACACGGATACTTTAATAAGAAAAAAATCGCATCCTCGCATTGCACACGGATGACATACGGATCACTGTTCGGGAACATTTCTGCGAATCTCGGCCGTGAAAAACAGACCGATTTTTTTACACGTTATGTGTGACTCCAGCCTAATCAGTATAATGGCACCAACCTAACAATGCTTGTGGTTAAGGCTAGGTTCACATTTGCGGTTGGGTCCACAGCGTATTGTCCGCAACCACAAACGAATGCAAAAATGCATGCAAACACATGATAACGCAGCATTTTTTATCCGCATCGGCTTAAGCATGATGGGAAAAAAACGCAGCGCTTGCATGTGTTTGCATGCATTTTTACATGTGTTTGCGCTTTTTATGCACATGCATTTGATATTTCCAGGAGGGCATGTCTCAGTGGGCATGTCTAAATCAGTTCCTGCACATGCGCAGTCCGAAGTACGCAATCGCATCGAACACATGCATACGCAAAGACATTGGTATGCATGCGTTCCCATAGACAGTAATGCGTCTTTTTAATGCACTCATCCGCATGCTCATGCCAGCGCATATTTGATAGAAACTTGCCGCCTCAAAAATTCCAACATGGTGCTTTGGTCGCTCCCCGCCGCACACCGTGAAAAAACGCATGCATAAGCAAACACGGGCGAATGCATGTAAACGCATGCACCTGCATCTAATGTTAAAGATAGGAAATCAAGACGCATGCGGATGTATGCATGAGAAACGCTGCGGACACCACCGCAAATGTGAAACCAGTCTTAGTTAGCAAAATCCTGATAACAGGTTTGAATTAAAGATGTGCTATTTGGACCTTTTCAAGCAAAAGATGAACTCAAAATCAACTTCCTCGGTGTTCCGGCCGCCGGCTACGCGCCTCAGAAGGATGTTGCTGTTCTTGGAGCACGACTCCTTCTGGTTCTATCTCCTTTGTGCTGTGATCCCGTTTCTCACTTCCCCACAATATACTTCGCTTTGTGTCCTTTCTTAGGAGTCTGCCGCTATACGGTACAGGCACGGCTCCGTAACGCTCTGTCTGTGCTAGGCCGCTGTCAGGATCCCACCCCTGACAGGTCCTCTCTCCAACTCTTCCCAACTGCTTTCTCCCTGACTTCCTATCCAACCCCCAGTTTTACCCATGTGTGAGGAGTGGCCAAGTAAATAGGACCTTTTGCTCCCCCTGGCGGCCGGAGTGTGAAGTGTAATGTGTGACTGTGATACCAGGCAAGGGGAACTCTTTTAGTGCAATCAGATGTACCATCACTCCCCCTGGTGGAAGAGTGACGCCACTGCAACGACCAGACTCTGGGGTGCTGCATATGGGCATGCTCCTGATGAGGCGGTGGATGGTCTCCTGAGAAATCTCCTCCCAGACCTGGAGTAAAGCATCCGCCAATTCCTGGACAGTCTGTGGTGCAAAGTGACGTTGGTGGATGGTGCGAGACATGATGTCCCAGATGTGTTCAATCGGATTCAGGTCTGGGAAACGGGTGGACCAGTCCATAGTTTCAATGCCTTCATCTTGCAGGAACTGCTGACACATTGCAGCCACATGAGGTCTGGCATTGTCCTGCATTAGGAGGAACCCAGGGCCAACTGCACCAGCATATGGTCTCACAAGGGGTCTGATGATCTCATCTCGGTACTTAATGGCAGTCAGGCTACCTCTGGCGAGCACATGGAGGCAGCACCAGGCCCTGCAGCCCGTGGACCAGGCATGGCAACCAGACATCCTGACCCCAGCAGAGGAGGCAAAACAAGACACTGGCACCGGCGAGACAGGTAAGTTGACTGCCCCGGTAGCTGAAGACACCTTAGTGGGACCATTAGCACCCTCACCAACCTTAATGCTTAAAGAAATATCAACGGCCATAACCTGGGATCCCATGACTGACGTTTGTGACTCATTAACTGAGCCAATGACCCCAGCATCATCGCCTCTGAAGGCATATAGGCCCAAACAAACAGTAAATTTGAGCTACCCTAATACAGACCTTATGGGATTTCCAAAAGAGGCCTTATCAGCAGCAAATGGTGTGCAATTGACTGATGAGGAGGACTATTGTAAACAGCAGATCCTTAAACTAGCAGCGGAGGAGAGACAACGCCAAACTAAATGGGAGGCCATGGAACAAAAGAACCTGTTAGCAAAAGCCCAATCCCGCACCATTAAACCTGCCAGTAGAGGACCTATTAGATCTGGAACTGTAGTCTCCTTCAATTTGGACAGAGAATAGGGATTTAAAAGGGAACAAATCGGACAAAGGGAACTGTTTGTCAACTGCAGGGATGTGGAATCGCACCTCTTAAGGGGACACCCTGATCGTGATTTATACCCTGGTGACAGAGTGACTTATACCCGGCACCATGGAGAAAGGGGATACTATGCCTTTCATGTCAAACGGTGCCATGGATAGCATAATTACACCCGTGTAGCCACTGAAAGTGGAACGCAAAACCAGGCTACACAAACCCCAAATGCTGAACAATTTTCAACAGAGTCACCAGTTGTGACACCCATGAATGGACTTCCCCAGTCAGGAAGCTGTACCCGCCAGGACCTGCCCTGGAAGAAGCAAAAGTAAAGAACATTCACCTGCGTGAACTAACTGCTGTATATATGTTGTTTTGATGTTTGTTTCTTTACAGTAAATATGGATAACTGTTCTCCTGGAAACTGTTTTCCCAAATAGTTTGGCACCTGTTCCGGTGCCCCTTTTGCTTAGATATTGCCGCGTGCTGGAAGCGTGAGCCGAACTGTATGTGTATACCTGTTTTGCTGTTCAGGAGCAGAATTGCATGGAACAGAAGAGACCAGGACTGGTCAATGTGCCTTGCTTACTACAATGTTTGCACTTTTACCTGTGTGCACTTATGTTTAATATTATTTTTGCAATGTTCAAGAATCGTACCTCCCATAAAGGGTGCTTAAGTTAACTTGTTCACCTGTTGACATGCATGTCTCAAAATTGTCTTAATCTGTAATGCCTGTTTTTCTTTTCCCAGTCTGGGAGTACTGGTGTTAACGGGGGGAGGGCAGCACCCCAGGTAACCGGTTGCTGCAGTGATGTTGCTTTCCCTTCGGGAAGGTAATGTCATGCTCAGAGGCAATGGGTTTTCTTCACCAGGTAAGGCACACACATGCAACACATTCTGAATCCAGGCCAGGAGGGGGAGCTCAAGACCCGGATTCAGGGGAGCATCCCTAAGCTATATGTATCCTGACCTGGAGGAGGAGTGAGGCTAGTTGGACAGAGAGACTGAAGTGGAAGGACATCTGGAGCAGACGTGAGAGACCTGGCAGCCACGAGGGAGCTGCAGCCTCTGAAAGGACAGATAACCTGGAAAGGTTGTATGTGGTGTAGCCGGAAGGAGAGGAGCAAAGGAGAGGAACAGGGCTCAGAGGGGAACAGCGATAGGACACCCTCAGAGCCATAGCGCAGAAGCCTGGTACCGGGAGCACGAGACCTTAGTGGTACTGTATGACACTTGGCAAAACCGGAGGGCATAAGATCATACAGATATTGTCCACACCACACCTGAGACGCAGCAGCACCTGAGGAGCCCGGGGCATGATAGAATCCCTGTAAAAAGGCTCAATCTGCCCGTCACACAGGTACCTGTCTCAGGACAGGAGAATAGGGGACTCTGCAGAAAGCTCAGATGTCATCCGTGTGCAGTCCGATGTTTTCCATTGACTTGCATGGCTGAGTGCGGTCTGATAACTGAATACAACTTGGGCATGCTGCAATTTTTTTTCTCAGACTGAGCCAGACGTGTGCATGGCTCCATAGTATAACATTGGTCCAAGTGCAATCTGATGTTTTGTCGCA
This sequence comes from Ranitomeya variabilis, assembly GCF_051348905.1. Taxonomy (NCBI): domain Eukaryota; kingdom Metazoa; phylum Chordata; class Amphibia; order Anura; family Dendrobatidae; genus Ranitomeya; species Ranitomeya variabilis. The sequence goes on from NC_135237.1 coordinate 92,797,004, forward strand.
CTCAGACATAAAATACAGTCAGGTGCACACATCCTTTCTATGAGGTAAAACATTTCACTGTCTGTTTTTAGACATGTTTTAACTCACAGTAAGAATCAGCTGCAATCTAATGCTAAGCTATCTGTATCCTCTCTTTTGTGTCCTCCCCTGCCCAGTAGCTGTGATATGTTCAGACTATGTTCCTGTATGGTGAGACACGGCCATTACACAGTACACAGCAGGGGCACATTTATAAGATTATCTCAGCACAGGGACATTGTTTAACACATTTAATTGTGGCACTTATTATTATTCCAAGATCTATTAATGAAAATGTATGGTACTTTGTTTGTGGGACAACCTCTTTAACAAACCCGGACTTATAAACTGTCCCACAGATTATAATGTGTACATGTACTATCTGTGAAAAACACAAATAGACCATTTTCATGAAAAACGGAATGCCTGAATGAGGCCTGGGGTAAAAATAAAAATTAATGCACTATTCAACATAACTGTGTTTTTAAATATTTATTCCTATGTCTTTTTGTCCCATCCATTTACAGCCCTTAATTTTACTAAAGAAACTTACAAGACATTTAAATATACAGTATTACAATATCCCAAAGAGTAAATTGAATAAGTCCTGCTACAGGCAAGAGACATTCAGCATCCTAGGGACCATGGTCATGCTTACTGCAATAGATCTTGAGAGGGATAATTATTCCAACCGAGTCCATACACACCAGATGGTAGGAGAACATTCCAAGAGTAATAGGAGAATAAGCCCAGCTACCTTCACTTACACCCCAGCCTAGGATCGTAAATGGATTCCATTCTAGAAAACATTTGGCTCATACATACACACCATCTGCCCATTTCCGACATGTTTTGTAATTACACCGTTTGTCTGTCTGTATTTCGATCAAGAAAGGAACATTGTGCAAAGTGTGCAAAGGTCAGGACAACATGCAACAGGATAGTACCTGCCTTCCGTGTGAAACAGAATATGATTCCTTGTTTGGGATTTGAAAAGAAACTCAAATTCCTGCTCACACTGATCTCGCATCTCACTTTCTACTTTAATAAGCGATGAAGAGATATCGCTATCAACAGAACGCTGGCACTTTGTTCTAGGCAATAACAAACACAAAAAAAGGTCTATGACCTCCCCATTAGGATTACTTCTTTTTAGCTTTTTGCTCCTAGGAGATATTATGTAATATATTACTCTAACTTATATATATACAGTACAGACCAAAAGTTTGGACACACCTTCTCATTTAAAGATTTTTCTGTATTTTCATGACTATGAAAATTGTACTTTCACACTGAAAGCATCAAAACTATGAATTAACACATGTGGAATTATATACTTAAAAAAGTGTGAAACAACTGAAAATATGTCTTATATTCTAGGTTCTTCAAAGTAGCCACCTTTTGTTTTGATGACTGCTTTTTACACTCTTGGCATTCTCTTGATGAGGTTCAAGAGGTAGTCACCGGGAATGGTTTTCACTTCACAGGTGTGCCCTGTCAGGATAAATAAGTTGGATTTCTTGCCTTATAAATGGGGTTGGGACCCTCAGTTGTGTTGTGTAGAAGTCTGGTGGATACACAGCTGATAGTCCTACTGAATAGACTGTTAGAATTTGTATTATGGCAAGGAAAAAGCAGCTAAGTAAAGAAAAACGAGTGTCCGTCATTACTTTAAGAAATGAAGGTCAGTCAGTCCGAAAATTTGGGAAAACTTTGAAAGTGTCCCCAAGTGCAGTGGCAAAAACCATCAAGCGCTACAAAGAAACTGGCTCACATGAGGACCGGCCCAGGAAAGGAAGACCAAGAGTCACCTCTGCTTCTGAGGATAAGTTTATCCGAGTCACCAGCCTCAGAAATCGCAGCTCAGATTTGAGACCAGGTCAATGCCACACAGAGTTCTAGCAGCAGACACATCTCTGCAACAACTGTTAAGAGGAGACTTTGTGCAGCAGGCCTTCATGGTAAAATAGCTGCTAGGAAACCACTGCTAAGGACAGGCAACAAGCAGAAGAAACTTGTTTGGGCTAAAGAACACAAGGAATGGACATTAGACCAGTGGAAATCTGTGCTTTGGTCTGATGAGTCCACATTTGAGATCTTTGGTTCCAACCACAGTGTCTTTGTGTGACGCAGAAAAGGAGATCGGATGGACTCTACCTGCCTGGTTCCCACTGTGAAGCATGGAGGAGGAGGTGTGATGGTGTGGGGGTGCTTTGCTGGTGATACTATTGGGGATTTATTTGAAATTGAAGGCATACTGAACCAGCATGGCTACCACAGCATCTTGAAGCAGCATGCTATTCCATCCGCTTTGCATTTAGTTGGACCATCATTTATTTTTCAACAGGACAATGACCCCAAACACACCTCCAGGCTGTGTAAGGGCTATTTGACCAAGAAGGAGAGTGATAGGGTGCTACGCCAGATGACCTGGTCTCCACAGTCACCAGATCTGAACCCAATCGAGATGGTTTGGGGTGAGCTGGAACGCAGAGTGAAGGCAAAAGGGCCAACAAGTGCTAAGCATCTCTGAGAACTCCTTCAAGATTGTTGGAAGACCATTCCCGGTGACTACCTCTTGAAGCTCATCAAGAGAATGCCAAGAGTGTGCAAAGCAATCATCAAAGCAAAAGGTGGCTACTTTGAAGAACCTAGAATATAAGACATATTTTCAGTTATTTGGTTCGAATTTTGTTATATATCGTTGGTGAAGTGCCTATAATAATTTTGGACTCCTTTTTGTATAATCAAACTATAAGTAGAAAGCTGCCATGCACTGTGCAATATGACATTCTTATACAATAGCCAGAATTACATTTATAAGCAATTTGATGCTACAATAGCTTTCCTGCTGGATCTTACTGAAGTAGACAAATAATATTTAAAATCATAAATTTAAAGTTAATATATTTTATTGCCATAGGCAAAAAACACAAGCTACTTCAGCAGCCTGATTAATCTGAGAACGTGATTAGTTTCTGCACAGCTATTTTTGTAAAATTCCTTGTTAGCAGCTTTGCATTTCCTTACGTGCTGTTTAGATCTCAAAGGAAATCTGATCTCGCATTAGCAGCAGTTTAATTTTTGAAACAGGTACTGTACATCCTAGTTTTTCCGCTCAGTGGGACCATCTGTACAAGTGTTTGACAGCCCATCTGCACTGACCCACACTCCATTTCCTTGGCTCTGCCTCTCTTTTTTATGATAAACTATTGATATATTCAGGGTAATTTGTTCTGTATCACAGACATTTGCTCTCCAATGGCTTCAAATTCAATTCAAATTAATGATGTACACTATTTTTACAAAACTACTTTCTGTTTCTGGTTTATTGCATTTGCTGAGACTCAAAATTTCATTTTTTCCTTAGTAATAAGACATCTATTGTTGTCTTCTCTTGGGCTAAATATGCAATGTTTACTTAGGTTGTTTCCTTTATATAGTGAGTTCTAAAATAATAGAAGAGGCCATATGTACATGAAATGCAGACGATCCAATCACATATGATGATGTGCTGATAGTCTACTGTGCTGGAATGCTGGCAGACTCCCTCCGGTGTCCATTGTTGGGTGTAGTTGGAAATTAGCATTCAAAATGTTAAAAGAAAAAATCCTTGTACTCTCCTTAATGTTCACCTCTCCAGCCCCTCCACATCACCCATCGGGTCCTCCCCACATCTTCACATCATCTTTGATCACACTACAAGTGCACAAAAGGTCATGATGTCACAACGTCATGGTGTGTGCTGTGATCTTGCATGTGTACGCGCAGACCCATCTTGGGCCATGTCTAATCTGAGAGTCATGGATTTCAGCATGAGCAGGTTCAATCTGAAGATGTTGCGAGGACTGGATGGGTGTTGATAAGGAGCAGAAGGGTTGGAGAGGTAAGTGGTAAGGTGAGTATAAAGGTTTTTTTTTTAAATGTTTACATACTACATTTATTATGCTCTGATGGCTAGAGAGACCCCAGAGGATAATTAATTACATAAAATTTGTCAGATCTGTTATTCTCTGGCGATTTAATGTTCTGGGAAAAAATGAGAGATCAAGCAAATTCAAAATTTTAGCTGATCTCCTCATCTCTATGTAATAATTATGAGGACTTTATTTGTGAGTATGATATGGTTAGGAAAAATACATTTCCATTGAAAGGTAATAAATAATCACCTTTGTAAATTCATGCACCCTAAAATCTAACAGAATTGAATATGAAAGTTTAGGATTACAATTTGGAAAAGTGTATCATGGATTTAAAATAATCATACATAGGTTTTCCAAGGATTTATTTTCTTGGTAGGCAACTTCATCTTTAAGGATAAAACAAAGAATAAAATTTTAGACAGACTAATTCTGTCTATAAAACTCCTCGTTCTCCTACCTGATAACTTGCAAGTTCATGTGAAACAGAAGAACTCTCGTTTCCTGCCACAACAGGAGGATCCAAATGATTTAAGAAGCTGAGGTCCCAAACAAATAAATTATAACCTAAATGATGGTTACAGTGTAAGGTGCCAGAGGGCAGTAGCCGTGGTCAATCTGAAGCTCCAAGGTACTCCCTGGCACTTTACAGGAAAATCATGTCCCAATGTGCTGTCTCATGTATGGATGCATCACACTCACTTGAAGGCCGCATACCTATGCTGTCTTCAATTCTCCATATTCAGGAACAGACACACAACTCAGAGGACACCTAATACGTTTCGACACATAAAAGTTTATTGGACAGGTCAAGTACATTAGATTGTATCAAACAGTATTGGGCACAACACTCTCCTTTTCTTTTTCCAGTAGCACAGTACATTTCCCGCTTTACTTTCCATTCTTCCTGAACTATCTCTACATGCACTGATCCTGTCAGCCCCAGGGATTTCCCATTCATTCCCGCAGTATATCCAAGATCCGTTACCTTTTCCTCATGCGGTACCACATCCACCTTCCTCTGTATGGAAGAGGTTAAGATGCTCTCCATAGCACCTGTATAGAGCCGTAGGCTCCGGACGTTGCAGGAATGTCCGCAGGGAGGCTTGTAAGTCCTTATACCGCTCAGAACATATTGTACTCGCTTCTGCTATTAGCCCACTTCACCTTGAACTTCACCTTGTCATTTAGAAAACAAACTCTCCTCTAGAAACAGGAAGCAGTCTCCTTTTTACTGGCCCTAACTCATCCCACTGTAGGCCAGTTTGGTTCACTTTGGTTGTGTTTTGCTGACAGCTAAATTTCCTATTAGAAGGTGGTGTAGACCCAATTAATGACAAGTTAGTCATAAAACACTAAAATATGAATCTACAGTTGTGCTCAAAAGTTTACATACACCAGCAGAATTTTAGCTTTATTGGCCTTTTATCAGAGAATATGAATGATAACACCAAAACATTTTCTCCACTCGTGGTTAGTGATTGGGTGAAGCCATTTATTGTCAAACTACTGTGTTTTCTCTTTTTAAAACATAATGGCAACCCAAAAGATGCAAATGACCCTGATCAAAAGTTCACATACCCCATTTCTTAAAAGGTGTATTGACTCCTCTAACATCAATGACAGATTGAAGTCCTTTGTGGTAGTTGTGGATGAGGTTATTTATTTTCTCAGATGGTAAAGCTGCCCACTCTTTTTGGCAAAAAGCCTCCAGTTTCTGTAAATTCCAGGGCTGTTTAGCATGAACTGCGCACTTGCAATGATATTGACGTCAGAAGACTGAGATGGCCACTCCAGAACCTTCACTTTGTTCTGCTGTAGCCAATGACAGGTCAACTTGGCCTTATGCTTTGGATTGTTGTCATGTTGGAACATCCAAGTACATCCCATGCGCAGCTTCTGTACTGACGAGTGCAAATTTGCCTCAAATATTTGCTGATATCATGCTGCATTCATCTTTCCTTCAACTTTGACCAAGTTTCCTGTACCTTTGTAGCTCACATATCCCCAAAACATCAGCTATCCACCTCCGTACTTTACAGTAGGAATGGTGTTCCTTTCATCATAGGCCTTGTTCACCTCTCTCCAAATGTAACATTTATGGTTGTAGCCAAAAAGTTCAATTTTGGTCTCATCACTCCAAATTACCTTGTTCCAGAAGTTTTGAGGCTTGTCTCTGTGCTGTTTTGCATATTGTAGGTGAGATACTTTGTGGCAGTTGCTCAGTAATGACTTTCTTCTGGCAACTCAACCATGCAGCCCATTTCTCTTCAAGTGCCTCCTTATTGTGCATCTTGAAACAGCCACACCGCTAGTTTTCAGAGAGCCCTGTATTTCAGCTGATGTTATTTGTGGGATTTTCTTTGCATCCCGAACAATTTTCCTGGTAGTTGTGGACAACATTTTTGTTGGTCTACCTGACCGTGGTTTTGTTTTTACAGAGCCCCTGATTTTCCATTTGTTAATCACACTTTGAATGCTGCTGACTGACATTATCAATTACTTGGATATCTTTTTGTATCCCTTTCCTGTTTTATACAGTTCAACTACCTTTTCCCATAGATCCATTGACAATCCTTTCGCTTTCCCCATGACTCACAATCTAGAAATGTCAGTGGCTGGATGAAAGAATCAAGAGTCTATCTGAACTCACTCAGCTTTTATGCACACACACTGATTACAAGCAAACAGGGCAAATAGGTCACAGGTGAGGATGTAACCTTTAGTATTCACACAAACCCATTTATATCAACTTCTGTGCATGTTATCAGGCCAAAATCACCAGGGTATGTAAACTTTTGATCAGGGTCATTTGGATGTTTTGGGTTGTCATTATGATTTAAAAAGAGAAAACACAGTAGTTTGACAATAAATGGCTTCACCCAACCACTAACCGTGAGTGGAGAAAAAGTTTTAGTGTTATCATTCACATTCTCTGAAAAAAGGCCAAGAAAGCACAAATTCTGCCGGGGTATGTAAACTTTTGAGTACAACTGTGTATTTCTGCATTTGTTGTCTTAAATTAATTTACCTCTACTGCTTAGGGACTGGAGATGGCAGAAAGCCAACCTTCTGCAACGTCAACAGCTATAAAACCATTGTCTCTCATGTTAAAAGCACGAAACACTGACTTCTGTACAATATTATTGAATAATAAGTCATTACATTTAGGCAGGCACTACTTCTGCACCAGCAAAAATGAGGACAAAGCCCTCCTGCTGCCCACTAGTCACTGCATGACAGCTACAAAGTTTTACCTAGAGAAAATAATTGCCTATTAGGTACTAATGGTCAAACCGGGTTCCCAACATGGTGCCCTTAACTTCATATCCTGTATATGTAAATATATCAAATTTTCATTCCCCATAAACTAAAAAAAATCTAGGCATGGGCTTGAGTGGCTATATAGAACTCAAGTATTTCCTCTTCATATCAAACCCAAGGGTCATTGTGCTTGACACAAAGTATGTGTTGTGTTACGAGGGTCCATAAATGTGCAGTACATGCCCCCTTAATATTTTTTTTAAGTAGTTAAGACAGCAAACTGGGATAATTTCACTGGTTAATATTCCTTTTGTGATTTTACCTCTGACTATTGTTCACTTAATAGGGGCTCTGTTGCTTTCTTCTTTGTCTTCATATGACTACAGTCTGTTAACACCTACCATGGAAAGAATAACTAAAGCATCAGCTAGTCCCCTCTGACCCTTGTTTGTCAGTACCTGATTTTTGAATAGCTGTCACGAGTCACGACCAAAGCAGAATGTGGAGAGCAAAGAATTTACAGACACAATGAAGTCTGGCTGTCTGAGGACCTCCAACTACTTTCTATATTAAATCTTCTTAGACCAGGCATGAGCAATACTGATTAATTTAGTTTTAGAAATATGATGAAGGGACCCTAGGGTGGAATGACCACTCAGACATTTGAGCCTTGCACTATAACAATGGGTGGAAGGTGGCCTGCAACTTACTTTCCTTTAAATGGATAGATGAGTAAGGTTTTAAAGATTTTCTATTTTTATTTTCAATGTAGCTGATGTGTTTGGGACAAAATTATTAAGTATTACAAGTTCTCCTCCTACCCTTGTTAGTCCAATCATGCATCCCAAGCACACCATTTCTACTTGCAGTCGGTACACTGATGAAGGTCTTTATTGTTTGACCGAAACGTTTGTATCATTTGTACTATCCTTTGGATTCACATCCTTCTTGGATTAAAATTGTTCAAAATTCACCAGTTGTGTGCCAAGTTTCATTCAGCTAAGTATAAAGGATTGGGACCCTACTTGTGCACCAACAAAATAACGGTTGTGCCACGTTATATATATATGTACTTCAGATAGTATGATGGCCCCCACAAAGCACAAAACCATGTCCTCAACATATTTGTTAAACTGAAGATACAGTGGACAACCCCATAAAAAATATGGTGTTGGTAAATGAGGCATGGGATTTTGTGCTCAGCAATTTCACAAGAATGTGCAAGAAAATATGAAATACATGCGTGACCAGGGTAAATGAATACTTGTTTGCATGAAATTCAATAAGGCAAACGTTTGGTCAGATTTTTAGAGCTTGTTACAATCATCTCCTGTATCATCCCCTCTAGTGCTAACATCTGTAGTCAACAACTTGATATCAATTTTTCTCAAGAGGGTACCCTAAATGCATGTGTTGTAAGGGTAAAAGAAGCTTTCTAGTTTTCTCAGTTTAACTTGGACAGATATCTCAACAGCATTTAGAGGAATTCAGATGTTGTCTGAATCTCGGTGTCTCACTTATTTCAGCAGCTTCTTAATCTGTGGTCGATGAACAACTGGTACTCACTAAAGATATCCATGCTTGTCACTGTAAACTCCACTGCTCGCCTTAGGAATCCCTATCTTTGGGATTCTCTGATACCACAATGCCTTCTGAAGAATGACTTTAACAGATGCTGTTCCAGAAATATACTGGACTTATGTACATGGAGCATGGTTAAGACATGTAGCTGGAGCAGGAATCTAAAGAAAGGCGAAAGAGTTACCAAAATATTCAAAAAGTAGTTGTGACTAATATTCTATTAATTTTAAAATATTTAACTATATAATATCTATATCTGTTAGTATAGTCCGATATCTATAATATTTAGATTTATTCACCAGTGTATTAATCATGGATGTGATAACCATACATGATAGTATGTCACAATAACATTAATTCACAGATGCCCTTTCAAGAAAATCCCTTTATGTCAAAAAGTGAAAATACTAAGAAAAAAGTAAACTAATGAAAGAGTGGAAAATTTAGCTCTCAGGGTTTCAGCAAGTCCAAGGAATTTCTGGTATTCAATCATTATAGGTTTAATTATAGGTTTAATTATGTATTGGCAGATGTAAAAAATATGGCCAGGGTCCGAGATGAGCATATAATGACATCACACACAAGGTTATGATGTAGAAGTGCTTATCGCATTTGCAGGATCCGTTTTTTTACCAAACCCACGGATTGCGACAGATGGCAAAAAACGGAAGTGTGAAAGAGGCCTAAGACAAAATGGGCAAAAGAGCTTCCTACACAGAAGTGAACATCACTTTAGATTGGAAAAGGGTAGCATTTAAATAAAACCTATTTGTAACAATATCTACAGTTTTTCTATATTTATTTCTTTATTGTTTTGTCATTTATGTATGGCCCATTGAGATTTTTTTTTACTTTTGTACTTTTGATTTTGTTTTTCTTCTATAACTTATTATTATGAAATGCAAGGAACGCAAAGCATACCAGGACATGAATTAATAATTAACTCTCTAAATGTGCAGCTAGAATTGTTTTATGCGCAGGGATAAACTTTACTATTGTATGGTAAATAAAAGCCTGTCAGTACATAATAGGCATATTGTGTTAGAATCTAATTTTGAAGAAAGTTCTGTAAATGTGTATTTTTCAGGGAAAGCAATCACTGCATTGCGGTTTTCTCATTATTTTTGTTTCAGTGGGTGATCACAGCATGCTGAATTGTTTCTTCTCAAATGTTAAGAAGAAGAAAAAAAAGAAATGAAAGAAAGGAAGTCTGTGGCAAGATCTCAGTCAAAAGATGAAGTCTGGCGCTAGTACAGTGAGCGGCTACAAATGACACAGTGTACACAGTATGTGTGCGTTAAAAGGTTTCAGTAGCATTTAGACTCCTGAAAAACAAAAGCGAGAGTCTGCTCTGACATCCTGCTGCGATATTAAACTCTTATGGCCTAACAGCCAGGGATAAGTTTGGGAAATGAAATAGCTGGAGAACGGCCTGTGAAATGTTTCTCATATCCAAAGCAAAACATTCCTTGCAGTCGGTGTAAGTAACCCGCTGAGATAACATAGGTGAAGAGATTTGTCTCATACTGCACGATATTGGCAGAAACGTAATATTTTCAGGCTCTATGCTGGTAAAAACCACAGAAGACACAGAAGGGAGGATTTATTCAACCAGATGTTATGCTTAGAAGAAAAATATATATTATTTTTTTTCTTCTACATGGGAGGCTATGAACAAAAATGCATGCACATCTCCAAGCAACAGGAGAACAATAACATTGATAACATACAGCCTCACAAAATTAAAAATTCTCTTTGCCATCTGACAACTTTTCTATCGCCTCTTACATTGAAACAGTGTTGGGCTGGGGGGCCAAGGGCCCACCAGTAACCAAATCCAGGGCTCCATTGTTCAACTACGGTACATGGAAATGTGACATTATCCTCAATCACAAATTTATATAACAATGGGTAGATTGTTATATGTTTAAGATGCAAGAGACAAACAGACAAAGGCATGTCTGTACATAGCGATTCAACTATATTGTGCCAAGTACTGCTCATATAAGAGCATAGTGGTCCACTACTGCACGGGGCCCACTGGAGGGTTCTCTTATTCTCCGATGGGCCAGTCCAAGCCTGCGTTGAAATGCTTCCATCACAAGGTTCATTGCTGTATAGACAGTTGTTTCCCTGGGGTCATGTTGCCTGATGGGGTACAAAGGCATTTTATATCTATTCTCTACCCATAAGTATTCATGTCTTGAAATAATAATTGCACCACAAACAAAGCTACTTGTCGCAAACAGTTTGTGTTGTGCACAGCAATATATCTAAATAGGACACCTCTCCATTACTACATTGAAAAAGGCTCCTAAACATATGTATTCTGTCTGATTCGCAATAAATTTAGCAGAAAATATCTCTGCCTGACTCCATAGACCATTTTGGAAATCTACTTACAGCTCCTTAAAATCCCATAAAATGAAATGACTAAATATGATGATCAACTAAATTAATGTAGAAACATAACATTACATCTGCTGATTTCTGTCCTTCCATGACATTATGAAGGAATCACAGTGAGATACTCAAGATGAGACTTCTGTGACTCAACCGACATGTTTGTCTTACCCCAGGGGAATACTTCTAGCTTTTCCTGCAGTTCTTTGTGTAGGAGATCACGAAGGAAGATGCTCACCATGGCCTTCTATTTCTGCATGGAGACATTACAGAACCATACCCCAGCACAAAACAACAAATAATGGTCATAGCTGTTCTGTGTTTTGGGGATCTTCTACCCAAGGTAGGTAATCATTGTTCCCTTATATTTCTGCATGGAAAGGTATGAACTCCCGGGAGCACAAAGTGAAGGGTACACATGACTGTACAAAGGGGGGGCTCTCAACTCCTGGAGTTTGTATTATCAATATTTATATCAATTGTATTAGGATGGATGCTTCCCCTTTTAGAAGCAGGGGTACGTTTGTGTGCTGGTTTTTTATTATTGTAGGGAGGGAGGAGATTATGGAAAAATATAACTTCCTTTTTCACTGTCTCTTCCTCTTACCAGAAGTAATGGCAGAGACATTTCCTGCCCAGCCAGCCCCTTTTTCCTTGTTTTAGTGTGCAATTGATATATTAATTTACTGCTTACCCTCGTTAGGTTGATTTTATGTATTATTATTATTATTATTATTATTATTTATTGTTATAGCACCATTTATTCCATGGCGCTTTACATGTAAGGAGGGGTATACATAATAAAAACAAGTACAATAATCTTAAACAATACGAGTCATAACTGGTACAGGAGGAGAGAGGACCCTGCCTGCGAAGGCTCACAATCTACAAGGGATGGGTGAGGATACAGTAGGTGAGGGTAGAGCTGGTCATGCAGCGGTTTGGTCGATCGGTGTTTACTGCAGGTTGTAGGCTTGTCAGAAGAGGTGGGTCTTCAGGCTCTTTTTGAAGGTTTCGATGGTAGGCGAGAGTCTGATGTGTTGTGATAGAGAGTTCCAGAGTAGGGGTGATGCGCGAGAGAAATCTTGTATGCGATTGTGGGAAGATGAGATAAGAGGGGAATAGAGAAGGAGATCTTGTGAGGATCGGAGGCTGCGTGTAGGTAAGTACCGGGAGACGAGGTCACAGATGTAAGGAGGAGACAGGTTGTGGATGGCTTTGTATGTCATGGTTAGGGTTTTGTACTGGAGTCTCTGGGTAATGGGGAGCCAGTGAAGGGACTGACAGAGGGGAGAGGCCAGGGAATAGCGGGGGGACAGGTGGATTAGTCGGGCAGCAGAGTTTAGAATAGATTGGAGGGGTGCGAGAGTGTTAGAGGGAAGGCCACAGAGCAGGAGGTTGCAGTAGTCAAGGCGAGAGATGATGAGGGCATGGACAAGGGTTTTTGCAGATTCTTGGTTGAGGAATGTACGGATTCGTATAATATTTTTGAGTTGAAGGCGGCAGGAAGTGAAAAGGGCTTGGATATGTGGTTTGAAGGAGAGATCAGCGTCAAGGATTACCCCGAGGCAGCGAGCTTGTGGGACTGGGGAGAGTGGGCAGCCATTTACTGTAATGGATAGGTTCATTGGGGGGTCGCGTGAGATGGGGGAAAGATGATGAATTCTGTTTTGTCCATGTTAAGTTTCAGAAATCTAGCAGAGAAGAAGGATGAAATAGTGGTCAGACATTGAGGGATTCTGGTTAGTAGGGTGGTGATATCTGGTCCAGAGATGTAGATCTGTGTGTCATCAGCATAGAGGTGATACTGAAAGCCATGAGATTCTATGAGTTGTCCCAGGCCAAAGGTGTAAATGTTGAAGAGCAGGGGCCCTAGGACTGAACCTTGTGGGACTCCGAGATATAGGGGGCGAGGTAAGGAGGTGATGTGTGAGTGGGAGATGCTGAATGTCCGGTCTGTTAGGTATGATGAGACCCAGGATAGGGTCAAGTCTGTGATGCCAAGGGATGAGAGGATCTGTAATAATAGGGAATAGTCCACTGTGTCATGATCTCTGCAGGCAGAGATCATAGCAAGCCTATAGAGGGACAAGCTCTCGGAAGATGGAACTATACTGACCATGAACTAAGCCTGCCGCGCAACTAGAAATAGCCAGGTAGCATTTCCTATTTATCGCTAGATGCCCAGCTCTGGCCTAAGACCTAAATAGCTAGCAGAGGGAAATATAAGACCTGGCTCACCTCTAGAGAAATATTCCAAAGAAGACAGTAGCCCCCCACATATAATGACGGTGAGTTCAGATGAAACAACAAACGCAGCAGGAAAATAGTCTTAGCAAATTTGAGGTCCGCTTACTAGATAGCAGAAGACAGATAGTATACTTTCATGGTCAGCAGAAAAATACTAACAAAACACCATACAGAGATTACCTTAAACTCTGGCATTAACTCATAACGCCAGAGTAGCAATCCCTGATCGACGAGAGCTTTCCAGACACAGTAACAAAACTTCAGCTGCGAACTGGAACAAATAGGCAAAACAAAACATGGACAAAAGTCCAACTTATCAGTAGTTGTCTAGAAGCAGGAACAAGCACTGAGAGGCATCAGATAACATTGTTGACCGGCAAGAAACCACCAGAGAAATGAGCTTAAATAGCGACACCCACTACTGATGGAATCAGGTGAAACAGGAAAGAGGATGACAAGTCCAATTCCACAAGCGGCCACCGGGGGAGCCCAGAATCCAAATTCACAACAGTACCCCCCCCTCAAGGAGGGGGCACCGAACCCTCACCAGATCCACCAGGGCGACCAGGATGAGCCCTATGGAAGGCACGAACAAGATCAGAAGCATGAACATCAGATGCATTGACCCAAGAATTATCCTCCTGGCCGTAACCCTTCCAGTTGACCAGATACTGGAGTTTCCGTCTGGAAACACGAGAGTCCAAAATTTTCTCCACAACGTACTCCAACTCACCCTCAACCAACACCGGAGCAGGAGGCTCAACAGAAGGTACAACAGGTACCTCATACCTGCGCAATAACGACCGATGAAAAACGTTATGAATGGAAAAGGACGCAGGGAGGTCCAAACGGAAAGAAACAGGATTAAGAATCTCCAATATTCTATAAGGGCCGATGAACCGAGGTTTAAACTTAGGAGAAGAGACCCTCATAGGGACAAAACGAGAAGACAGCCACACCAAATCTCCAACACAAAGCCGAGAACCAACACGACGATGACGGTTGGCAAAACGCTGAGTCTTCTCCTGTGACAACTTCAAATTGTCCATAACCTGCCCCCAGATGTGATGCAATCTCTCCACCACCGCATCCACTCCAGGACAATCCGAGGATTCCACCTGACCGGAGGAAAATCGAGGGTGAAACCCCGAATTACAGAAAAACGGGGACACCAAGGTGGAAGAACTGGCCCGATTATTGAGGGCGAACTCTGCCAATGGCAAAAAAGCAACCCAATCATCCTGGTCAGCAGAGACAAAACACCTCAGATATGTCTCAAGGGTCTGATTAGTCCGCTCGGTCTGGCCATTAGTCTGAGGGTGAAAAGCAGATGAAAAAGACAAATCTATGCCCATCCTAGCACAGAATGCCCGCCAAAATCTAGACACAAATTGGGTACCTCTGTCAGAAACAATATTCTCAGGAATACCGTGCAATCGGACAACATTCTGAAAAAACAGAGGAACCAACTCAGAAGAAGAAGGCAACTTGGGCAGAGGAACCAAATGGACCATTTTAGAGAAACGGTCACAGACCACCCAGATGACAGACATCTTCTGGGAAACAGGCAGATCTGAAATAAAATCCATCGAGATGTGTGTCCAAGGCCTCTTAGGAATAGGCAAGGGCAACAGCAGTCCGCTAGCCCGAGAACTACAAGACTTGGCCCGAGCACAAACGTCACATGACTGCACAAAGACTCGCACATCTCGTGACAGAGAAGGCCACCAGAAGGATCTTGCCACCAAATCCCTGGTACCAAAAATTCCGGGATGACCTGCCAAAGCAGAAGAATGTACCTCAGAGATGACTCTGCTGGTCCAATCATCCGGAACAAACAGTCTATCAGGCGGACAACGATCCGGTCTATCCGCCTGAAACTCTTGCAAGGACCGCCGCAGATCAGGAGAAACGGCCGACAAAATTACTCCCTCCCTAAGGATACCTGTGGGTTCAGAATTACCAGGAGAGTCCGGGTCAAAACTCCTAGAAAGGGCATCTGCCTTAACATTCTTAGAACCCGGTAGGTATGACACCACAAAATTAAAGCGAGAAAAAAATAAAGACCAGCGCGCCTGTCTAGGATTCAGGCGTCTGGCAGTCTCAAGATAAATCAAATTTTTGTGGTCAGTCAATACCACCACCTGATGCCTAGCCCCCTCGAGCCAATGGCGCCACTCCTCAAACGCCCACTTCATGGCCAAAAGCTCCCGATTCCCAACATCATAATTCCGCTCTGCGGGCGAAAATTTGCGAGAAAAGAAGGCACAAGGCCTAATGACGGAGCAGTCGGAACCTTTCTGCGACAACACTGCCCCAGCTCCGATCTCCGAAGCGTCAACCTCAACCTGAAAAGGCAGATTCACATCAGGCTGACGCAACACAGGGGCAGAAGCAAAACGGCGCTTAAGCTCCTGAAAGGCCTCTACAGCATGAGGGGACCAATTAGCAACATCAGCGCCTTGTCTGGTCAAATCAGTCAGTGGTTTAACGACATCCGAAAAACCAGCAATAAATCGGCGGTAAAAGTTGGCAAAGCCCAAAAATCTCTGAAGACCCTTAAGAGAGGAGGGCTGAGTCCAGTCACAAATAGCTTGCACCTTGACGGGATCCATCTCAATGGAAGAGGGAGAAAAAATATACCCCAAAAAGGAAATTTTCTGGACCCCAAAAACGCACTTAGACCCCTTCACACATAAAGAATTAGACCGCAGAACCTGAAAAACTCTCCTGACCTGCTGGACATGAGAGTCCCAGTCATCAGAAAAAATCAGAATATCATCCAGATATATTATCATAAATTTATCCAGAAAATCGCGGAAAATATCATGCATAAAAGACTGGAAAACTGAAGGGGCATTAGAAAGACCAAAAGGCATGACCAAATACTCAAAGTGGCCCTCGGGCGTATTAAATGCGGTCTTCCACTCATCCCCCTGCCTGATCCGCACCAAATTATACGCCCCACGAAGATCAATTTTAGAGAACCACTTAGCACCCTCTATACGAGCAAACAAATCAGTAAGCAATGGCAATGGGTATTGATACTTAACAGTGATCTTATTCAGAAGCCGATAATCAATACATGGTCTCAAAGAGCCGTCTTTTTTTGAGACAAAGAAAAACCCAGCTCCCAAGGGAGAAGAAGATGGACGAATATGTCCCTTTTCCAAAGACTCCTTTATATATTCCCGCATAGCAGCATGTTCCGGCACAGACAAATTAAACAAACGACCCTTTGGATATTTACAACCCGGTATCAAATCTATGGCACAATCGCACTCACGGTGCGGAGGTAACGACCCAAGCTTGGGTTCGTCAAAGACGTCTTGATAATCAGAGAGGAACTCAGGGACTTCAGAGGGAATGGACGACGAAATAGAAACCAAAGGTACGTCCCCATGAATACCCTTACATCCCCAGCTCAACACAGACATAGCTCTCCAGTCCAAGACTGGGTTGTGAGACTGCAACCATGGCAATCCCAGTACCAAATCGTCATGTAAATTATACAGCACCAGGAAACGAATAATCTCCTGGTGATCCGGATTGATACGCATGGTTACTTGTGTCCAGTATTGTGGTTTATTATTAGCCAATGGGGTGGAGTCAATCCCCTTCAGAGGAATAAGAGTCTCCAAAGGCTCTAAATCAAAACCACAACGATTGGCAAAGGACCAATCCATAAGACTCAGAGCGGCGCCAGAGTCAACATAGGCGTCCGTGGCAATGGATGACAAAGAGCAAATCAGGGTCACAGACAAAATAAACTTAGACTGAATGGTGCCAATGGAAACAGACTTATCAAGCTTCTTTGTACGCCTAGAGCATGCCGATATAACATGAGTAGAATCCCCACAATAGAAACACAATCCATTCTTCCGTCTAAAATTCTGTCGCTCGTTCCTGGACAGAATTCTATCACACTGCATACTTTCTGGCGTCTTTTCCATAGACACCGCCAGATGGTGCATCGGTTTGCGCTCCCGCAGACGCCTATCAATCTGAATAGCCATTGTCATGGACTCATTCAGACCTGCAGGCAAAGGGAACCCCACCATAACATCCTTAACGGCATCAGAGAGACCTTCTCTGAAAGTTGCCGCCAAGGCGCACTCATTCCACTGAGTAAGCACAGACCATTTACGGAATTTTTGGCAGAAAACTTCAGCTTCGTCTTGCCCCTGAGATAGTGCCATCAAAGTTTTTTCTGCCTGAAGTTCCAAATGAGGTTCCTCATAAAGCAAGCCCAAGGCCAGAAAAAACGCATCCACATCGCGTAACGCAGGATCCCCTGCTGGCAATGAGAAGGCCCAATCTTGAGGGTCACCCCTGAGCAAGGAAATCACAATCCTAACCTGCTGAGCAGGGTCTCCAGCTGAACGAGACTTCAGGGACAAATAAAGCTTACAATTATTTCGGAAATTCTGGAAGCTAGCTCTATTCCCTGTGAAGAACTCCGGCAAAGGAATTCTCGGCTCAGATACCGGAGCATGTACTACAAAATCTTGTAAATTTTGTACTTTCGTGATGAGATTATTCAAACCCGCTGTTACACTCTGGAGATCCATTATTGTCAGGTGCACACAGAGCATACAGAGATTAGGAGGAGAGAGAGAAAAAAGACTGCAGCAAGGCAGACTGGAGGAAAAAAAAAAAAAAAAAAAAAAAAAAAATTCCAGCAGACTTCTTATAACTCTCCTTTCTCAACCTGGGTCTTTAACACTTTAGTGGCCGGTCAAACTGTCATGATCTCTGCAGGCAGAGATCATAGCAAGCCTATAGAGGGACAAGCTCTCGGAAGATGGAACTATACTGACCATGAACTAAGCCTGCCGCGCAACTAGAAATAGCCAGGTAGCATTTCCTATTTATCGCTAGATGCCCAGCTCTGGCCTAAGACCTAAATAGCTAGCAGAGGGAAATATAAGACCTGGCTCACCTCTAGAGAAATATTCCAAAGAAGACAGTAGCCCCCCACATATAATGACGGTGAGTTCAGATGAAACAACAAACGCAGCAGGAAAATAGTCTTAGCAAATTTGAGGTCCGCTTACTAGATAGCAGAAGACAGATAGTATACTTTCATGGTCAGCAGAAAAATACTAACAAAACACCATACAGAGATTACCTTAAACTCTGGCATTAACTCATAACGCCAGAGTAGCAATCCCTGATCGACGAGAGCTTTCCAGACACAGTAACAAAACTTCAGCTGCGAACTGGAACAAATAGGCAAAACAAAACATGGACAAAAGTCCAACTTATCAGTAGTTGTCTAGAAGCAGGAACAAGCACTGAGAGGCATCAGATAACATTGTTGACCGGCAAGAAACCACCAGAGAAATGAGCTTAAATAGCGACACCCACTACTGATGGAATCAGGTGAAACAGGAAAGAGGATGACAAGTCCAATTCCACAAGCGGCCACCGGGGGAGCCCAGAATCCAAATTCACAACACCACTGTGTCAAAGGCAGCTGACAGGTCGAGGAGGACACAGTAGTGTCGCTTGCTATTGGCGGTTAAGAGGTCATTGGTGACCTTAGTTAGGGCAGTTTCAGTGGAATGGTGTGACCGGAAGCCAGATTGTAAGCGGTCAAAGAGGGAGCAAGAAGAGAGATGGGAGGACAGTTCAAGGTAGATGTGTTGTTCCAGTAGTTTGGAGGCATAGGGGAGAAGTGATATAGGGCAATAGCTAGATACAGAGGATGGGTCAAGAGAGGGCTTTTTGAGGATAGGTGTGACGAAGGCATGTTTAAAGCTTGAAGGGAAAACACCAGTTGTTAGTAATAGGTTGAAGAGATAGGTTAGGGTTGGGATGAATACTGTGGTGAGGTTTGGGATGAAGTGGGATGGGATCGGGTCAAGTGCACAGGTGGTGAGATGCGATCTTGAGAGTAGAGTGGAGAGTTGATCTTCTGTAATTGTGGAGAAGTTGGTTTTGGAGGCGGAGGGCTGGGAAGTTGGGAGGAAGGACTCTGGGGGTTGTTGACCAAAACTGTCTCTGATGTTATCAATCTTCTGCATGAAAAATGAGGCAAAGTCTTCAGCTGAGATAAGTGGGGAGGGAGGATGTGCTGGGGGACAGAGGAGAGAATTGAAGGTGTTGAATAACTGTTTAGGGTTGTGAGACAGGGAGGATGTGAGAGATGAGAAGTAGGTTTGTTTAGCTGTGGCGAGTGTGGTCTTGAAAGTAGTGAGGGACTGTTTGAATGTGATGAAGTGCTCGTTGGAGTGGGATCTTTTCCATCTGCGCTCAGCAACCCTGGAAGCTTGCCTCAGTTCTTTGGTCAGGCTGGTGTGCAGGGCTGTCTGTTGATTTTGCGAGCTTTGGTATGTGTAAGTGGGGCAGCAGATTCCAAAGCTACAGCTACCATGGTGTTATATAGAGAGGCAGCATCATCGGCATTGTGTAAGGAACTTATATCTGTGAGCGGGAGGAGGTATTCAGAGAATGAGTGTAGGTCAAGGTGTTTAAGATTTCTGCGAGGGTGTGAAAGTTTGTATTTCTGCGAGGGTGTGAAAGTTTGTGGGGTGGGGATTGTAGACATGGAGTGGAGAGGGAAGAGAATGTGAGAAGGTTGTGGTCAGAGAGAGGAAGAAGTGAGTTAGAGAGGTTAGATAGGGAGCAGAGGCAGGTGAGGATGAGGCCCAGTGTGTGGCCATCTTTGTGGGTGGCTGTAGAAGACCATTGAGTGAGGCCAAAGGAGGAAGTGAGAGATAGAAGTTTAGTGGCAGCTGAGAGGGAAGTGTCAATGGGGATGTTGAAGTCACCCATGATGATAGTGGGGATGTCCGCAGAAAGGAAATGAAGTAGCCAGGTGGTGAAGTGGTCATAGAAGGTGGTGGCTGGCCCTAGTAAATGACAGCCAGTTGGAGGTTGGAGGGGGAGTAGATGCGCACAGAGTGCACCTCAAAGGAAGGGAGGGTAACAGAGGGTGGGAGTGGGATTGGGGTGAAGGAGCAGTTATCTGACAGGATAAAACCAACTCCTCCACCATATTTGCTGCTGGGGCGGGGTGTGTGAGAAAGGTGGAAGCCACCGTAAGAGAGTGCAGCAGGGGAGGCTGTGTCAGAAGGGGTGAGCCAAGTTTCGGTGATGGCGAGGAAGGAAAGTTTGGTAGTAACAAAAAGATTATGGATGTAGGAAAGCTTGTTGCAGACAGAGCGAGCATTCCACAGAGCTCCTGTTAGTGGGACTGGGGAAGTGGAGGCTGGGTGAATGGGTATAAGGTTAGAGAGGTTACGGAAGTTTGTGATAGAGCGTGGATGGGAGGTAGAAATGACTGTGGGAATGTGGTGAGGAGGACCAGGATTTGGAGAGATATCACCAGCAGTGAGAAGGAGCAGATAAATTGTTAGCAGGTGGGAGCAGGAGAGGGCATGAGGGGGCTGTCTGTGTTTGGAAACAGAGGATTGTATGTTAAGGAACAGGTTTGAGGAGGAGGTGAGATGGATGGGGAGGATTGAAGAAGAGATAAATAGTTCCTTACTTGGGGTAGGGATTAGGGGAGGTAGCATAAAGTGAAGGATTATAGGGGTGAAAGTGATAACAAACAGAAACATTGTTTACAGTGACTGGCCAGCTACCTTCAGTTCCCTTCTGGTTCAATTCTGGTTTTAATTCTACTGTAATCTTCACACTTCTAGGACACACTTATAGGAATCACACAGCAGACTCAATTCATTGCAGACTTGAGCTATGCAATATAAGTACAACTAAGTGCATTCAGGTGTGAAGCACCTGCTCATCTTGGTCAGAGAATTAAGAGTGGACCAGATGCATACAATCAAGCCAGAGTAAACAAGGTCATAAATAACATGGGTGGGGTAAAGCTGGGGTTAGCTGAAAGGCATACCATGTGAATGCTAGGTGCAGAGGCGAGTCTATGCGCAAAGCTGGGTGATGTACTATGTGCACTTCATAGACAGACAGCAGGAGAGCAGAAGAGCTGGGTGGATGAACATACCATGTGCATGCTAGGTGCAGAGGCGAGTCTATGTGCAAAGCTGGGTGATGTACTATGTGCACTTCATAGACAGACAGCAGGAGAGCAGGAGAGCAGGGTGGATGAACATACCATGTGAATGCTAGGTGCAGGGGCGAGTCTATGTGCAAAGCTGGGTGATGTACTATGGGCACTTCATAGACAGACAGCAGGAGAGCAGGAGAGCTGGGTGGATGAACATACCATGTGAATGCTAGGTGCAGAGGCAAGTCTATGTGCAAAGCTGGGTGATGTACTATGTGCACTTCATAGACAGACAGCAGGAGAGCAGGAGAGCTGGGTGGATGAACATACCATGTGAATGCTAGGTGCAGAGGCGAGTCTATGTGCAAAGCTGGGTGATGTACTATGTGCACTTCATAGACAGACAGCAGGAGAGCTGGGTGAACATACCTGTCGGAAGAATAGAGATGCTTGTTAGAGTGCGATGGTGGCAGGTAGCAGGGCTCAGTCTGTATACATCTTTCTGGTTTTAATTCTACTATAATCTTCACACTTCTAGGACACACTTACAGGAATCACACTGCAGACATGTATGATTGCATCCTTAATCTGTAACCTTACTTTTTCCATGTAGTACCCTGAGGATAGGGAATATGAAAGGGACAGCAGGATAAAGCGCAATATTAAAAATATCACAAATAAAAGTGCAAAGCTGATGCACTCACCAAACTGAGGTTGAAAGAACAGTATATTGGCCCTGGAGGAGTGCCCCAAACCAAGGTCCTAGTTACTCGGTCTGCTGCACGGCTCCTGGTCAACTGGGCTATCCTCAGTCATCCGCAGGTGAAAAGTAAAAAGAAACAGAAATCCAGTCTGGTGCCGGCGCACCAAATCGGCTTATTTTTTTTTTTTTTTAAATTATTTAAAAAGATTTTTATTCTGAAAATTCTTAAAATCTTTAAAAACCTTTACCGTTTTAACCTATTTTTAGCCAATAGGCTATGAGATGTGCACAATAAGAAACTGAGCTTTACAAATCCTCCTTGGGTGCAATACTGCCTCTCCACCGCTGCCCTGATGCTTGTTGATCGACGCAGCAATGCCATCATATCAACAGTGCTGCAGCAAATCACTGAGCTCAATGGCTGAGCTGGCCGATATAAACGGTATGAACCGCTCACTTTAGTTATTGGCTGCTGCGCTATTGAGAGGATATCATCGCTGCAGCCAATCAACAAAAAACCCGAGTAGCAACAAAAAGCTACACTGAAGTCAGGACAATAAGTAGAACTCAGTTTGTTATTTTACACATCACTGAGTCTGTGGGCTTAATATAGGTGAAAAAGTACCACCCCTTTAATCGTCACTCTCGTTCATTAGTATTTTGTGCCTGTGTTACCACATAAAAATAGCATTATGGCTGACCAGATTCCTGCTATTTTATTCTGCTGATGTGTAAGTATGAAATTATCATAAATTATCATAATACATGATTTGTACAGAATTTTCTATTTAGGAGTCGGATCCTTCCTACAAGACAGCAAACAAAACTAATGACCCTAAACTGTACTAATAATGCAATTATAAGAGTTGTATACCTGCTGGAGCACAGAAGGCCACTGCGCCATCATTGTATGATGCCATAATGACTGGTGACTTTATATGTACAAAGGATCAGTGACAGTAGTTTAGACAAGAAGATAATATAGAATCCAGGAAAAGGTAATTGTCAAAAATTTCCTTTTTAGTGGTTTAGTAAGAATATAACATTAGGGGTTAGGATGAGGAACATTATTACAATAAGGGGCCCAGGACAGGGGACATTATACCAGGGAGAGGCCTGTGATGGGAGATATTATACCAGGAGTGGAGACATTATACCAAGAAAAGGCGCAGGACAGAGAATGTTATATCAAGAAGGGGCCTAGGATGAGGAACATTATTACAGAATGGAGACCAGGAAGAGACACATTCATTATTACAGAAAGGGGTAAGGACGGGGGACATTATTATACGAAGGTGCCTGGATGGAACATTGTTATATGGAGGGTGAACACATATGAACACATATGTATTTATAGGATCTGGTACACTACAAGGGCCTATACATCTGACCAACATTGAGGTTAGGGCCCATCTCCAAATTTTTCACCTGAGTTCATTTGACTCCTGTTACGCCAATGGCTATTCATCATTATTGAGCGAACGTCCTAAAAATCCGCTGCACCTTGCCCCAAAAAATTCACAAGGCAACTTGCACTTTCTATACCAACACAAGAAACAACAACAAAAGAAGCTGACTTGTGGCATACATCAGCTATACAAAGCATCATCACAGCGCCCAATATAAAGTCACTACTATTCCATTCTGCTGGATAGATGGCATCTGTTGCTCTTTTTTTGTAACGGTGCTTAATCAACACACATTAGATTTAGAGCAAATCTGCAATGGATCCAACAAAAATTGAAGTTTCAACTGTGGGAAACAAAATCATCAGGCAGTTTGCCTACCCGCCTCATCTTCATATCTGCAAGTACCTTGTCTTTCTATTAAATAAGATCTTTGAGAATTGGCAGCTGAAGTCTCTGCCAATCTATAACCCGGGCTGCCACTAGAAATTTCAGGGCCCCATACTGGCAAAATTTTTGGGCCCCCTTTAGACTCTGCCCAGCTTCCACTCCAGCTCCACCTCCACCCTTCGAACCTTCCACAGGCCCACCGCCCTCTCTTGAAAAAAACTAAACTTCTCCAACACTTCCTTACTGATCAGATATTAACAGTTAACACATAGTTACCTAGAGCACTACTTCCAGAGCACACTCCCACTTTTTCCCTTTCTTCCACACTACACATCTGAATACAGACGTGCACCCATGATTAATATATAATTGGTTATTATGCAACCCACCATTCCAAATATAAATTATAATCCACCACTGTGCCCCCACTAATTATACATAGCCACTTTCCCCATCTAATATATAAATTAATAAGCACCTGTACTCTTTCCCGCAATTCATTACGAGTCACTTTATCCTCAACACCCCCACACCCCCACTATGTACCTCCCGCTCTAACCCTAAGCCTGATTCATTATATTTACATGCCTTTTCCGCCCCAATTAATTGTCATGTCTTTCTCTCCCACCTTCTATTCATTATCAACTGCTCTCCCCCAAATTCAATACATCATTTACTCCCCCACTCTCAAAATTCATCATTATTTGCTCTCCCCAGATCATCATTTGCTCTCCCCACCCCACCTTCAATTCATCATTTGCTCTCCCCACCTACCACCTTCAATTCAATTGCTTTCCTCATCCTTCACACTCAATTCATCATTTGCAGTCCCCCGTCCCCTCCCCCACATCATAATTTGCAGTCCCCCTCCCCCCACTTTAATTTTCAGCCCCCCCTACCTCATTAGTTGCAGTCCCCTATCCCACCTCTCTTCATATGTAGTCCCCCTTACTTCATCATTTGCAGCCCCTATCCCACTCACACTTCATCATGTGCAGTCCCCCTCACCCTCCCACTTCATCATGTGCAGTTCCCCTCACCACCCCGCTTCATCCTGTGCAGTCCCCCGCCATCATTTGCAGCCCCTCACTTCATTATTTGCAGTTCCCTTTACCCCCACTTCATAATTTGTAATCTCACTCCTTCTCCCCTCACCCATTCAATTTATTTTATAAAGAAAACAAAATCATTTTTCATACAGTACTTGCCGCCCTGACGATCCCCTGCAGGTGCATCTCTGCTTCCAGTGTCCGTTACATGTCGATACGCACTTGATGACGTCATTGCGTAGGCGCCATCACCTGACTGGAAGTACAGAAGAGATGGAAGGAGCAGGAGCTGCGCATCTGTCAAGGTTAGACGGCCATGCACAGCTCTGAGAAAGCTCCCGGGCCCCAGCGCCAACATGTGCTTCAGCACACAGCACTTTAGTGCACTATGGGGTCCTGTGAGCTGCAGCACAAGAGCAGGGCCCTGGAACTGCGAGCTCCCCTCTGTACTGCTACTCACTGGGCCTCATACAGTAGTAAGGGCAGTAATGCCCTGATTGCGGCCCTGTCTATTACATAACCAAGATGATAAGACTAAAACAAGGCATTCAGACTTGTAGGTTACTCCATGTGACAATATCACTGGAACAGAACTGGGCTCAAACTTTAGTCGAGAGCGTGCACACACTCACTTGGGAGCAAAAGCTTTAAGGTTTCAATAGAATTGATATTTGGTCATGGAGCGCCCCCAGATGCAGGGCCGCGGGGTACTCGGTACCGGCCTCTCTGTCTCAGTTCTGGGGTTGTCACGGTGGCTAGACCCGGTCTGTGACCCTGCTAAGGGGCGTCCAATGAAAGGTGTAGGTGATGGTGCGTGGTGCAGGTTGCGGTGAATAACGAGGACACAGGGTTGCAGTCTCTTTACCTCTTTACTGAAGGCTTCAAAATCCTCAATCTAGAGTACGGTTACCAGGGCTGGCTGAGACCGGCCAGTCCGATGGCACCTCCAGAGTTGCCTTTGCAGGTGGAAATCTGTGCCTACCTTCTAGCGCCTGTGTGTTGTAGTACTTCCCTGCTGAGCACCACGGGATAGTCCTCACAACTGTTGTGTCTGTTTCTGATGTTCTTTCCCACAACTTATATCTGTTCTGATGTTCTTCTCCGTCCCCCAGATGATATGGCTAGGACGCACCCGTATGACGGGTAGGCCTGGATTTCTTCCGGGACCCTAGTGACGCCCCTCTCCCACAGTTGCCCCCTATGTCTGCTTAGGTGATTTAGGTGAGACAGCCAACCTATAATTAACTGTCCTGCCGTTGGTTTGAAGTAATGCTTGGAGCCCAATACTTCCTCGGCGTTCCGGCCACGGCTACGCGCCTCAGTAGGATGTTGTCTCGTTCTTACAGCACGACTCCTACTGGTGTTATCTCCTTTTTGCTATGATCTCGTTTCTCACTCTTCACAATAAACCTCGCTTCTTGTCCTTTCTTGAGATACCGCCACAATGTAGTGCAGGCGCGGTTCCTTAACGTTCTGTCTTGTTCGCTAGGCCTCTGTCAGGATCCCACCCCTGACAGGGACCCCCCTGAATCTTCCCCTGCAACACCCTCTGCCACAGGATGTTGCCTGGTTCCAACCCAGTCAGCTGCTGTCTAACTTTCTATCCAACCCCCAGTTTTACCAAATTGTGAGGAGTGGCCTAATACATAGTGCCCTTTGCTCCCCCTGGAGGCTAGACTGTGAAGTGTATTGGTGTCTGTGATACCTGGTCAGGTGAACTCCTTAAGTGCCATCAGACGTACCATCACTCCCCTTAGCGGCGGAGCGTCAGTACTGCAACGACCAGGATTCTGGGGCGCTGCCCTCATTTAACAATTTATTCACAGTAGCAACTTGGGATGACATAGTTTACAGTCTCTATGGTGCTCACCTTCTTTTTTAATGGCACTCCTGCAATGCCTGGCGGCACTCCAACAGTCCTCCTGGCAGTTCTCACCCTACCCGGCTATGTCACAGTTTCCACCTGTTTGGCTGTCAGCATAGGTTTGTCAAGTAAACATCTGCTTTTTTTGCCATGCAGGATAACCCAGGATCCCCCCAAAAAGTGAATCACAATGTTATGACCCCTTTTTCACTATTATTGATTGTTGGGGTGATCTCAACACCCTCACTGATAACTCAAACCGAAAGGCAGAACAGCTGGGCCTATTTTTGAGTAGATTGATGCATTTCCTCAAAAAAAAGTAAAAAAAGTCTACTGTATGTCTAAATACCATTCTGCTTTTACTTGGACTGGCCTAAAGGGGAACAAGTGAAACTCTGGTGGGCTTCTATGCAAGGTGGACCCCTTACCCACTATATAAGCAGTAGTAGGCACAATACACTAGATTTAACACATACAAAGGCAGAATCTCATCTTTCAACAAACTAACCACTGTCATATTGTTTAGAAGCAGAGGTTAATTTGTGAATGAAAGTGATGGGTCAATACAACTGGTGGGCCATTGCCACCCCAGTGATTAAATATAAGCAGAGCTCTTTTGCTCCTTGGTTTGAATGATTCTATATACCATGAGTACTGAACAGTGTATACAACAGCAAAAATGATTTCATACTTTATTTAACTTTCATGACATACAGGGTACTTATTTACGTTTTCTTTTTGGCATACTACTGCCGTATGGCCAAAAAAGTGATGAGAAAGGGGCCCTAATGCCAGTTTAACAATATTGTTGATAAATGTACTATACGCTCAAGTGGTGAACGCTGCGGCTATCCACAAAACTAGAGGTAGGGGGCCTTAGATTAGTTCCAGAGAATCGTGCATGAGTGTAGGCTGATGTTGAAGAGCTGAACCCTGCAGACAGCTCACACATGAAGGCTTTTGGTTTTAAAATACTTGCTGGGAAGCATTCCTCCTAGTGCTGGCCACACACCTCACACTTGATTGCAAAGCATAATGCCTTGCAGGCTTTGACACTCCATACCTCAGCGCTGTGCAGGATTGGTTGACATTTCAGCTCCACCACCTGGATTTGCTGGGGCCTCTAAGTTTCTGCTGGGAATGTGCCCCAGCCAGACCCAACTGCTCTCCTCTATCACCTTTCTGACAGACTAAAACACAACAGAGTCTGTTGGATGACTGACACATTCCTCCCCTGTCTGAGTCTGAAAGGACTTCATTTAGCAACCCGGGGTTGGCGCTTTTGACTGACAGACTGAGGAGGCGAAAAAGTCATTGCGTTCCATTAAACTCAGTGACTGCGGAGGAACAAAACACCTTTACAAATAGAGGACTGTGAAAAAAAGACTGGGGATAGAAAAGGGGACTGGGCTTTTGGGGAAAAAGGAGGATTCTTTTCAGGTTCAAAGGCAGTTTTTTCTTTGCATTCTGTCAATCAATTAGGGCAGCATTCCCAGAGGGAGCACTGGTCAGCTCTCATTGGTGTCATTCATCTGCCAATCTCCATGACATGAACACCAAAGGGCCTCATGTAGCTCTGCGGAAGCTGTCTGTCAGGCAATCAGCAGCTGCTATGACATCACCTTCTCTGTTTTTATAAGATGTTCATAAGAAAGAAAAACTGGCAGAAAAGTCCCAGAACTTTACTCATATTTACTTCTCACTCGTTGCTATTTTTTTGTGACTGGGGCCAGAAAAAAAATGCAATTTATATGAGAATTCCAAGATATACAAATCTGTTTTATCTAAGCATCGCAAGAATACAATTTCTGATGGCTTCACAAAGAAAATGTACCCTTCCAAATCAAAGTAAAATTGTCAGAGTAAATCAATTCTCAGTTCCATACACGGCACAAATTACTGGAAAGCAAATTATTAAATATCAACCTGGGATACAATAACAAACACAAAGACAATAAAATATTACTAATAAAAACATTACCATGAAAAGGTTATTCTCTAAATAGTAAATTATTTCCTATACATAGAGTAGGGGATAGCTAACTGATTGATGACACCCTACTCGAAATCGCTGCTGCAGCAGACAGATCCCCATCAGGAGATCCCCATCTTAAATGGAGCAAAGATGCAAATTCTCAACCTCGACCTTCACCCTAAATAATCCAGGTTCCACAACCCCATTCTCTGGATCAAGGGTTCCCAGCAGATGGACCCCCAGAAATCAGTAATCATTTTCTACCATATTTAGAGGGGATAAAGTAATATTTTGGGAATAACCCTTTAGAGGGGTTGTCTTAGGCTACAAATCTCTATGTGACTCAAGGAATTCCAAATGGCGATTGGCACTCCACTCCTTGTGGTGCTCGTGAAAGTACGTTAAATGAAGTGAAGAATTCCCGGCACTCAGAGATATTATGAATCGATCCTTTTATCTGCTGACCTTTCAACAGCAGTGAAATAGTGCAAACACAGTTTCAACATATAATGAATTACACGGAAGTGACATCAGAGAATAATCAGTGATAATTTAATAACATCTGAGCAATCCATAATAGAGCATGAAATTACACAGTGTCAAACATAGAAAAGAAAATGAATTATACAAAGTACGAATACACAGATAAATCCTTCACGCCAAAGAAAAAAATGAATGAATAGTAATGGGATTATAATCCATTGGTTCTAATTACCTAGAATCTTCGGTTACATTTTGTTGCTTTAAGGGGGTTATCCAAGAATGTAAACATTTTATTGGAAACCCCAATACTTTATAATACACGTAGACCTATGCATAGAAGAACTTACTACGTGCCTTCCTTCTCATGTTTCTGGCAGCATCCATTGCTCCATTCTTCATCGCTACTGAAGTGGGTGGTCCTGCATTGCCCAACACCTTCAGATTAGACTGAGAAACTACATTTCCCAGAATTCCTTAGCTTATTTTACCTTCTTCTGAGTCCTTTTCTCCTCTCTTGTGCCCTGTTGTTACTAAACACAGCCAGTGGCACCAGCTGATTAGTTTCTAAGATGGGCACCCCCCTCTCTGCTCCTCTAACTCACTGAATATAGACAGTGTTCACACATTGCAGCTGCCGCTCATTTTACATCATTGCTTGCTAGAATCATGGCAAAAAATTGCATAATTACTGTGATGTATAAAGGAAACCTTATATGATATGATAAATGTATATGCCGAGCTCCGCTATAACCACAAATCTGTCAATCTTTCTAATAAATAATAATAATAATAATCTGCTCAGTTGTATTTGCTATATACAATGCTGCCCACGTACAGTATCAGACATCATGCTCAACACCACAGGTTCCCATTTAACAGCCTTAAAAATAGATTAAAAACACTATTACAAGTAATATGTTACAACGGGTAGCAGGAAACAGTAATAGCAATAACTATGGAATTAAAGGGTTTGTCTAAAATACAAATTAATTTTCATCCTAAAAACCTATTTTTTAACCCCTTCACCCCCGGAGCTTTTTCCGTTTTTCCGTTTTCGTTTTTCGCTACCCTCCTTCCCAGAGCCATAACTTTTTTATTTTTCCGTCAATTTGGCCATGTGAGGGCTTATTTTTTGCGGGACGAGTTGTACTTTTGAACGACATCATTGGTTTTAGCATGTCGTGTACTAGAAAACGGGAAAAAAATTCCAAGTGCAGTGAAATTGCAAAAAAAGTGCAATCCCACACTTGTTTTTCGCTTGGCTATTTTGCTAGGTTCACTAAATGCTAAAACTGACCTGCCATTATGATTCTCCAGGTCACTACGAGTTCATAGACACCTAACATGACTAGGTTATTTTTCACCTAAGTGGTGAAAAAAAATTCCAAACTTTGCAAAAAACAAAACAAAACAAAATTGCGCCATTTTCCGATACTCGTAGCGTCTCCATTTTTCGTGATCTGGGGTCAGGTGAGGGCTTATTTTTTGCGTGCCGAGCTGGCGTTTTTAATGATAGCATTTTGGTGTAGATACGTTCTTTTGATCGCCCGTTTTTGCATTTTAATGCAATGTCGTGGCGACCAAAAAAACGTAAATCTGGCGTTTCGAATTTTTTTCTCATTACGCCATTTAGCGATCAGGTTAATGCTTTTTTTTTATTGATAGATCGGGCGATTCTGAACGCGGCGATACCAAATATGTGTAGGTTGGGGTTTTTTTTTATTGATTTATTTTGATTGGGGCGAAAGGGGGGTGATTTAAACTTTTATATTTTTTTTATTTTTTTCACATTTTTAAAAACTTTTTTTTTTTACTTTTGCCATGCTTCTATAGCCTCCATGGGAGGCTAGAAGCAGGCACAGCCCGATCGGCTCTGCTACATAACAGCGATCATCAGATCGCTGTTATGTAGCTAAAATGCAGGTGTGCTGTGAGCGCCGACCACAGGGGGGCGCTCACAGCCACCGGCAATCAGTAACCATAGAGGTCTCAAGGACCTCTATGGTTACAATGCACAAGCATCGCCGACCCCCGATCATGTGACGGGGGTCGGCGATGCGCTCATATCCGGCCGGATGCGGTAGTTAAATGCCGCTGTCTGTGTTTGACAGCGGCATTTAACTAGTTAATAGCGGCGGGTGATCGCGATTTCACCCGCCGCTATTGCGCGCACATGTCAGCTGTAAAAAACAGCTGACATGTCGCGACTTTGATGTGCGCTCACCGCCGGAGCGCACATCAAAGCGGGGGTCCCGACATGTGACGTACTATACCGTCACATGTCGGGAAGGGGTTAATGCTATAATGTGAACTATTTTCTAATATACTTACCGTATATACTCGAGTATAAGCCGACCCGAGTATAAGCCGACCCCCCTAATTTTGCCACAAAAAACTGGGAAAACTTATTGACTCGAGTATAAGCCTAGGGTGGAAAATGCAGCAGGTACCGGTGAATTTCAAAATTAGAAATAGATACTCCATACCATTCATTATGGCCCCATAGATGCTCCACATAAAGCTGTGCCATATATAATGCTCTGCACCGTTCATTATGGCCCCATAGATGCTCCACATAAAGCTGTGCCTTATATGCAATGCTCTGCACCGTTGCCCCATAGATAGCTGTGCCATATATATAATGCTCTGCACCGTTGCCCCATAGCTGTGCCATATAGTGCTCTGCACCGTTGCCCCATAGCTGTGCCATATAGTGCTCTGCACCGTTGCCCCATAGCTCTGCCATATAGTGCTCTGCACCGTTGCCCCATAGCTGTGCCATATAGTGCTCTGCACCGTTGCCCCATAGCTGTGCCATATAGTGCTCTGCACCGTTGCCCCATAGCTGTGCCATACAGTGCTCTGCACCATTGCCCCATGGATGCTCCACATAAATCTGTGCTGCTGCTGCTGCTGCAATAAAAAAAAAAAAAAAACACATACTCACCTGTCTTGCTTGCAGCTCCTCGGCGCCATCTTCCCGGCGTCTCTCTGCACTGACTGATCAGGCAGAGGGCGGCGCGCACACTATATGCATCATCGCGCCCTCTGCCTGCAGTCAGTGCAGAGAGACGCCGGGAAGATGGCGCGACGCCCGGCGTGTGGAACGAGGACAGGTGAATATGACATACTTACCTGCTCCCGGCGTCCCGCTCCTTCCCCCTGCCTGTCTTCGGTGCCGCAGCCTCTTTCTCTATCAGCGGTCACCGGCACCGCTTCATTAGAGAAATGAATATGCGGCTCCGCCCCTATGGGAGGTGGATCAGCCTATTCATTTCTCTAATGAGCGGTCCCCCGGAGACAGTGGGACGTGCAGGGGGGGCGACAGGAGCCCCGGAAGCAGGTGAGTATATGACAGTCCTCACCCGCCGACCCCACCACCGATCATGACTTGAGTATAAGCCGAGAGGGGCACTTTCAGCCCAAAAATTTGGGCTGAAAATCTCGGCTTATACTCGAGTATATACGGTAAATTAAAAATTCCCTATCCTTCCCTAACCACACTAGTTAACTGTTTTTTTGTTTTCTTTCCTACTTCCTTTTTGATGATGCTTTGCTTGAGAATCCCAATGCTTGCTAGGATTATCAAGCTATTCCTATCGCCCAGAGACTCCAGTTCAAAGCCCTCACAATGACATACAAAGTCATCCACAACCTGTCTCCTCCATACATCAGTGACCTCGTCTCCCAGTACTTACCTACAAGTGGAGTGCCCCCACACCACTGCAGGGCCGAGGGGTACCCGGAGCCGGGCCTCTGGGTCTCTGCTCTGGGGTTGTCACGGTGGCTAGACCCGGTCCGTGGCCCTGTCTGTTAGTGGGGGACGTCCAGTGCAATAAGTGGTGTTGTAACGGTGCAGTTGTGGGGTGCAGGTCGCGGTAAATAACGAGGACACCAGGTTGCAGTCTCTTTACCTCTTTACTGGAGATCTCTGAGTCCTCAGTCCAGAATACGGTTCACCAGGCTGCGCAAGTCTGGCCAGTCCAATGGCACCTCCAGAGTTCACTTCACAGGTGGAAATCGGTGCCTTCCTTCTTAGCGCTATGTGTTGTAGTCCTTCCCTGCTGTGCTTACGGAAAGTACCCCACAACCGTTGTGTCTGTTTCTTAAGTTCCCTCACAACTCGATTAAATGATGTTCTTCTAATCTTCCGTCCCTTCCTGATGTTACAGTTAGAACGGCACCCGTTTGTCGGATAGGCCTGGAGTTCTTCCGGGACCCTAGAGACGCCCCTCTCCCGCAATTGCCTCCCAAGACTTCATAGGTGATATGTGTTAGACAGCCCGCCTTAAACTGACTGTCCTGCCGCTGTTTAGAGTATTGCTTGAAGCTGAATGTTATAATACTCCCTCGGCGTTCCGGCCACCGGTAGTGCGCCTCAGTAGGGTGTTGCTCCGGTCTTACAGCACGACCCCTACTGGAATTCTCCTATTGCTTGATCTCGTTTCTCACTCAGCACAATCTATCTCGCTTCTAGTCCTTTCTTGGGTCCCGCCGCTTCCCGGAGCTGGCGCGGACCCGTTACGTTCTTTTCAATGCCAAGCCTCTGTCAGGATCCCACCCCTGACAGAGACCCTACTGTCTCTTCCTCCACAACACCCTCTGCCACTAGGTGTTGCTTCGTCCAATCCAGTCAGCTTTCTGATCTAACTTCCTGCCTAACCCCCAGTTTACCCACTATGGTGGGGAGTGGCCTAATGAATAGAACCCTTAGCTCCCCCCGGAGGCCCGGCTGTGAAATGTATTGGTGTCTGTGATACCTGATCAGATGAACTCCTTCAGTGCCATCGGACGCACCATGGCTCCCCATAGTGGCGGAGCCACAGTACTGCAACGACCAGGACTCTGGGGCGCTGCACTCCCCCCTGGTTAAACACAGTACTCCGGGACTGGGAAGAAAACAACAATACAAGTTAGCAAAAAGACATACAATTTTGTTGAGTGCAATGACAATAAGTATACTTGAACAGGCTTCCCTTTATGGGAGGTAAGGACACTTGAACGTTACAAACATGGCAAAAAATATCATAGCAACATGCTATAATTTACTTCTGTTACCCAACCGGGCATTCTACTTAAGTGCAAAATTGTTGAACAATAATTTATCATTGCCTTTAAGGACTCATACTCTAAATCCACTAAAGACCTTTCTATAATCACATTATAAGGCACTTTAACTTTTTCATTCTCCTACTTTGGATCTGCAGGACCGCCTGTCCTATCGGCACCAGACCTACTGCCTCTCCTTTCTGTTACAGGACCGCCCCGTTCAGCCAGGGCCTACTGCCTTTTCAACTACTATACACAGTATAGAACATAACTTTTCTTTCAGTTTGAGAACACTGAGCCGGCTCTACTTGGCTCCTATAAGGACTCACCCACTAACCCTTATGGGTTCACTTTCTGTCCTTAGTAACACATTACTAACTTTCGATGGGGAACGCAGGGTTTACCTTCTATCCCCCCCCTTTTCTTATCAACATTATTAACTATCTTCTTTTCACAACATTAAACTTTCTCATTACTTCCTTTTACTTTTTCTTTCAGAGAACATTATCAGCATTCCTTTACAATTAACTAATGGCATACATATAACTTTTACATGTAAATATTATCAGCATTTTCTTCCATTGACATTATTGCTACCGGTCTTAAAGCAATATCACCATTTACGTGCAACAAATGAACATCCCCTTTAAGAGGGGACCAAATCTCTGTGAGGTAGCACATCTTCTCAAGCTACCAGTTCATGCTCATCAAAGGTTCCAGTGCGGTATCTTCGCAAAGAGTCCTTGTTTAAGTAAAACCAGTAGGGAGCGCCTTTAATAAGGTGCAAACTATATACAAAAGAGTTCGGATCATGCACTGTTCATGATTCAGCAGTTTTTTGTTTTTTTTGTTTTTTTTTAAAACTTGTGCAAAACTTTTGGTAACAAAAACAAACAATAGGGATCCCGGGTCAACAAAGGGATCCCTTTAAGAGTTTACCCTGAACGGGTTTAGCAGCAACATAAAAGCAATAAAACAGTAACTATTTACAGTAAAAGAAATGCAGTAAAATCTTACTGTGGTGGTCTCCTATCCGGTCTCACCAGGCCAACAGATCGCACTGGTGAGCCAGGACGCCGTTCCGGTCCCAGCAGTGATAAAATCCCTCGCCGGGAGGCCCTTCTCACTGGCAGACGCACACGTCCCTCCGGGGCACAGCGAGACCGGGCTTCTCGAGGTTCCGCGGGGCCGGGCTCTGCTGCTTTCCCCACGGGATCATCTTCCTCCGGTGTTCCGGCAGCAGCCTGGAAGGCAGTACATCGCTGCACGCCCCGCGCTACCCAGCCAGCCTCTCCCGTAGCCCTCCTCCATCTGGTGTAGGTCACCGCGTCACCGGGTTCTAGGTCGCGGGGGAATCTTCCGCTGCAGGGCTCCACCTCTTCCCGATCCACGTGGATTTGTAGCGGCTCCCCGATTTCCTGGATAACCCCGCATCCATATTGGGGGTTAAAAGAAATCACGACCCCCCAGTGGGATGAGGGAACCTCCGCTGTGGGGGTCAGGTCCACCTGCACGGCCGGCCGAGGTCGGGTTCGCCATGCAGCCATCAAGCGCCGCAGGTGTTCGGCCTCAGGCGTGATCTTTAGGCCCGATGCCTGCGGCGCACCTTCAGCCGCGGCCAGGTTGGGAGAAGCAGGGGGCACTGGAACCAGGCAGATCTCTGTGGGCTGGCCCAGCCTAGCAATCACGCGGGCGTCGGCCTCCAGGCGGGTAGCAATCTGCCGGGCCTCTGCCGCGGCCATGCTTTCTTCCGACGGCGGCCGGGGAGGTCGGCCCACCGTTGGCCCGGCAAGGGTCAGCTCCCACGGTGACGGCGTACCCCGGGCTACATCGGGCTGCCCAACCTCTCTCCGCGCCCGATCTTTCTCATGCGGGGTTTCTGGCGCTGCCATCTTTGTCTCCGCTCCCGCGTCTCCTTCCCGCGGTCTCTTTCGTGGGCGGCCCCGTCTCCATGGTCTCCACCCTCCAAACAGGATCAGGAGGCGGACCTCAGCTGTTGACGGACACGTCCTCAAGACACAGAAATATTTGGACTGGGCGGCCATTGTTGTTCGCGCTCTCCAGCTTGTCTACGCCCACCTTACGCCCCTCTTCTCTTCCTGCGCTCTCCTCAGCGCTGTAATGGCGGCGGATTTTTGGCGGCAAATGGCACAGCACACAGTCTTTGTAATAAAGCACAGTCAAAGCACGATAAATCACAATTCCAAGGCACACATGACCTGATTCTTCAGGCTTAAGTAGATCCTGTTCGTGACGCCAAGTTTGGAGCGCCCCCACACCACCGCAGGGCCGAGGGGTACCCGGAGGCGGGCCTCTGGGTCTCTGCTCTGGGGTTGTCACGGTGGCTAGACCCGGTCCGTGGCCCTGTCTGTCAGTGGGGGACGTCCAGTGCAATAAGTGGTGTTGTAACGGTGCAGTTGTGGGGTGCAGGTCGCGGTAAATAACGAGGACACCAGGTTGCAGTCTCTTTACCTCTTTACTGGAGATCTCTGAGTCCTCAGTCCAGAATACGGTTCACCAGGCTGCGCAAGTCCGGCCGGTCCAATGGCACCTCCAGAGTTCACTTCACAGGTGGAAATCGGTGCCTTCCTTCTTAGCGCTATGTGTTGTAGTCCTTCCCTGCTGTGCTTACGGAAAGTACCCCACAACCGTTGTGTCTGTTTCTTAAGTTCCCTCACAACTCGATTAAATGATGTTCTTCTAATCTTCCGTCCCTTCCTGATGTTACAGTTAGAACGGCACCCGTTTGTCGGATAGGCCTGGAGTTCTTCCGGGACCCTAGAGACGCCCCTCTCCCGCAATTGCCTCCCAAGACTTCATAGGTGATATGTGTTAGACAGCCCGCCTTAAACTGACTGTCCTGCCGCTGTTTAGAGTATTGCTTGAAGCTGAATGTTATAATACTCCCTCGGCGTTCCGGCCACCGGTAGTGCGCCTCAGTAGGGTGTTGCTCCGGTCTTACAGCACGACCCCTACTGGAATTCTCCTATTGCTTGATCTCGTTTCTCACTCAGCACAATCTATCTCGCTTCTAGTCCTTTCTTGGGTCCCGCCGCTTCCCGGAGCTGGCGCGGACCCATTACGTTCTTTTCAATGCCAAGCCTCTGTCAGGATCCCACCCCTGACAGAGACCCTACTGTCTCTTCCTCCACAACACCCTCTGCCACTAGGTGTTGCTTCGTCCAATCCAGTCAGCTTTCTGATCTAACTTCCTGCCTGACCCCCAGTTTACCCACTATGGTGGGGAGTGGCCTAATGAATAGAACCCTTAGCTCCCCCCGGAGGCCCGGCTGTGAAATGTATTGGTGTCTGTGATACCTGATCAGATGAACTCCTTCAGTGCCATCGGACGCACCATGGCTCCCCATAGTGGCGGAGCCACAGTACTGCAACGACCAGGACTCTGGGGCGCTGCACAAGCAACCTCCGATCCTCTCAAGATCTCCTTCTCTACTCCCCTCTCATCTCTTCTTCCCAAAACCGCATCCAAGACTTCTCCTGTGCTTCCCCCATACTCTGGAACTCTCT
Organism: Ranitomeya variabilis; assembly: GCF_051348905.1. Lineage (NCBI taxonomy): Eukaryota > Metazoa > Chordata > Amphibia > Anura > Dendrobatidae > Ranitomeya > Ranitomeya variabilis. Next base: position 92,834,862 of record NC_135237.1, read on the forward strand.
ACCCCAACACATCAGACTCCCGCCTACCATAGAAACCTTCAAAAAGAACCTGAAGACCCACCTCTTCCGACAAGCCTACAGTCTGCAGTGATCCTCAACCTACTGAACCGCCTCATGTCCAACTCTACCCTCTCCTAGTGTATCCTCACCCATCCCCTTCAGACTGTGAGCCCTTGCAGGCAGGGTCCTCCCTCCTTATGTACCTGTGTGCCTTGTTTTTTACTCATATTTGCCCTCTTTTCACATGTAAAGCGCCATGGAATAAATGGCGCTATTAAAATGTATAATAATAATATTCATCATAAGGAGGCAAAGGATGCAATATTTCTGGCAGCCTATGCCCCATCCCAGGGTCTGGGCTAGGCCCTACTCTGTCACTTTGAGGTGTGCACAATGACAGTGCGCTCTCTTGCTCACATCCATAATAACGAGCTGTCAACAGAGCTTGTTGTAAGATGAATGCATGACTTGCAGACACAAGCACCACTCCCACATGTGATGTCACGTGCAAGCTAGGCATTCATCTTACAACACACTCTGTTGCTGATTCATTCCTACTGATCTGAGCCATCGAGAAAGTGCACTGTCACTGTGCACATCACACAGTGCATATTGCGCAGGGACTGATGACGCTTCGTTTCAGGGACGACTCGTTTGGCTATACCAGCATGCACTGGGATTGTCACAGGAAGCATCATCAAAAAAGTAGTAGGAAAAAGAAGAAAAGCAGTTAGATAGTGTAGATAGGGAAGGATAAGCAATTTTTAATTAAAGTTTATTAGAAAATAGTTTAGATTATGGCATTAAATAGAAAGGCATTTAGGATGAAAATAAACTTACATTTCAGACAAATCCTTTAAGGTAAAAAAAAACGTGTATAATTTGTGGTTTTAATAGGTTCCAATTCTCCATATTTTGGCCAAGCTAATTGCCATATTGTAACTATTCACTCAGTAGTAAATCTATCTTTGTAGCTGAATCTTGCGGTTGTGAACATGCCTTAAAGTTCTCAAAATATTTTCAAATATATCAACAAACTGTAAATCTTGTCTTATATTTATATAAAACTGACAAAAAAAACTATGTTGGTGACAAGTCATCCAGCAATTGGTTTTCTATATGGATGTTTATCATCACCGTTGCTGCAATAACTTACTTTTGTAAATCGTAAATTTCCTAAGGATACGTGTAAGTGTGCCTTTCTTTACCCGCAGAGTGTAGTGAATAGAGGGTACAGTTTGGCACAAATTCCAGGCTAAATGAGTGCCAGCTTTAATGTCTTTTTTCTCTGTTAATCCTGCCAGTTTCTCTGCTTTCTAAACAGCTCAATGTTTAACAGCCAAGCAGGCTTTCCATACAGTAACAGCGTTTGTTGTCTGAATTAAAGCATTATGTTCCAAGCTGGAAGAGTATCAGATAAATGAAAACATTCTCAGGGCAGGAAACAGACTACTTACATTGTTGGTTTGGGGAGGGTGAAGGAGGGGGAAGGGGTGATGGGAGTTTCCATCTATACACACTGGTTTGTGAGGATCAGTTACTGAAAACACGCAGCAAAGAAAAGATTCGATGGTTCTGTGTGATAACCTGCGTTACTTTTCAGAAAATATTGCTCGTTGTGCTCCACATCAAGGACATGCAGACTACCGACCATAACATGATATTACTCTTCCATGAGCTGCATGAAAAATGAATAGGAAGAAAATGTGGGATCTGTGTAATGTGCTGGTGTTCATTGGATTTGAAAACAATGACATAAATAACTTGTATAGTGTGAGATGCAAAAATGCAAGGGCAAATATACTGTTTCAAACTTAAATCATGCATTTCAATGCACAGGATAATCTTTATTAGAGCTTGTTGAGGATGGAAGGATGGGTCGGTGGGTGGATGAATGGATGGATGGGTGGATGGATGGATGGATGGATGGATGGGTCGGTGGATGAATGGATGGATGGATGGATGGATGGGTGGGTGGATGGATGGATGGATAGTGACCCAAGTTGTAGAGAGTCACTATAGGGGAGGCACCAGAGTGAATTTTATCAGCAAGTTAGGAGTGTAGCAATCAATTTGAATAGGGATATAGGTAGCGGCCGCACCATTCTCACATAACAAATGAATATTATTATTAGGGAAAGTAGACAAATAATCCAATTGATCAGATGGTCTTCTATTACTCGGATGTATTCCTATAATTGAGTAAAAAATACACACTAACTTTGCGATTTTAACTGTCCTTATTAGTTCAATAAAAGTTATGTTTTATTATAGCCTTTAGTTAGGGATTAGTTGCCTCTGGCAAATTGTAATTAATCATAAAGGAAAAAACATCCCTCCTATCCAAGACTCCAGGTTTTCATGAGCCCCGGGTGAAAGATTCTCAGTGGGCCCCTTTAACACATACCACGATTCATCATGCAAAGACACGGGCGAGAAATATAGGTATAGGACAATACCAGATTTCACTTCTTACATTACATGAGTGATATCTAATGCAAATTCTACAATAGGTCAGAAACTGTCAAATCCTCACAGCGCACAGTGCATGCCCTGGGGAGATTAAAAAGTTTTCATTTTAGATCGGACAGTATAGTCCTATATGTGATAATGCTCCATTTAGAATGGGCCCCATATAATGCTCTATACGGAATGGGCCATAAATAGTTTTCCAAACAGAATGGGCCCCATATAATGTTCCACAGAGTAAGGACCACATATAATGCTCCATATAGAATGGGCCCCATATAATGCTCCATAGAGGATGGGCTCCATATAAGGTTCCATACATAAAAAATAACTAATTAAATACTCACCTCTCCTCCTTCTTTGATGGCTGCAGCACCGGTCTCCTCAGCGACATGGTCTGACTCCTGCCCTGCTCAGCGCACAGGGCGCACTGTAGTGATGTCATCACACCCTCTGCCTTGAGACGTCAGAGAGTCAGAAGATGCGGAAGAGACCAATCCTGTAGCCAGCTGGGAACAAGGAGAGATAAGAATTTCAAACAGTTTAAAGCATGGGGGGTTGGGTGCCAGTGAGCCTCCCCGACTCACAGACCCCATAGTGTGCCAGTGTCTCTGACCGCGAGTGGGCTCCCCCACTTGTTCAGAGCGCCGGCCCTGCTCATACCCTTTGCAGTATAGCCTGTGTTGCAATTGCATAAGGTCATAAAGGTAGACATTACTACTGTAGGGGCACAAAGGGGGAAATTATTACTATATTTGGAAATTATTACTGTATGGAAGCACAAGTAGCGTATTTACTACTGTATGAGGACACAAAAAGACACATTACTGTGTAGGAAGCAAAACAATTAGCATAAAAGATGGCATTACTGCATAAGGGCACATATTATTTGGGTGCACTATTGCTGTTTAGGGGATACTAAGAGGAGCACTATTACTGTGCAGGATCTAAAGGGGGACATTATTGCTGGAGCACTACTGATGGAGGGCACACCTACCAAATTTGAAAGACCGGATAAAAGGGACACATACTGTTGTGCTCAAGCTCATAGCTCACAACAACAATTTCTAATTTTCTTTATATGCAGCCATACATAAATATTTATCCTAATGAAGCTCATTAATGTTTGTCATGGTACGATACCGCTTTCATAGCACCCCAAAGTACACCCCACACACAGTATAAGGCCCTTCATAGTACATTCTCTTACACACAGTATGATGTTCCTCACACACTACATTGTCTCACACAGTATGTTTTCCATACACCCCAACATACAGTATGATGCCCCCCACACACTACATTCATTTACATATTTTATAATTCCCCCAGCAGTACATTACTTCACACGCAGTATGATGCCCCAGCCCTGCATCTCCCCTACAGAGTATGCTGCCACCACAGTACATTCCTCCCCCTACCACACAGTATGGTACTCACACAACACAATATCCCACCCACAATAGTACCATGTCCCCATAGTAAATTTCTCCCCAATACAAAGTATGATGCTTCCAAAGAACACCCCCCCCTCACAAACAGTGTGATGCTCCCATAGTACACCCCCGCATGGTATATACCAGTACACAGCATGATGCCCTCACAGTAGATTCCCCCAAACATTGTATGATGCCACCACATCCCCCTCATACAATAAAATTCCCCAACAGCTCTCCACATAGTATCATGCCCCCATATTGCCCCTTACACATTGTGATGCCCACGACACACACAGATTGATGTCCCCACAGCAGCCCTCACTCAGTAGAATGCCCCCATAGTCCGCTAAATTCAGGACTGTCCCAATAGATCAAGGTTTGTTAGGAGGGTTTATGTAGAGGGTTTTTGATAGAGGGGTAATGTAGAGATAGGAAAATAGCATACACTGTAGATTATACATTTATTGCAGTACTGAATAGCCTACTAAACTATGTTATTTTCTATAAAGTATAATATTGCTTTTATATATTATTTAATTACATCCCTTAATGGAAAGTCTTCATGTCTTTGTGTCCATACACAAAATGTTTACCTATCAAATATATGAACAAATTACACGGATTTGTCCCATAAAAAAATATGGGTAAGTCACTGTGTAGGGTACTTCTGGATACTTATTACTATCCAAACATATAATTTTGATATAGCATAAGCAAAGTGTGAATGCATTTTAAAATTAGCAGACTACAATTTTTAGATCATAGATTTAAGGCCCCGTCTCACATAGCGAGATCGCTAGCGAGATCGCTGCTGAGTCACTAGTTTTGTGACGCAACAGCGACCTCCATAGCGATCTCGCTATGTGTGACACGTACCAGCGATCAGGCCCCTGCTGCGAGATCGCTGGTCGTGTCGGAATGGCCTGGACCTTTTTTTGGTCGTTGAGGCCCCGCTGACATCGCTGAATCGGTGTGTGTGACACCGATCCAGCGATGTCTTCACTGGTAACCAGGGTAAACATCGGGTTACTAAGCGCAGGGCTGCGCTTAGTAACCCGATGTTTACCCTGGTTACCAAAAAAAACAAACAGTACATACTCGCCTTTCGGTGTCCAGGTCCCTTGCCGTCTGCTTCCTGCTCTGACTGAGCAGCCGTACAGCGAGAGCGCAGCGGTGACGTCACCGCTGCGCTCTGCTCTCACTGTACGGCCGGATCTCAGTCAGAGCAGGAAGCAGACGGCAAGGGACCTGGACACCGAAAGGCGAGTATGTACTGTTTGTTTTTTTTGGTAACCAGGGTAAACATCGGGTTACTAAGCGCGGCCCTGCGCTTAGTAACCCGATGTTTACCCTGGTTACCCGGGTGCTGCAGGGGGACTTCGGCATCGTTGAAGACAGTTTCAACGATGCCGAAGTCGTTCCCCTGATCGTTGGTCGCTGGAGAGAGCGGTCTGTGTGACAGCTCCCCAGCGACCACACAGCGACTTACCAACGATCACGGCCAGGTCATATCGCTGGTCGTGATCGTTGGTAAATCGCTTAGTGAGACGGGGCCTTTACTCTACCTAAAAATAACAAAATCCACCTAACTTACCTCTTGCTGCTTAGGTACCACCATGGTCTTTGTTGACATGGCTTCAGCAGTGATGTGACAACTTCAGATTGGAGGCACTGCTGAAATTGTAAGGAGATAAGGAATGATTGTTTGGTTCTTTTAGATAAAGCAAACGTGCTGTAAAAAAATTAAAGAAAATAAACCTGAAAAACCCATTTAAGTTAAAGGGGTATTACTATCTTTAAGATCCTATCCCAATATGTAGTAAATGTAATAATATTAGCAAATATCTCCAATTAGAAAGGTAGTATAGTTCTCCTGATAACCAATGTGCAGGGCATTGCAGTAGCTTAGGTATCCATGGTTATGACCACTAGTAACTAACTAACTACCTGTCACTATATGAGTGGTCATCATAACCATAGATACTTAAGCTGCTGCAATGCCCTGCACATGGGGTAAGAGACATAGGTTATCAGAAGAACTATACATTTCTAATTGGAGGTACTGGCTAATATTATTAATATTACACCTACTACATATTGGAATAGGACCTTGGAGATGGGAATTCCCTTTAATGTACTCTTTCTAAAATGTGTCTGAGAATGGCAAATGGCTAGAAAATTGATAATTACACTTGTCTGCAAGCAATGTATTTGGCAGGAGTCTATAAGTTCAGTTCTGTATTTCAGAGATATCCAAACATATTTTCCCTTTTTATGATTCTGCAGTACAGTATCCAATTGATTTTTTTCCCAAATTTCAAATAAAAGAAAAAAAAAAACACCCTCTGTATCCCTCCATGTGAAATCAGAGACATGCGGCGATACACTAGGGTCTATGAACATTGTATTATGGTTCTGTACAACATGGAGATTGTATGGAGCTATAATATGGCCAAGTTTCTGAAGCCTTACACTAAATTTCTACAAAAGTTACATATTGTAGAGGAATTTTATTAGAAACTTTTATATTTTTTTTGTTCTGAAGTTATTTATTGTAGCAAATGGCAGACAATGGCAACTGCAATCCTTTGTCATCCTCTTTTTTTCCCTTGCCTTTCCGTATCTGCATATTTTTTTGTGTCGTTTTCATTTGTGTTTCTGCATGTTAAAATACCGAGCGGTCACTGTTGTTTCTTCCAATGCTGCCCACTCACTTGTATTGCTGGAAAAAGTGAGTGGGAGTACAGGACAGATGGCTCCTGGGTACAGTCAGAGGTCACATCAATCAGGTGCCGCTCTAATTTTGCACATAGGATGTGCCATTAAGAATAATCCATGTGCTCCACTGTTGTAATAGCCCTTGGAAGAAAAATCTGTGCTCTCAGTATTGATTATGCCTTTAACACATGTGCTTCTACAAACTAACCCAAATACCCCATGAATATGACTGCACAATCCTATTATTAGGGGGAGTTAATACATTGAACTGTTTACAATCACAATCACATTTACATTAGTTCTATAATAATCCGCCTATGTCCTATAAAGTGAAAATAAAGCAAGTCATATGGGAAAAGCCATTGGTTAATTAGGTGCACATTTGATTTTTTGTGAATTTTCTTTTTTTTTTTTACAAAACTTATGGTCAAATGAGGAAAAATGTGTCAAAACTGTGTAAATTGTGTTTAGCCAAACTAATGTGTGCACAACTATTAAGGCAAGTTTTAGTGGAAATGTCCTTAATCTGCATTCACACCAAATTCATAATTGTCGAATTCAAGGCTACCCTAGGGGTGCACATAAACTTCATTTTAGTCAGTAGTTATAATGGGTGAAAAGAGAATCCTGTTTTAACTTTTCATACTCCACACACTTAGAGACTGATAAAAATAACAAACTGAGTTTTTATTTGATCTCCCCATGACCAGCGATGCCTCTCTGATGCTGCTCCAGTGTTTGTTGATTGCCTGCAAGGGTGACATCACGTCTACATTGCTGCAGCCAATCACTGAAGTGAGTGAGGCCCTGCTGTCTACATTGGCAGAGCCACTAATCAGTGATTGGCTGCAGAGCTTAGAAGCACTGTAGAGTTGACATAACTGCTGCAGTCGATCAGCAAAGAGTGGAGCAGCATCGAAAAGGCGTCGCTGGACCCAAGTGGTGAAATTGTGTATATGTGGGGGGAGGGGAATTGTGGCGGGTTAAGCAAATCTCAGTTTGTTATTTTATCCAGTGTATGGAGTAAGAACAGTGAAAACAGGACTTTTTGCATGTTGAGTATAGATGGCGACTAGACATGCGTAGCCTTGCTCTATACAAGTGAATTAAGGGATGCCATGCATGATAAGTTGGAGTGTGGCCAGAAGTATGAAAATCGCGTACTTGCGGTCACATGACCGCCTGGCACCGAAGAATCCTGACAGTGCGCACTGTGATACGTATTGTAGAGTGACTGAAGAATTGAGCCCTAAGCCTTGACAACCATTTTAAGCAATATCCAATTGCCTGAGCTATAGTTGCCATCAAAATTACTTACCCCCAATGACGAATTAGGTTTATTAACAAATTGAATCAATGTTATGCTTGCAATAAACCAACAAAACAAGAACAATTTAAATAGCTCAATACAACTAATACAACAAATTTCTCCAAATTCAACACAAAATGGAACTTTTACTGACTATTACAGTTTCACAATTATTCATCGTCATCATATCAAATGCTTTTGTACCTAGTAAAACATCTTTAGCTGTTATGACCTGCTGCAAACAGGAAGCATAGCCAGTCACTAGCTCCTCGCAGGGTTCCTGAAGAATCTTAGTCCATTCCAAACTGGCAATATCCTCCAGTTCTTGAATATTCTTGTGTTTGCATACTGTAGTATCCTTCTTCAAAACCTACCAAAATGTTTTCTATGAGGCTCCAGTTGGGTCAATACGGCCACTCTAAAATCTTCCAAGATTTCACCTGAAACTAAGCCTTGGTGAATCAATCAAGTAGGAAATCCAGCTCAAAACAGTCCCTTAAAAACTTTTACATCTTATTGAAAAATTTCTTTAAGATAAATCATCCATCAGCATAAAAATCACAACCCCCAGTATGGGAAGAATAGCATGGGCAGACGCGTTTCGAACCTTGCAGTTCTTAGTCCTTGGTGAGTTTTGAGGTATGCTTATGATCATTGTCTTGTTGGAATGTTCAGTGATGCCCAAGTTTCAGGTTCCTCACAGAAGGCCTGACTTTTTCTCACTGACCATCTAATGTGTATATGCGCCACCCAACACATTCTCAACCAGTAATGTTGCAGGAGAGAAGGATCGGGCATTTTAATTTAGAAAGTCCAGTCCTTTTCTTTCCTTAGACTATAAGTATCTGGCAGCTGTTTACTTCACAAGGAAGATAACTCTTGGTCAATGAGCATTAGCCCAACCATCTAAGCTGTATTTTGCAAATCGTTGGTTGAAATGTATAAAACTACCATCTCTACCACAACATGGTGCTATGTGTCCACAATTGAGAGTATCCCTTCTTAGCTATTTTTGAGATTTTTCCCATGTAAGAATGCGGAAGAACATTACTAACAATATACGGAAAACTACATATGGTCTCCCCGTTCAACAGAAATAAATCACTGATGATTTCTTATATCCCAATAGTTGGTTTTAAAATAGTTTAGTCAATATGGATTTGAAGGGTTGAGAGGACAGATGTGACCCGGTGTAGTGGTTTGCATAAAGGAGTATATTGCACTAATGTTTAAGCCTAGAATCCATGTCTGAGTGAAAATGATCTCCCTCAGTTACTGCCCAGATGTGCGGTGATCTCATGAACCAGTATTATTTTCAGGTGTCCGTGGTGTTAGTGCAGCTCAGAGGATGTCAGGGAGATGCAGGCTTCCAGATCCTGTCATGCTGAGGAACTTAATCACATACAGATATTTCATTGGTACTTAAATTGTAGTAAAACCAATGCTGTAGTAATAGGACGGGCTGCCCCAGCAAGGCCCTGGTGCCTGACGAAGCCCATATACCCTTCTGCGACATAAGAGAAAGTAACATCTATGCCATTACCGCACCTTCATTGTAGGCGACCAGGAGCGACACTGGGATACTGAGTGGGGTCCAGATAGTGAGTTTATAGGGTAGCTCTTCCACATTGTGTCTCATTATCTCTCTGCTCAGAGTCTTGGGCAGGGCTGCTCATCATTTAATCCCCTACCTCTCTTCTGCCAGATTCCAGATGTAGGTTAACCCCTTCACCCCCAGGCTATTTTCCATTTTTTCATATTCTTTTTTTCATCCCCTTCTTGCAAAAGCCATAACATTTTTATATTTCCATCAATATGGCCGTATGAGGGCTTGTTTTTTGTGGGACAAGTTGGACTTTTGAATGGCACCATTGATTTTATTATATAGTATACTGGAAAATGGGAGAAAAAATCTAAGTGCAGTGAAATTGCAAAAAAAAGTGCAATTCTACAATAGTTTTTTGGGTTTTTTATTTACCATGTTTACTATATGGTAAAACTACAATGTTGTAAAACACAACACTCCTACTGTCGGTGGACAATTAGGATCCTATCCCATAAAGTAATAATGTAGATAACTTGACACTCCAGAGTGGTATGTGATTTATTAGTTTATTTCATATTCTGATAGATCGGACATTTCTGAACACAGCCATACCAAAACTGTTTTGTTTGTTTGATTTTTGTTTATTTTCAATGGGGGTAAAATGGGAGTGATTTGACCTTTTTTATTTTTTTCATATTTTTAAAAAGTTTTTTTTCACTTTATTTTATAGTCCACTTAGAAGACTTGAAGCTGCGATCGTCTGATCTCCTATCAACGCCAACCACAAGCCAGTGTTCACAGAAGTATCATCATGAGAGGCACAAGGGTCTTCAGCAGAGCCTCGGTTGTCATGACAACCCATAGGCGCCCCATGCTCACATTACGGGCGCGCCAGTGGGAGCGTGAAATGAAATGTGCCCTGCCAGCACTTGCTAAATCTTGCTGTCAGAAATTGATAGGGGATCTGACAGGTTAACAGCTGTGAGTGGAGCACTGCTCCATGCCGCGGCTGTTAAAGACACGTGATGACAGATTATATGGGAAGAAAAGCTATTAAGGGCTTTAAAGGGCTCAGTCAATGCTCTTCTTCGACTGCTACCTCTGGTCTCTACTGGCTTATCCTTTGAAATGGTAGGAAATGCCTGCTCAGCCAATCACTGGCAGAAGATAATCACCGGCAGAAGGTAATCACCGCTACGGCAATGATCGCCTGAGCAGTCTTTTCCTGCTATTTCCTGTGTGTCAAGATGGCACCAGGAAGTAGAGACCAGTGCAGCCCATAAACTCCCTCTTCTGTCTTTGTTTTAATACATACACTACTTGCAAAGCTTGTATAGGTTGGTATATTTTTTATATTTCATGTATATTGTAAAGTGTATGCTCTAAGATTCTATAGCTTTATTTTGCATTACTCTTGAGAAATCCGCCTGGCTTTGCTCCGCAGACTCTCAGCTATAACATCTTAGAGACTGTTCCAAATATACAATATGCTTTACATTTAGATGTGATTATAAAGTGAAAGCCTTTAGGCATGTGCCCAGATGTTTACCACAAAGCACAGGATGCTAGTTACATATGTATAACACATGTATGACTTTCAGTTGTGCATGAGTTGATTACGACTTTAATTCAACTATTACGAGGCTACAATACTGATTATTGGTTCAAAATATGAAATATCACATGACACAATAAATAATGGAGGTCAACATTATTATTTCTGAATACAGATATTAAATCGGATTTTTATGTGATATCAAAAAAGCAATTGGAGAAAATTCTTCAAAACTGCAAACAAAAAGTGGAACCAGTCACTGTAACAGCAAAGTTTTCAGCTTTTATTTTACATATTTCTTGTTGCCTGTATTGACCAACTTGTACAAAGATCATTACCATTTGCATTAGTCCCTGTTCTCTATTAGGTTTGCAGTCTAAATTCCTTAATTCTCTCACTACATGATAGTTTAGGTTTCATAGAAAGCCAATTAACTTAGAGATGAGCCAATCTCCTGAAATTGGTTTTGGGCATTTTCACTCAAATTGGGCAGCAGATTCGTCTCAGTCCTAATTAAATTAATCCAAACAACCCTGAGGATAGGGAAAAAAAGGGAACAACGCCGCACACGATCTAAGTGAAGTAGAAATTAGGTGCAGATTGCATGCTTATATAATTGCACTCACCTAGTCAAAGGCGAAAATGAAGCATTGAAAGGGGATCCGACAGGAATCCAAGGAGAACGGTCTGCAGCTCGGCCAACTGGGCACACGGAAAAGGCCCTCAGACATCCGTGTAAAATAGTAGATAGCAAGGAAAATCCCAGTATGTAGCCAGTACTCCCGTATTGAGATTCTTATAGATGCTATATATAAATATCTGCTTTATTGAAGGAATAAAAAATTACAGCACAATGCGCTTCGACTCGTACACCCTGGAGTCTTCATCAGGTCATTAAAAAATAAAAAATAAATAATAATAATAATTATTATTATTTATTTTTAATGACCTGATGAAGACTCCAGGGTGTTGGAGTCAAAACGCGTTGTCCTGTAATTTTTTATTACTTCAATAAAGTAGATATTTATATATAACATCTAAGAGAATCTCTATACGGGAGCACCGGCTTCATCCTGGGATTTTCCTTGCTATATCCTAATTACATTAGAAACTGAATCCAAAATGAATCTGCCATGAAAACATGTTTATCATGTGCTACGGTCTTTTCAGATTGCAAAGCTTAATAAACTGACTGTCAGGAAGGGGTTAAAAAAAGTTTTGGATCAGTCACAAGTTCATTCTTTTGTTCAGATCTTTCAGTACTTGACAAGGCCTCAGTTAGTCATGTGGGGTTTAGTTAGTGCAAGAGCAGCCAGAGCAAAGACAGATTTTAAGCGAGTAGAGGGAGCGGTGAGGACAAGGCAGGTGGGAGCAGGAGTAGGACAGATGAATTACATTTTTCAAAGGATTACTTTTTTTATAGAATCTTGAAAAAAGACAGTCAGTTAGCTGCCATTTTGCTTGATCAGTGCAAGTTGAATTCCGAAAAAACTTAAATTCTGGTGCATCTGAATTTTTCTGAAAATTCATAAAGAATGCTCACCTCTACTCATCAGCAAAATTTTGGATTATGGGAGAATCCCAGAGTAAATCCAGCAGTAACATTGACTTTGGAGGACCAACTTTTCATTCACAAATTTACCTATGCTTCTATATAATAGTAAACTGGGTAGTTTAATTAATGAATGAGACGCTGCTTTTTTCTGTGCAGAGTAAATCAAGTGAATTATGCCAAGTACTGCCCATACAGCGGGGTTGGAGGTCTATATCTGCACAAGGGCCCACCGGGGAGTCCCCTGTTGCCCTATGGGCCAGTCCGAATCTGTCTGTACCAGGATGATTGCTTTAGCAGCACCCAGTCCAGTTTTTCCAGCATTGTCTTATTTTTTGCTTACATAATTTTTGTTGCATATAGCAAGTAAAGTATTACAAATGACACAAAACGTATTTAACAAATAGAGGACTGTCACAATATATAGAAGTACCCTCCAGTAAGGACCCCTTGTGGGTATGTCTACAAACCCAATAAAAGGGGGCTGTTAGACTCTAAAGATACCAACGGTACCATAACACTGACTAGGGGGTGGACAAAAAACAATTAAATGTTGTGATTGTTGGTTCCAGGAAACCAGGCATAAAACCAAGAGCAGGTTCCTGATGCCAGGTGCCAGCATTATGCTACTGTGTGTAATAAATGCATATGCAGCATTGCTCATGTACAGGAAATAGCCCACCACAATCATCATTGTGTTCAATTAGAGATCTCCTAATTAGAAGACATTACACATATAGTTTCTATAACAACTATTGACTTGTTCATGTTTTATTTTGTAACAATACTTATTGAAAATAAAATAAATTATTGCAAAACTATTCACTCCTTCCCCACATGCGCCACCTTAAGAGGCAATTAATGGAGCCTGGGGATTTGTGCAGGGGGGCATTTGTGCACATTTAATCGAAATACATTTTATTAAAGTACTGACAGTTATAACATGGCAGTTAGACAGAGCAGGAGACAGGTATGACAATTAAATAAATCTATTCCCTGTACACTTGGAACACAACAAATATTCACCATATGCATTTGTATAATCTATATCCTGGCTGCTACATTCACTCACATTCACCGCCCTTGCATTAACTCTTTACACTCCATCCATATCGGCCCTTCTGTCCTTGCCTCTCCTATGTATAGCACTCATGCTCTGTTCACACTGCTTAACAGCGCAGATCCATTCAGTCCCACCATCCAACACAAGAGACGCTCTCACAAATCACTTAACCATCTGCTCACTCTTTCTATCCTCCTTCTCCTAGTTGCTGGAGACATCTCTCCCAACCCCGGCCCCCATGTTATAGCAAGTCAAACCTCCCAACTGCTACACTCAGAAACCCCTCTAACCTTATTAATATTCCATGCATGCCTTCTGTCTCTTTCAATTGTGCCCTTTGGAATTCTCGCTCAGTGTGTAATAAACTCTCCTTCATCAATGACTTCTTCCTTTCTGATTCTCTTAATCTTCTGGCTCTTACTGAAACCTTGTTCCAGCAGTCAGACACCACCGCTGCTGCTGCTCTTTCATATGGTGGACTATACTTTTCTCAAACTCCAAGATCGGACAGCAGAGAAAGTGGAGGCATTGGTCTTCTCCTTTCACCAAAATGTACCTTTCAGGTTATCCCCCAAGTACCCTCACTTGTCTTCCCTTCTTTTGAGGTCCATGCGGTCATACTCTACATCCCCTTCTCCATGCGAGTGGTGGTGGTGTATCATTCTCCGGGACCCTCCCATCAGTTTATGGATCACTTTGCCACCGGGCTTCCACACTTTTTCTTCTGTGACATCCCCACCCTCATCATGGGTGATTTCAATATCCCCATTGCTATTCTCTTCTCCCCATCTGCTTCTCACCTTTTATCTCTATCCTCCTCTTTCAGCTTCTCGCAGCATACTAACTCTCCAACTCATGAAGACAGAAACTCCCTCGACTTGGTCTTCTCCCGGCTTTGCTCAGTGGATGATTTCACAAACTCCCCTCTCCCGCTCTCTGACTACAAACTTCTTTCATTCTCTATCAAGAACTACCATTCCGCTCAGGTCATCCCCACTTTCCACACTTATAGAAACATACAGGCCATTAACACCCAGAAACTTATGAAGAACTTGCAGTCCTCAATGGGCCCTATCTCCTCCCTCTCATGTCCTGATTCTGCACTGAAGCATTACAATGAAGCCCTGCAAAGTGCGCTGGATGAAATAGCACCTCCTATACACAGAACAACTCGGCACAGATGGCGACAACTGTGGCAACGCTGCAAACACGTTTCCTGCAGCGGTGCTCCTGGTGCGCTGAATGCCTGTGGAGAAAATCTAATCTACCCGAAGATTTCATCCATTATAAGTTTATGCTTAAAACATATAACTCTGCCCTTCACCTCTCCAAACAAACCTACTTCAACACCCTCTTCTCCTCACTGTCCAATAACCCTAAACATCTCTTTGACACTTTTCATTCCCTACTCAACCCAAGAGTGCGGGCCACAACCACGGAACATGCTGACGATCTGGCCAATTACTTCAAAGAAAAAATTGACCATATCTGACACAAAATTATCTCCCAATCCCCTCATATCATGCACTGTCCTCCCTCCCCCATTGCATCTAGCTCACTCTCTGACTTTAAACCAGTCACAGAAGAAGAAGTTATTAGGCTCCTTGCATCTTCTCACCTGACCACTTGCACCAGTGACCCCATTCCATAACATCTCCTCCAGTCCCTTTCCGCTGCTGTCACCTCTCACATAACAAAAATATTCAACCTCTCTCTGTCTTCCGGTATCTTTCCTTCCTCATTTAAGCATGCCATCATACATCCATTACTTAAAAAACCATCCCTCAACCAAATCTGTGCTATTAACTATAGACCTGTCTCTAATCTTCCCTTCATCTCTAAACTCCTCGAACACCTGGTCCACTCCCATCTTATCCGCTATCTCTCAGATAACTCTGTTCTCAACCCTCTTCAATCTGGTTTCCGCTCTTTATACTCTACTGAAACGGCCCTCACTAAAGTTTCTAATAATCTACTAACAGCTAAATCTAATGGTCATTGATCCATGCTAATTCTCTTGGATTTCTTCGCAGCATTCGACACTGAGGATCATCAGCTCCTCCTCACTATGCTCTGCTCCATCGGCCTTAAGGATACCATTCTCTCCTGGTTCTCTTCCTATCTCTCTGAACGCTCTTTCACTGTATATTTTGCTGGTTCCTCATCCTCTCACCTTCCCCTTAAGGTACCTTCACACGAAACGACATCGCTAGCGATCCGTGACGTTGCAGCGTCCTCGCTAGCGATATCGTTTCGTTTGACACGCAGCAGCGATCAGAATCCTGCTGTGATGTCGCTGGTCGCTGAATAAAGTCCAGAACTTTATTTGGTCGTCCGATCGCTGTGTATCGTTGTGTTTGACACCAAAAGCAACGATACCAGCGATATTTTACACTGGTAACCAGGGTAAACATCGGGTAACTAAGCGCAGGGCCGCGCTTAGTAACCCGATGTTTACCCTGGTTACCAGCGTAAAAGTAAAAAAAACAAACAGTACATACTCACATGCGTCCTCCAGCGTCTGCTTCATCACACTGACTGAGCTCCGGTCCCTAAAGTGAAAGTGAAAGCACAGCGGTGACGTCACCGCTGTGCTGTTAGGGCCGGAGCTCAGTCAGTGCAGGAAGCAGAGGCTGGGAGACGCGCAGGTGAGTATGTACTGTTTGTTTTTTTTACTTTTACGCTGGTAACCAGGGTAAACATCGGGTCACTAAGCGCGGCCCTGCGCTTAGCAACCCGATGTTTACCCTGGTTACCCGGGGACCTCGGCATCGTTGGTCGCTGGAGAGCGGTCTGTGTGACAGCTCTCCAGCGATCAAACAGCGACGCTGCAGCGATCGACATTGTTGTCGCTATCGCTGCAGCGTCGCTTCGTGTGAAGGTACCTTTACTGTTGGGGTTCCTCAAGGATCAGTCCTAGGCCCCCTCCTCTTCTCTTTGTATACCGCTCCTATTGGACAAACAATCAGTAGATTTGGGTTCCAGTACCATCTCTATGTTGATGACACCCAATTATACACTTCTGCTCCTGATATCACACCTGCCTTTTTAGAAAACACCAGTGATTGTCTTACCGCTGTCTCTAACATCATGTCCTCCCTCTATCTGAAACTGAACCTGTCAAAAACTGAACTCGTGTTTTCTCCCTCTGCTAACCTACCTTTTCCTCACATTGCCATCCCCATGTGTGGTTCCAACATTAATCCCAAGCAACATGCCCGCTGCCTTGGGGTCATACTTGATTCTGAGCTTTCATTCACCCCCCACATCCGATCACTGGCTCGCTCTTGTTATCTGCACCTCAAAACATTTCTAGAACTCAACCTTTACTTACTTTCGACTCTGCACAAACTCTTACTGTTTCTCTTATTGATTCTTGTCTGGACTATTGTAACTCTCTATTAATTGGCCTCCCTCTTACCAAACTCTCCCGGCTCCAATCTGCCCTGAATGCTGCAGCCTGGATTATATTCCTCACCAACCGTTATTCCGATGCCTCTACCTTGTGCCGGTCATTACACTGGTTACCCATCCACTCCTGAATCCAGGACAAACTTATTACCCTCATCCCCAAAGCGCTCCATGGCTCAGCACCATCCTACATCTCCTCCCTGGTCTCAGCCTACAACCCTACCCGTGCTCTCTGTTCTGCTAATGACCTGAGGTTAACATCCTCAATAATTGGAACCTCCCACTCCCGTCTCCAAGACTTTTCACGTCCTGCGCCAATTCTTTGGAATGCACTACCCAGGTTAATACAATTAATCCCCACAGTTTTAAGCGTGCCCTAAAAACACATTTGTTCAGACTGGCCTACCGTCTCAACGCATACATATTTAGGCTCTTAACTGGTTCATGTAGCTTTACATGAACACCGGATTCTTACACTATGGCTGGTCCGAACAACGAAAGCAATTGTTACCATCCACCTCTCGTGTCTCCCCTTTTTCCTTCGTCGTCATCGAAGGTCCTTCACTCACTGCATTCTTAGGAACGGAGGCAGACGCTTGCACCGGTGAGAGCCAGGGTCCGTCGGAGGGGTGAGTATATCCATATTTTTTATTTTTATTCTTTATTTTTTACATGAATATGGATCCCAGGGCCTGAAGGAGAGTACCCTCTCCTTCAGACCCTGGGAACCATCCAGGATAGCTTCCGATATTTGTGTCCCATTGACTTGTATTGGTATCGGGTATCGGTATCGGTGATATCCGATATTTTTTGGATATCGGCCGATCCAATCCGATACCGATACTTTTGAATATCGGAAGGTATCGCTCAACACTACTCAAAACGTAACCCTTTCAACCCGGGAGATTTTCCATTTTTCCATTTTGTTTTTTCCTCCCCTTCTTCAAAGGCCATAACTTTTTTATTTTTTCTATCCATATAGCCATATGAGGGCATGTTTTTTTCAGGACGAGTTGAACTTTTGAATGACACTATTCATTCTGCCACATAGTGTACTAGAAAACAGGAAAAAAATTCCAAGTGCAGTGAAATTGCAAAAAAAATGTTTTTATGGTTTTTTATTTGCCATGTTCAATATATTGTAAAATTGACTTGGCAATATAATTCCCCATATCAGTATGAGTACACAGATACCAAATATGTATCTTTTTTTATTTAAGTGGTTAAAAAATCAGAAATTTGTCCCGACATGTTTTTTGCCTTTTGTCGTCATTTTCCGAGACTCATAACATTCTTATTTTTCGGAATCCGGGGCTTTGTAATGGCTTATTTTTTTGCTCTCCGAGCTGACGTTTTTACTGATACAATATTGGGGTAGATACAATGTTTTGGTCGCCTTCTATTGCATTTCATTGCAATGTTGCAGGAGCCAAAAAAACGCAATTCTGGCAGTTTGATTTTTTTTCTCAGTACGACGTTTATCGATCAGATTAATTTATTTTATGTTTTGATCGGACATTTCTGAATGTGGTGATACCAAATATGTGTTTTTTTCATTATTTAATTTCTAATGAGGCAAAAGTGGGGTGATTTGAACTTTTGTGTTTCTTAATTTTTTTTATATTATTTCTAACTTTTTTTTACTTTTTATTGTTTTTAATAGTCCTTTTAGGAGACTTTAAGTTGTGATCGTCTGATCACTTGTGCTTTACATAGCAATGCTTCAGCTCTGCCATGTACAGGGGATGACAGGCAAGGGGGTTTTCAGCAGATCCCCAGATGTCATGACAACCCATCAGTGTCAGGCAGTCACGTTGGTGCACTGTTGTGTGGGATCAATGACACGCTTATTGTCTTCACATATTAAATGCTGCTGTCAGTAATTGACAGCAGTGTTTCACTGGTTAACAGCCATGGGTGGATCTCAGATTTAATCAAGGCTGTTAAAAGCACTTGATAGCTGATTAAATCAGCAATCAAGTGAGGGGAAAGATGTGCGTTCAGCGTATGAGCCCATATCAAAGGCAGGGACATGGCCGATGGCGTAAATATATGTCATCGGTCGTGAAGGGGTTAAAATTATGGACTGGAATAGTATGTTTGTGTCCCAGGGTCTTTACTCCTTGGTTAGTTTTACTATATACTGTATATGGTATGTTAGCATTGACATTATTACTTCTGTATTGAGATGTTTATTGGTGATATTCCCACTAGATAATATCTGTTTGTTTGAGCTTATTTTCTCTTACCTTGTAATTTATTATAATTTAGTTATTATTTTTATTTTGTAGTCTCAGGCAATGTTACATAGTTACATAGTTATTAAGGTTGAAGGAAGACTTTAAGTCCATCTAGTTCAACCCATAGCCTAACATGCCCTAACATGTTGATCCAGGGGAAGGCAAAAAAACCCCATGTGGTAAGAGTAAGCTCCACCATGGGGAAAAAAATTCCTTCCCGACCCCACATACGGCAATCAGACTAGTTCCCTGGATCAACGCCTTATCAAGGAATCTAATATATATACCCTGTAACACTATACTTTTCCAAAAAGGTATCAAGTCCCCTCTTAAATTTAAGTAATGACTCACTCACTACAACATCATACGGCAGAGAGTTCCATAGTCTCACTGCTGTTACAGTAAAGAATCTGCGTCTGTTATTATAATTAAACCTTCTTTCCTCCAGACGTAGAGGATGCCCCCTTGTCCCTGTCACCGGTCTATGATTAAAAAGATCATCAGAAAGGTCTTTGTACTGTCCCTTCATATATTTATACATTAACATAAGATTACCCCTTAGCCTTCGTTTTTCCAAACTAAATAGCCCCAAGTGTAATAACCTATCTTGGTATTGCAGACCCCCCAGTCCTCTAATAACCTTGGTCGCTCTTCTCTTCTCAGTGTACACCCGATTACTTTATATAAATTTTATTCTGTGCATGTACATTGTCCCCTTATATGATACTTTTTAATGAACTTTTCTTTCTGTGTCACCTCCCATATATTTTAATTAACTTTTTGAGAATTTCATATATTGGTAAAATTACATTTATATTCAGTATTGATTATGGTTATTCTATCTTTACAGATTTTTACAGAATGACGCAGTAGCGTAGCTACCGGGGATCCCAGAGCGTGCTGTCACCCGGGCTCATGCTCAGAGCGGCACACCCAAAGCTACACAAACCTTAACTATTTTGGCGTGCACAACAGAAGGACTCATTAGAATCCTGGATTACATGAGAATATAGAATATGCTTATTATTTTAATTGAAACATATGGGAGCAGCAAAGTGTGATGGCATCATAAAGTATAGGGGCATTATAAAGTATGGGGGCATCAAAATGTGGGGGCATGATAAAGTATGGATGTCATCATGAAGTATGGGGGCATCAAAGAGTGGACTCATTAAATTATGGGGCATCATAAAGTATGGGGGAATCATAAAGGGTGGGGGCTTCATAAAGCACGGGGACATGAAAGTGTGGGGGTATCATAAAGTATTGTTGAAATCAAAGTGTGGGGGATCATAAATTATGGCGTCATCAAAGTATGAGGGCATCATATAGTGTGTGGGCATCAAAGTGTGTGGGCATCATAAAGTGTAGGGGTATCATAAAGTATTGTGGCGTCATAAAGTGTGGGGGTATTATAAAGTGTGGTAACATCAAAAAGTATGGGGGTATAATTGACCTCTTACAGTGTGGGGGCTAGAGAGAGGGACCTCATTCAGTGTGGAGGCTACTGTAGGCGACCTCATACAGTGTGGGGGCCTCCATAAAGTGTGTGGGTCCATTTATAACATGGAGTTAATGTGAGTGCAATTACAAAATTTGGGGCCTACTGTGGGGGCCTCATACAGTGTGAAAGCTACTGAGGGGTGACCTCATTGAATGTGGGGGCTGCTGTGTCAGACCTCATACAGTGTGGTGGCCATTATATAGTGTGTAGCTAATGTGGGTCCCATTATAAAATTTGGGGCCTAATGTAGGGGCCATTATATGTTGTGGGGACTGTTGTGGAGGCAATTAGACAGTATAAGATCTAATGTGGTGGTCATTAGACAGTGTGGGAGCTACTCTGCGGGCCATTATACAGTGTGGGGGCCATTATACAGTGTGGGGGCTATTATACAGTGTGAGGTCTACTGTGAGGGTCATTGTACTGTGTATAGGGCAGATGTGGACCTATTATACTGTGTATAGGGGAGTTGTTGGGACATTATACTGTGTATAGGAGATTTGTAGACCCATCATACTGTGTATATGGGAGTTGTGGGGCTCATCATATTGTGTATAGGGGAGCTGTGGGCTCATTGTACTGTGTATAGGGGAGCTGTACATGGGGGGACTTGGGACATTATTAAATGTTAGGTGGGCACTTAAGAAGCATTATTGGACCACTCAGTGTATTGTGATTATCAGAGGTGCACCTGAGGCATTATTACTTTATAGGGGTAAAATGTGGACACTGTTTTTTATGGCATTTGCACAGGGCATTAATATTTTATAATTATCTAGAGGGCATAAAGGAGGCACTATACTTTGTAAGGGGCATAGTGGTAGGCATTACTAATTTGGGCAATAAAGAGCACTGTCATTGTGCCAAACACCAGGTGCATTAATATACACATACGGCAGCAGCTGAGCATTGGAGTATAAGTAGGATGAAGAGTTTGTGCAGGTTAGGAATACTGTATATGGGGACTGAGATCAAATGTGTCTGTCTTTTAATCTCTGCAGACGACTCGTGGCTGGAAGAAGTTGTCATGATACTCTGGGCCAGACTGAAAAGACCGGAAAAGTCAACGACTCCATAAGAAAGCTGTAAGTCACTATCTGTAACTGTACTGCAATCTCTTAAGTCTTCTGCCGAACTTATATCTACCACTATGTGGTCACCATATCATGGTCATTTCAGTGTTGATCTTTGTATAGAGATTTGACTTCAGTAACAGAAGGGTCATCCACTGAAGTTCCCCCATACCCACAATTGGGGATGCCACCGTAGTTGTAATCAGGATTATCTGTTTAGGAGCCCATTCAGATGTCCCCACCCCTTCTGACCTGACCCTCTAGCTATGCTTCTAGTTTGGAGTGAAAAGGGTATTCTCATATTAGTAAATTGTTTGTGTCAGTAAATTAGCATGACAATAAGCAATTTTTCAATGAACTTGCTTTTTTAATCTGCTGCAATTCTCCTTCAGTGAGAGTTTTCCTTGCATAATGTACAGCTCGTTTCTATTCAGCTCAGCCATCAGAGCCTCGCCATGCTTGCACAGTAGTTAAATTCCAGGAATCAATTGATTTCTATACAGCAGTTAGCTGTTCACTTCACTTCCTGTCAGCTCCTGACCAAGGTGCTCTTATCAGTTCTGTAGAATCACAATGTAGAATCACAATCCCCAGATCCCTAGCATCATTAGTTTCCTGAGCAGTTCTCCAAAACACAGCTCTCACTTTGGCTATGTTCACATGTCCAGTAATGATCCTTTAGAATGAATCCAGTAGAAATCCAAAAATATTGTGCTGACACAACATTTCAGCCCATTATTCATTAACAGATCTCTTCCAGATCTGTTTTTTAACACTAGAGTCAATAGGCAACAGATTCGTTAGTACAGAATCCGTTGTTATCTATTTCTATTTCTATTTCTGACGGATCCGGCAAGAAAAAGCTGTATGATTGTTCAAAGGATCTATTATCTATTAATGTGTTAAAGATGGAGCTCCTGACCAGAACCATCATTCAAGGAGGCGTGCTGATTAACAGTAAATGTAGGATTAAACTGCACTTATGTCTGACCTTTTCAAGTTTGGCAAGGGGTGCATATTATAAGTATAAGTATCTAATAGGTATCCTATTGCTGCATTAAAAGTTGACGGATATACTGTGTCATGCTAATTCTCCAACCTAATTTACATATTTTTGTTTTACTACTTTTGCACAAAATAAATCCATAATACATATTTTTTGTATTATATTCTAAGAGCCACAGTGTTTTATGGGGATGTTTTGTGAGTAACAAGCTGTGATTTTAATTGGCACCATTTTGAGATGCACAACTTTTTTTATCTCTTTTTATTTCTTTTTTAGTGAGGAACAAAAACATCAATTATATAACATTGCAGTATAAAAACATACAAAGGTTTTTTATAATTTGGCGCTTTACAGACACGGCAATACAAATATGTATCTTTTTTGGCACATTTGGTTTTTTTTCAGATTAAACAATTTTTTTTATAGGGAAAGCTAGGGGGTTTAGGAGGGTTTTTTTTTAATTATTTTCTAAACAGGGATCTGATAGGCCGAGGTACATGGCAGAGGTACATGGTAGACCTGAAGTCCTGTCTGATTGCCATAGAAAGTCATTGGCACTCGTGCAGCGGGAGTGCTGACAAGCTGATAGAAGGAGCGCTCTGTCTCTATTGAAGGAGACATACTGATGGGTTAAATTGCTGGGATCGGTGAGAACATTGATCCTAGCAGATACAGTATGAGCCAGTTGTCGGCTCCTGTAGGTAATAGCGTGGTACAAAAGCAGTACAGGGCAATCAGCATGATGTATAGATGGACCACAAACACCTATATGAGATTCAGAGGCTTAGAAACGTATTTGCAATATTCAATGTTAAGACTATCTGTTCTTTATTTACATTATTTGTATATGTGTGAATGGCTGTGTAATGGCAAAGTTGGAGAATGGTTTAATTTATTGTTAACAAGTGTGCTTTGAAAATACATGAAAAGGGAGACATTTTGTGAAATTCAGTTGATAGATTTGGTTGTACAGTCTACATTTTTATAATACAAGCTAAATTCGATTGCAATTTGCTCCTTTGAGAGTTGTACTTGATCAGTAAGTATGCAATACTGAACTTATGGTAATTTGTAAAGATTTAACCCTGCGTGGAAGCACTAGCTTTACTTTCCACTAAATAAAAGTCCACCTTCAGAGGTTTGTCATTTTTTTAGTAGTTTCAGGTGATGGGTTAGATTGGTTTGGAATTTCTGAAACGTATTTTTTTTTAATAGGAAAGATTAAGGCTAAGTGCACACATTGCAGAATTGCCACGGAAATTTCCGCGGCAATTCTGCAACTCCTGCCGCGGGTATATCGCATGCGGAATTGGCATGCATATTCCCACAAAAAACTAGCATTTTGCAAGCATAATTAGCTTGCAGAATGCTAGCGTATTCCAAGCGATCTGTAGCATCGCTTGGAAAACTGATTGACAGGTTGGTCACACTTGTCAAACATAGTGTTTGACAAGTGTGACCAACTTTTTACTATTGATGCAGCCTATACCGCATCAATAGTAAAAGATAGAATGTTAAAAATGATAAAAAAAATAATAAAAATGGTTATACTCACCTTCCGCAAACAGCCGATCTCCTCAGCGGCTTCCGTTCCTATAGATGGTGTGTGTGCAGGACCTTCGATGATGTCGCGGTCACGTGATCGCGACGTGTGACCGCGACGTCATCGCAGGTCCTTCACATACACCATCTATAGGAACGGAAGCGGCCACGTGCACCGCTCAGAGACGGGAGGACTCCGGGGGCCAGCAAAGGTGAGTATATCATGATTTTTTATTTTAATTATTTTTTTTTAACAATTATATGGTGCCCAGTCTGTGGAGGAGAGTCTCCTCTCCTCCACCCTGGGTACCAACCGCACATGATCTGCTTACTTCCCGCATGGTGGGCATAGCCCCCTGTGGGAAGTAAGCAGATCAATGCATTCCTAGGTGTGCGGAATCCCCACGATTCCGCAAATTTAATGAACATGCTGCGTTTTTTTCTGGAATGCGATTCCGCTGAGAAAAAAAATGCAGCATGTGCACAAAAAATGCGCATTGCATTCTATTAAATAGGATGCTTAATGTGAGCGTTTTTTTCGCGATTTTATAGTGTTTTTATAGCAAAAAAAGTGAAAAAAACGCGAAAAATCTGCTGCGTGTGTACACAGCCTAAATGCTCACAGCGCTGTTTGCTACATTGGTTGCTACTAGTTTGAATTAGGGGGCCCATGGTTAACCATTTGTGGGACTGTCAGGGAAGGTGTTAACGTCTACGGTGGTTTATAATGGGAAATATTAATCCGATTGATGAGTGTCTTCTTTTTGGGTGGAGGGTTGAGCTAATATATAAGGGTTCACTATCCAATTCGAGAGAGGTATATTAGCAGTTAATTTTAAAAGGTTTAACCCCTTCATGTCATATTATCCATGTAATTTTTTTCATTTTTGTTTTTTCATCCCCTTCTTCCAAGAGTCAAAACTTTTTAATTTTTCTGTCAATATAGCCGTAGAGGGCTTGTTTTTTCTGCAGAATGAGTTGTACTTTTGAATGACACCATTGATTTTACCACATAGAGTACCATATATGCTTGAGTATAAGCCAACCCGAGTCGAGGCACCTAATTTTGCCACAGAAAACTGGGTAAGCTTATTGACTAGAGTATAAACCGGGTACGCATTGTACCCTCATCCCTGTCCTGCTCTGTGTTGCTCCCCACCTCCAGTCCTGCTCTGTGTGGCTCCCCCGGTCCCCTCATTGTATGCGTGGCTCCCCCATTCCCCTCATATGCGTGGCTCCCCCCTACCTCCCCATCATATGCTTGGCTCTCCCACCCTCCCCCATCATATACGTGGCTCCCCCTTCCTCCCCATCATATGCGTGGTCCTCCATCCTCCCCCGTAATATGCGTGGCTCCCCGTCCTCCCCATCATATGCGTGACTCCCCCATCCTCCCCGCCATATGCGTGGCTCCCCGCATCCTCCCCCATCATATACGTGGCTCCCCCATCCTCCCCCATCATATGCGTGGCTTCTCAGTCCTCCCCTGTAATATGCGTGGCTCCTCTGTCCTCCCCGTCCTCCCCCATCGAATGCATGGCTCCCAGTCCTCCCTGTCATACTCACCCTCCTCGGTCCATTGCTGAACATCCCTGCATCTCCGTTGTCACCGCGCGGCACTGGCAGCTCTCCTGTCCTGAGCGGTCAAGTGGTACCGCTCATTAAGGCAATGACTATGCGCTCCACGCCTATGGGAGTGGAGATGCGTACATATTCATTATCTTAATGAGCGGTACCAAGTGACCGCTCAACACAGGAAGAGCTGCTGCGCTGGGACAATGGAGATGCAGGGACGTTCAACGATGGACCGAGGAGGGTGAGTATGATGTCACAGCCGCCGGCTCCTGCCACTGCTCCACCACTCCCTTCCCCCTCCCTTGCTGACATTCTGGGACAATGACTCATGTATAAGCCGAGGTGGCATTTTCAGCACAAACAAATGTGCTGAAAATCTCGGCTGATACACGAGTATAATACGGTACTAGACAAAGGGAAGAAAATTCCAAGTGCGGTGAAATTGAAAAAAAGGGCAATTCCACAATAGTTTTTGGGTATTTTTATTTACCATGTTCACTCTACAGCACAATTGACCTGGCAATATGATTTCCCAGGTCAATATGAATAAGAAGATATCAAACATGTATAGTTTCATGAAATTTGTATGACATTCTGGCTTTGATTTTTTTTCTCGATACGCTGTTTACCGATCAGATTAATTGTTTTTATTTTTTATAGATCGGACATTTCTGACTGCAGCAATAGCAAATACGTGTATCTTTTAATAAAAATTTCAATAGGACAAAAGGGGAGTGATTTGGAATTTTGTAGATTTTTTTTTTTTCGTAATTTTAAGAACTTTTTTCACTTTTTACTGTTTTCAATAGAGACCTTGAAACTGCGATCATTTGATCGTCTGTGCTATACATAGTAGTGCTTCAGCACTACTTTGCATAGCAGAAATCACAAGCTCCGATGAACGCCAGCCATAAGCCTACATTCACAGGAGATTCACGATGACAGGCACGGGGGTCCTCTACAGATTACAGACCTGTCATGTGTGATATGTGATGCACTTGGAGCGCCCCCAGACGCAGGGCCGCGAGGTACTCGGTACCGGGCCTCTCTGTCTCAGTTCTGGGGTTGTCACGGTGGCTAGACCTAGTCCGTGACCTTGCTAAGGGGCGTCCAATGAAAGATGTAGATGGTGGTGTGCGGTGCAGGTAGCAATAAATGACGAGGACACAGGGTTGCAGTCTCTTTACCTCTTTACTGAAGGCTTCAAGATCCTCAATCCAGAGTACGGTTAACAGGGCTGGCTGAGACCGGCCGGTCCGATTGCACCTCCAGAGTTCCCTTTGCAGGTGGAAATCTGTGCCTTCCTTCTAGCGCCTGTGTGTTGTAGTACTTCCCTGCTGAGCACCACGGGATAGTCCTCACAACTGTTGTGTCTGTTCCTGATGTTCTTTCCCACAACTTATGTCTATTCTGATGTTCTTCTCCGTCCCCCAGATGATATGGATAGGACGCACCCGTATGACGGGTAGGCCTGGAGTTCTTCCGGGACCCTAGTGACGCCCCTCTCCCACAGTTGCCTCCTATGTCTGCTTAGGTGATTTAGGTGAGACAGCCAACCTATAATTAACTGTCCTGCCGTTGGTTTGAAGTAATGCTTGGAGCCCAATACTTCCTCGGCATTCCCGGCCACCGGCTACGCGCCTCAGTAGGATGTTGCCTCGATCTTACAGCACGACTCCTACTGGCTTTTATCTCCTTTTTGCTTTGATCTCGTTTCTCACTCTTCGCAATAAACCTCGCTTCTTGTCCTTTCTTGAGATACTGCCGCGATGTAGTGCAGGCGCAGTTCCTTAACGTAACGTTCTTTCCTGTTCGCTAGGCCTCTGTCAGGATCCCACCCCTGACAGGGCCCCCACCTGAATCTTCCCCCCACAACACCCTCTGCCACAGGATGTTGCCTGGTTCTGTTGAGGAAGGATCTAAATTGATCCTTCACGGTTAACTCAGTGATTTCCAAATTAATCTACAAGGCGTTGCCGGCAACTGAAAATGACCAGACGGAGACGTGTGTCTCTGTTTGGGGGGGGTCAAGCTGATCTCTCTGGCCCCCGTTTATTGTGTATGAGTTTTCATAGTCATAGAAATTATACTTCAACCAATCAGCATAAGAACACGCTCACAGTTCTTAGCCTATAAGAATACAGGAACAGTCTGTGCGTCAAAGTCTTGTAGAACAATACACCCTCAGTCTCATGTTCTACCCAGGTTGCAACAATCAAGGTCTCATCAAGGTCTCATAACAGCTGTAGACTTTAGCCTACTAACAAAATTTATATCAAAACAACAAAATGGAGTCGAAAAGCACAAAATGGAGAATCTTTCTTAATTTGTCCCTTCACATTCCCCCCTAGATAAATTTTGTTAATTAATGTCCAGCATCAGAGGTACTATCCCAAGCTATAAGCTCGAGGGGTACTGGTCTTCACATGGCTGGTGCCTTGTTACCAGCCATGGCTGTTGCGGCGTACCCATCCCCCCTGTATACTAGAATTTACGAATAACAATTATTGATAACAGTAGTGCAGATCTTTTGAAGATAGCCATGCACTTGGCTTCAACATCTTCGTCAGGTAACTTTGTGAAATCGGTGTAGAGAAGAGCAGGGGTGGCAACGCTTTTGGTTTCATCATTAGTTGTCTTAGTGCAGAATTTCCTAATACTCACAGAAAAACACCAAAAAACAAGTTTTAGTATTACATACATAACAAGGATAAAAGCAGCGATGTGTAACAAACTTTGCAAGATTCCAGCTATCCAGCCCCCAAATCCCTTAAACCAATTTGCTGGATTAAGAAAGGAGAAGGTGTCTGCCCACCAACTGTCCTTATTACGGTCATTGTCTTTATTATATTAATCTCTGAGTCTTTGAATATCCTCTAACTTTAACTTCATTGTTCTATTGGGATCTGTATAATGACAGCAAGCGGGTCCAATAACCAGACACATACCACCCTGTGCTGCTGTTAAGTAATCCAGTACTACAGTGTATTGATTAGTAACTATGATAAGTTGGTTTTGGACAGCAACAGTAGTATTAAGTATATCCAATATATCCCAAATTTGATCATCTAGAAAATCTATGGCCCTAAGCAAATTATCCCACATTTGTGTAATCATAGGGTAAATGAAAATAGAACTGACAATTTTATTGGCTATACCCATCTGTACTACTAATCTTTCATGATATTGGACAAACCTATTATTCAAGAAAATTGGGGAATTTAGGCTGTCCCATATGGTTACCAATATTATTATATGAAAATACGAAAAACCAAAACATTATGTCCCCTTATTTGCTACTAGTGGGTTTGACCAGCTTGCAGTGCGATGCGTAGATCCACGTCAGCCTTCCTTCCAGCTTTACTGACATAGGAGTGATGAGGACGACTTGTGTTGTGAACTCTGTTTTTGGGCTCCCTCTTGTGGTCACAAGTGGTACTGTGTGAGTGCTATCTTTGGGCTCCCTCTGGTGGCTCTTTTTGTCATTCTGCGGGTCTGTGGCTGGGATCCACTGTCTCGTTATCTGCTAGTTGGTTTCCTATTTAGCTCACCTGGACTTTCAGTTGTTGCCTGCTGTCGATGTATTCAGTGCTATTTTGATCTCTCCTGACTACCTTCGTTATCAGTCTCTCCAAGAGAAGCTAAGTTTCTGTTTGTTCATTTTTTGCTCATCAGTGTTCAATATGTTCCTTGGTTTATTATTAGTCTTTGTCCAGCTTGCTAGTATGTGATTTTCTCGCTTGCTGGTAGCTCTAGGGGGCTGAGTTTCTCCCCTTACACCGTTAGTTGGTGTGGGGGTTCTTGAATTCTCAGCGTGGATATTTTGTATAGGGTTTTCTACTGACCGCACAGTTTTCTATCTATCTTCTGCTATCTAGTATTAGCGGGCCTCATTTGCTGAATCTGTTTCATTTCTACGTTTGTATTTTCCCCTTACCTCACCGTTATTATTTGTTGGGGGCTTTCTATATCTTTGGGGTTATTTCTCTGAGGCAAGTGAGGTCTTTGCTTTCTCTCTAGGGGTAGCTAGTTTCTCAGGCTGCGTCGAGATGTCTAGGAATTTAGGCACGTTCACCGGCTACCTTTAGTGTGTGCGGTTAGGATCAGGATTGCGGTCAGTCCAGTTACCACCTCCCTAAAGCTCGTCCTATGTTCAGTTACTTAGCTAGTCAGTTCTGTGATCCTCAGCCACCTAGAATCATAACAGTACAGCAGGCCATAAAGTGTTTAATGCATCGCAGAAGTGGGATAAGAGAAGTCCTGAGTGCAATTTTTTTTTTTTCCTTTGCTGCAGTCTGTCCAGCTTCTCTCCTCCCCTTAATCTCTGGGTGGCTTTGAGTTCAGCTGCAGACATGGATATTCAGAGTCTGACTTCTAGTATGGATCATCTTGCTGCAAGGGTACAAAGCATTCAGGATTTTGTTGTTCACAGTCCTATGTCAGAGCCAAAAATACCTATTCATGAGTTGTTTTCTGGAGATAGATCTAGGTTTCTGAATTTTAAGAATAATTGTAAATTATTTCTTTCTTTGAGACCTCGTTCCTCTGGTGATTCCGCTCAGCAAGTTAAAATTGTTATCTCCTTGTTACGTGGCGACCCTCAAGATTGGGCTTTCTCCCTGGCACCAGGAGATCCTGCATTGCTGAATGTGGATGCGTTTTTTCTGGCGCTTGGACTGCTTTATGAGGAACCTAATCTTGAGAACCAGGCAGAAAAGGCTTTGCTGGCCCTCTCTCAGGGTCAGGATGAAGCAGAGGTGTATTGTCAAAAATTTAGGAAATGGTCGGTGCTTACTCAATGGAATGAGTGTGCCCTGGCTGCAAATTTCAGAGAAGGTCTTTCTGAAGCCATTAAGAATGTTATGGTGGGGTTCTGTTGTGAATTTGCTTTTTGCTCCCTCTAGTGGTTACTAGTTTTTTTACTCTGGTTTTTCTGTCATTCCTTTTATCCGCACCTGGGTCGTTAGTTAGGGGTGTTGCTATATAAGCTCCCTGGACCTTCAGTTCTATGCCTGGCAACGTAGTTATCAGAGCTAGTCTGCTGTGCTCTTGTCTACTGATCCTGGTTCCAGTTATATCAGCTAAGTCTGCCTTTTGCTTTTTGCTATTTGTTTTGGTTTTGTATTTTTGTCCAGCTTGTTCCAAATCTATATCCTGACCATTGCTGGAAGCTCTAGGGGGGCTGGTGTTCTCCCCCCGGACCGTTAGACGGTTCGGGGGTTCTTGAATTTCCAGTGTGGATTTTGATAGGGTTTTTGTTGACCATATAAGTTACCTTTCTTTATTCTGCTATTAGTAAGCGGGCCTCTCTGTGCTAAACCTGGTTCATTTCTGTGTTTGTCATTTCCTCTTACCTCACCGTCATTATTTGTGGGGGGCTTCTATCCAGCTTTGGGGTCCCCTTCTCTGGAGGCAAGAAAGGTCTTTGTTTTCCTCTACTAGGGGTAGCTAGATTCTCCGGCTGGCGCGTGTCATCTAGAATCAACGTAGGAATGATCCCCGGCTACTTCTAGTGTTGGCGTTAGGAGTAGATATATGGTCAACCCAGTTACCACTGCCCTATGAGCTGGATTTTTGTATTCTGCAGACTTCCACGTTCCTCTGAGACCCTCGCCATTGGGGTCATAACAGTTTGCCAGGCCAGTATTAAATGTTTAATGCATTGCAGAAGAGGGATTATAAGAAAGAAGATTCTGAGTTTTTTTTTTCTTTTTCCCCTTTACCTCAGAGTGGCTATGCTTGCTGCAGACATGAATGTCCAGACCTTGATTACAAGTGTGGACCAGCTGGCTACTCGTGTGCAGGGCATACAAGATAATGTTATCAGAAATCCTAGGTCAGAACCTAAAATACCGATTCCTGAACTGTTTTCCGGAGACAGGTTTAAGATTAGGAATTTCGTGAATAATTGTAAATTGTTTTTGTCCCTGAGACCCTGTTCATCTGGAGATTCTGCTCAGCAAGTAAAAATTGTTATTTCGTTCTTACGGGGCGACCCTCAGGATTGGGCTTTTTCGCTGGCGCCAGGAGATCCGGCATTGGCTGATCTTGATGCGTTTTTTCTGGCGCTCGGTTTACTTTATGAGGAACCCAATCTTGAGATTCAGGCAGAAAAGGCCTTGCTGGCTATGTCTCAGGGGCAGGACGAGGCTGAAGTGTATTGCCAAAAATTTCGGAAATGGTCCGTGCTGACACATTGGAACGAGTGTGCACTGGCCGCAAATTCCCTCATGGTGTTGTCTGAACAGACACCTGATTTAATGCAATGTGATAGAATCCTGACTAGAAATGAGCGGAAAATTCATAGACGCCGGAATGGCTTGTGCTACTACTGTGGTGGTCTTGACTGATCACAAAAATCTGATGTATCTCGAGTCTGCTAAACGCCTTAATCCGAGACAGGCCCGCTGGTCATTGTTTTTCTCCCGCTTTGATTTTGTTGTCTCGTATTTACCAGGTTCAAAGAATGTGAAGGCCGATGCTCTTTCTAGGAGCTTTGTGCCTGATGCTCCTGGAGTCGCTGATCCTGTTGGTATTCTTAAAGATGGAGTTATCTTGTCAGCTATTTCTCCGGATCTGCGACGTGTGTTGCAGAGATTTCAGGCTGATAGGCCTGAGTCTTGTCCACCTGACAGACTGTTTGTCCCGGATAAGTGGACCAGCAGAGTCATTTCCGAGGTTCATTCCTCGGTGTTGGCAGGTCACCCGGGAATTTTTGGCACCAGAGATCTGGTGGCCAGGTCCTTTTGGTGGCCTTCCTTGTCAAGGGATGTGCGGTCATTTGTGCAGTCCTGTGGGACTTGTGCTCGAGCTAAGCCTTGCTGTTCTCGTGCCAGCGGTTTGCTCTTGCCCTTGCCTGTCCCGAAGAGACCTTGGACACATATCTCCATGGATTTCATTTCTGATCTTCCGCTATCTCAGGGCATGTCCGTTATCTGGGTGATATGTGATCGCTTTTCCAAGATGGTCCATTTGGTTCCTTTGCCTAAGCTGCCTTCCTCTTCCGATCTGGTTCCTGTGTTTTTTCAGAACGTGGTTCGTTTGCATGGCATCCCTGAGAATATTGTGTCAGACAGAGGATCCCAGTTCGTTTCCAGGTTCTGGCGATCCTTTTGTAGTAGGATGGGCATTGATTTGTCGTTTTCGTCTGCTTTCCATCCTCAGACTAATGGACAGACGGAGCGAACTAATCAGACTTTGGAGGCTTATTTGAGGTGTTTTGTCTCTGCTGATCAGGACGATTGGGTGACATTCTTGCCGTTGGCTGAGTTTGCCCTTAATAATCGGGCTAGTTCCGCCACCTTGGTTTCGCCTTTTTTCTGCAACTCTGGTTTCCATCCTCGTTTTTCTTCGGGTCATGTGGAGCCTTCTGACTGTCCTGGGGTGGATTCTGTGGTGGATAGGTTGCAGCAGATCTGGAATCATGTGGTGGACAACTTGAAGTTGTCACAGGAGAAGGCTCAGCGCTTTGCCAACCGCCGCCGCGGTGTGGGTCCCCGACTACGCGTTGGGGATTTGGTATGGCTTTCTTCCCGCTTTGTTCCTATGAAGGTCTCCTCTCCCAAATTTAAACCTCGTTTTATTGGGCCTTACAAGATATTGGAAATCCTTAATCCTGTATCTTTTCGTCTGGATCTTCCTGTGTCGTTTGCTATTCACAATGTATTTCATAGGTCCTTGTTGCGGCGGTACATTGTGCCTGTAGTTCCTTCTGCTGAGCCTCCTGCTCCGGTGTTGGTTGAGGGCGAGTTGGAGTACGTGGTGGAGAAGATCTTGGATTCTCGCCTCTCCAGGCGGAGGCTTCAGTACCTGGTCAAGTGGAAGGGCTATGGTCAGGAGGATAATTCCTGGGTGGTCGCCTCTGATGTTCATGCGGCCGATTTAGTTCGTGCCTTTCATGCCGCTCATCCTGATCGCCCTGGTGGTCGTGGTGAGGGTTCGGTGACCCCTCACTAAGGGGGGGGTACTGTTGTGAATTTGCTTTTTGCTCCCTCTAGTGGTTACTAGTTTTTTGACTCTGGTTTTTCTGTCATTCCTTTTATCCGCACCTGGGTCGTTAGTTAGGGGTGTTGCTATATAAGCTCCCTGGACCTTCAGTTCTATGCCTGGCAACGTAGTTATCAGAGCTAGTCTGCTGTGCTCTTGTCTACTGATCCTGGTTCCAGTTATATCAGCTAAGTCTGCCTTTTGCTTTTTGCTATTTGTTTTGGTTTTGTATTTTTGTCCAGCTTGTTCCAAATCTATATCCTGACCATTGCTGGAAGCTCTAGGGGGGCTGGTGTTCTCCCCCCGGACCGTTAGACGGTTCGGGGGTTCTTGAATTTCCAGTGTGGATTTTGATAGGGTTTTTGTTGACCATATAAGTTACCTTTCTTTATTCTGCTATTAGTAAGCGGGCCTCTCTGTGCTAAACCTGGTTCATTTCTGTGTTTGTCATTTCCTCTTACCTCACCGTCATTATTTGTGGGGGGCTTCTATCCAGCTTTGGGGTCCCCTTCTCTGGAGGCAAGAAAGGTCTTTGTTTTCCTCTACTAGGGGTAGCTAGATTCTCCGGCTGGCGCGTGTCATCTAGAATCAACGTAGGAATGATCCCCGGCTACTTCTAGTGTTGGCGTTAGGAGTAGATATATGGTCAACCCAGTTACCACTGCCCTATGAGCTGGATTTTTGTATTCTGCAGACTTCCACGTTCCTCTGAGACCCTCGCCATTGGGGTCATAACAGGTTTTTCAGGTTTTGCGGTCTAATTCCTTGTGTGTGAAGGGTTCTAAGTGCGTTTTTGGGGTTCAAAAGATTTCCTTTTTGGGATATATTTTTTCCCCCTCTTCCATCGAGATGGATCCTGTCAAGGTTCAGGCTATTTGTGATTGGACGCAACCCTCTTCTCTTAAGAGTCTTCAGAAATTTTTGGGCTTTGCTAACTTTTATCGTCGATTTATTGCTGGTTTTTCTGATGTTGTTAAACCATTGACTGATTTGACTAAGAAGGGTGCTGATGTTGCTGATTGGTCCCCTGCTGCTGTGGAGGCCTTTCGGGAGCTTAAGCGCCGCTTTTCTTCCGCCCCTGTGTTGCGTCAGCCTGATGTTGCTCTTCCTTTTCAGGTTGAGGTCGACGCTTCTGAAATCGGAGCTGGGGCGGTTTTGTCGCAGAGAAGTTCCGATTGCTCCGTGATGAGACCTTGTGCTTTTTTCTCGCGTAAATTTTCGCCCGCCGAGCGGAATTATGATGTTGGGAATCGGGAGCTTTTGGCCATGAAGTGGGCTTTTGAGGAGTGGCGTCATTGGCTTGAGGGGGCTAGACATCAGGTGGTGGTATTGACTGACCACAAAAATCTAATTTATCTTGAGTCCGCCAGACGCCTGAATCCTAGACAGGCGCGCTGGTCGTTGTTTTTCTCTCGGTTTAATTTTGTGGTGTCCTACCTGCCGGGTTCTAAGAATGTTAAGGCGGATGCCCTTTCTAGGAGTTTTGAGCCTGACTCCCCTGGTA
Source organism: Ranitomeya variabilis (assembly GCF_051348905.1). NCBI lineage: Eukaryota > Metazoa > Chordata > Amphibia > Anura > Dendrobatidae > Ranitomeya > Ranitomeya variabilis. The sequence goes on from NC_135237.1 coordinate 92,870,354, forward strand.
ATTCTGAACCTACAGGTATCCTTAAGAATGGAGTGATATTGTCTGCCGTTTCTCCAGACCTGCGGCGGGCCTTGCAGGAGTTTCAGGCGGATAGACCTGATCGTTGCCCACCTGGTAGACTGTTTGTTCCTGATGATTGGACCAGTAAAGTCATTTCTGAGGTTCATTCTTCTGCGTTGGCAGGTCATCCTGGAATCTTTGGTACCAGGGATTTGGTGGCAAGGTCCTTCTGGTGGCCTTCCCTGTCTCGAGATGTGCGAGGCTTCGTGCAGTCTTGTGACGTTTGTGCTCGGGCCAAGCCTTGTTGTTCTCGGGCTAGTGGATTGTTGTTGCCCTTGCCTATCCCGAAGAGGCCCTGGACGCACATCTCGATGGATTTTATTTCGGATCTTCCTGTTTCTCAGAAGATGTCTGTCATCTGGGTGGTGTGTGATCGTTTCTCTAAGATGGTCCATTTGGTTCCCCTGCCTAAGTTGCCTTCTTCTTCCGAGTTGGTTCCTCTGTTTTTTCAAAATGTGGTCCGTTTGCATGGTATTCCGGAGAATATCGTTTCTGACAGAGGTACCCAATTCGTGTCTAGATTTTGGCGAGCATTCTGTGCTAGGATGGGCATAGATTTGTCTTTCTCGTCTGCTTTCCATCCTCAGACTAATGGCCAGACCGAGCGGACGAATCAGACCTTGGAGACATATTTGAGGTGTTTTGTGTCTGCAGATCAGGATGATTGGGTTGCTTTTTTGCCTTTAGCGGAGTTTGCCCTCAATAATCGGGCCAGTTCTGCCACCTTGGTGTCTCCCTTTTTCTGTAATTCGGGGTTTCATCCTCGATTTTCTTCTGGTCAGGTGGAATCTTCGGATTGTCCTGGAGTGGATGCTGTGGTGGAGAGGTTGCATCAGATTTGGGGGCAGGTAGTGGACAATTTGAAGTTGTCCCAGGAGAAGACTCAGCTTTTTGCCAACCGCCGGCGTCGGGTTGGTCCTCGGCTTTGTGTTGGGGACTTGGTGTGGTTGTCTTCTCGTTTTGTCCCTATGAGGGTTTCTTCCCCCAAGTTTAAGCCTCGGTTCATCGGCCCGTACAAGATATTGGAGATTCTTAACCCTGTGTCCTTCCGTTTGGACCTCCCTGCATCTTTTTCTATTCATAATGTTTTTCATCGGTCATTATTGCGCAGGTATGAGGTACCGGTTGTGCCTTCCGTTGAGCCTCCTGCTCCGGTGTTGGTTGAGGGCGAGTTGGAGTACGTTGTGGAAAAAATCTTGGACTCCCGTGTTTCCGGACGGAAACTCCAGTATCTGGTCAAATGGAAGGGATACGGTCAGGAGGATAATTCTTGGGTGACTGCCTCTGATGTTCATGCCTCCGATTTGGTGGTTCTGGTGAGGGTTCGGTGCCCCCTCCTTGAGGGGGGGGTACTGTTGTGAAATTGGATTTTGGGCTCCCCCGGTGGCCACTGGTGGAATTGAACTGGTGTGCATCATCCTCTCTGTTCACCTGTTTCCATCAGGATGTGGGAGTCGCTATTTAGCCTTGCTCCTCTGTCACTTCCATGCCGGTCAACATTGTAATCAGAAGCCTTTCTGTGCATGTTCCTGCTGCTAGACAACTCCCAGCTAAGTTGGACTTAGTCCTTGTTTGTTTTTGCATTTTGTTCCAGTTCACAGCTGTAGTTTCGTTTCTGTGTCTGGAAAGCTCTTGTGATCTGAAATTGCCACTCTGATGTTATGAGTTAATACTAGAGTCTTAAAGTAATTTCAGGATGGTATTTTGATAGGGTTTTCAGCTGACCATGAAAGTGCCCTTTCTGTCTTCCTGCTATCTAGTAAGCGGACGTCAATTTTGCTAAACCTATTTTCATACTACGTTTGTCATTTCATCTAAAATCACCGCCAATATTTGTGGGGGCCTCTGTCTGCCTTTCGGGGAAATTTCTCTATAGGTGAGCCAGGACTATATTTTCCTCTGCCAGGATTAGTTAGTCCTCCGGCCGGCGCTGGGCGTCTAGGGATAAAACGCAGGCTACGCTACCCGGCTACTGTTAGTTGTGCGGCAGGTTTAGTTCATGGTCAGTTTAGTTTCCATCCTTCCAAGAGCTAGTTCGTATGTTTGCTGGGCTATGTTCTCTTGCCATTGAGAACCATAACAGGGTGGTCTCCTGATGCAGCTCTGACCCCCATTGCTTTGCATCGGCTGGCTCCATGTTCAGGATGGGCTGGCTCGGCTCCGCTGCCTGTGGCGCCGAGAGGTCCGGATCCTCCAGCTGCAGTGGGTTCGGGTCCATCTCCAGTGGACAAGGACAGGCCGGGATCACTTCGCCGTCGCTCAGGCACTCGCTGATCATCTTCGTTGTCCCGCATTCGATGGCTGCACATGCAACTGGCTCTGCCATTTCTCCAGGGTGGAGCTCCTTCTTGTCTTGGTTCCCGCTGCAGCAAATCAGGGGGCGGTTCTCCTCTGCTTTGGGGCAGGTCATCTTCTCGCAGCAGCAGTTGGAGGGGCGGTCGCCACTTTTGGTGCCGCTTGGACAGTCTCCTCCCATGGCACGCCCTTCTTCTTCCTCTGCGCTCCCCGTGGCACTGCAATGGCGGCGGTTTTGGCGGGAACTTTTGGCGGCAAGTGGCAATACACAGTCTTTGCAATAAGTCACAGTTCCAAGGCACACATGACCTGATTCTTCAGGCTTAAGTAGATCCTGTTCGTGACGCCAAGTTTTGGAGCACCCCCAGAAGCAGGGCCGCGGGGTACTCGGTACCGGGCCTCTCTGTCTCAGTTCTGGGGTTGTCACGGTGGCTAGACCCGGTCCGTGACCCTGCTAAGGGTCGTCCAATGAAAGATGTAGATGGTGGTGTGCGGTGCAGGTAGCAATAAATGACGAGGACACAGGGTTGCAGTCTCTTTACCTCTTTACTGAAGGCTTCAAGATCCTCAATCCAGAGTACGGTTAACAGGGCTGGCTGAGACCGGCCGGTCCGATGGCACCTCCAGAGTTCCCTTTGCAGGTGGAAATCTGTGCCTTCCTTCTAGCGCCTGTGTGTTGTAGTACTTCCCTGCTGAGCACCACGGGATAGTCCTCACAACTGTTGTGTCTGTTCCTGATGTTCTTTCCCACAACTTATGTCTATTCTGGTGTTCTTCTCCGTCCCCCAGATGATATATATAGGACGCACCCGTATGATGGGTAGGCCTGGAGTTCTTCCAGGACCCTAGTGACGCCCCTCTCCCACAGTTATCCCCTATGTCTGCTTAGGTGATTTAGGTGAGACAGCTGTTATGGACCTGGTGGTTAGGAGCACCCGGAATGACCTGATGGTTAAACTAGAAATAAGGACAAGCTCTGGGGAAGTGGGAGCTCTGCTGACCGCAAACCCTACTCCTATCACACACACTAGAAATAGCCGTGGAGCGTACCTAACTCTCCCTAGGCGCCTCTTTACAGCCTAAGAGCTAACTACCCCTAAAGATAGAAATAGAAGCCTTACCTTGCCTCAGAGAAATTCCCCAAAGGAAAAGGCAGCCCCCACATATATTGACTGTGAGTTAACAGGAAAGTCACAAACACAGGAATGAAACAGGTTTTAGCAAAGGAGGCCAGTCTTCACTAAATAGTCAGAGGATAGAAAAGGGAGCTATGCGGTCAGCACAAAAAAACTACAAAAACCACGCAGAGTATGCAAAAAGACCTCCACACCGTCTCACGGTGTGGAGGTGCAACTCTGCACCCCCAGAGCTTCCAGCTAGCAAGGAAATATCATGGTAGCAAGCTGGACTAGAATTTAGCAATACCAAGAAATATATTCAGGCAGCATTAACAACAAATGAACTCGCAGGGACTTAGCTTCTGCTGGAGTAGACAGGTCATCAGAGAAGTCCAAGAGAGATCTGAACCAATACTGAGACATTGACAGCTGGCATGAAGTAACGATCTGAGTGGAGTTAAATAGGAAAGCCAGCATAGCACTAAACGAGGGCTGCTGGGAAAGCCAGCCTCAAGGACCAGCAGTTCCACTCCAAGCCACCAGAGGGAGTCCACGGACAGAACTCACCAAAGTACCATTCATGACCACAGGAGGGAGTCCGAGAATGGAATTCACAACAGTACCCCCCCCCTTGAGGAGGGGTCACCGAACCCTCACCAGGGCAACCAGGCCGATCAGGACGAGCCAAATGAAAGGCACAAACTAAATCGGCAGCATGGACATCGGAGGCAACAAACCAGGAATTATCCTCCTGACCATAGCCCTTCCACTTAACCAGGTACTGAAGCTTCCATCTCGAAATACGAGAATCCAAAATTTTTTCCACCACATACTCCAACTCCCCCTCGACCAACACCGGAGCAGGAGGATCAACGGAAGGAACCATAGGCGCCACATGTCTCCGCAACAACGACCTATGGAACACATTATGGATGGCAAAAGAGGCTGGAAGGTCCAAACGAAATGACACAGGATTGAGAATTTCAGAAATCTTATAAGGACCAATGAAACGAGGCTTAAACTTAGGAGAAGAAACCTTCATAGGAACATAGCGAGAAGACAACCAAACCAAATCCCCAACACGAAGTCGGCGACCAACACGGCGACGGCAGTTAGTGAAACGTTGAGCCTTCTCCTGGGACAACGTCAAATTGTCCACTACGTGAGTCCAAATTTGCTGCAACCTGTCCACCACAGAATCCACACCGGGACAGTCAGAAGGCTCAACCTGCCCTGAAGAAAAACGAGGATGAAAACCAGAATTGCAAAAAAAAGGCGAAACCAAAGTAGCCGAAATAGCCCGATTATTAAGGGCGAACTCAGCCAATGGCAAGAAGGTCACCCAATCATCCTGATCGGCAGAAACAAAGCATCTCAGATAGGTTTCCAAAGTCTGATTGGTTTGTTCGGTTTGGCCATTTGTCTGAGGATGGAAAGCCGAAGAAAAAGACAAATCAATGCCCATCTTAGCACAAAAGGACCGCCAAAACCTAGAGACAAACTGGGAACCTCTGTCAGACACAATGTTCTCCGGAATGCCATGCAAACGAACCACATGCTGAAAAAATAGTGGAACCAAATCAGAGGAGGAAGGTAATTTAGGCAAGGGTACCAAATGGACCATCTTAGAGAAGCGATCACAAACCACCCAGATGACAGACATCCTTTGAGAGACAGGAAGATCTGAAATAAAATCCATGGAAACATGCGTCCAAGGCCTTTTTGGGACCGGCACGGGCAAAAGTAACCCACTGGCACGAGAACAGCAGGGCTTGGCCCGAGCACAAGTCCCACAGGACTGCACAAAAGAACGCACATCCCGTGACAAGGAAGGCCACCAAAAGGACCTAGCCACCAAATCTCTGGTACCAAAAATCCCAGGATGACCAGCCAACACCGAACAATGAACCTCAGAAATAACTCTACTAGTCCATCTATCAGGGACAAACAGTCTCTCCACTGGACAACGGTCAGGTCTATCAGCCTGAAACTCCTGCAGCACCCGCCGCAAATCAGGGGAGATGGCAGACAGAATTACCCCCTCTTTGAGAATACCAGCCGGCTCAGGGACTCCCGGAGAATCAGGCACAAAACTCATAGAAAGGGCATCAGCCTTCACATTCTTAGAACCAGGAAGGTATGAGACCACAAAATCAAAACAGGAGAAAAACAGCAACCATCGAGCCTGCCTAGGATTCAACCGCTTGGCAGACTCGAGATAAGTCAGATTCTTGTGATCCGTCAAGACCACCACGCGGTGCTTGGCACCCTCAAGCCAATGTCGCCACTCTTCGAATGCCCACTTCATAGCCAGCAACTCCCGATTGCCAACATCATAATTACGCTCAGCAGGCGAAAACTTTCTAGAAAAGAAAGCACAAGGCTTCATCACAGAACCATCAGAACTTCTTTGAGACAAAACAGCCCCTTCTCCAATCTCAGAAGCATCCACCTCGACCTGAAAAGGGAGCGAAACATCTGGCTGACGCAGCACAGGGGCCGAAGAAAAACGACGTTTCAGCTCCTGAAAAGCCTCAACGGCCGCAGAGGACCAATTCACCACATCAGCACCTTTCTTGGTCAAATCAGTCAAAGGTTTAACCACACTAGAAAAATTAGCGATGAAGCGACGGTAAAAATTAGCAAAGCCCAGGAATTTCTGAAGGCTCTTCACAGATGTAGGTTGAGTCCAATCATAAATGGCCTGAACTTTAACAGGATCCATCTCAATAGTAGAAGGGGAAAAAATGAAGCCCAAAAAGGAAACCTTCTGAACTCCGAAGAGACATTTAGACCCCTTCACAAACAAGGAATTAGCACGAAGGACCTGGAATACCATTCTGACCTGCTTCACATGAGACTCCCAATCATCCGAAAAGACCAAAATATCATCCAAATATACAATCATGAATCTATCCAGATACTTTCGGAAGATGTCATGCATAAAGGATTGAAACACAGATGGAGCATTAGAAAGCCCGAATGGCATCACCAGATACTCAAAATGGCCCTCGGGCGTATTAAATGCTGTTTTCCATTCATCGCCCTGTTTAATACGCACAAGATTATACGCCCCTCGAAGATCTATCTTGGTGAACCAACTAGCCCCCTTAATCCGAGCGAATAAATCAGACAGCAGAGGCAAAGGGTACTGAAATTTGACCGTGATTTTATTAAGAAGGCGGTAATCTATACAGGGTCTCAGAGAACCATCCTTCTTGGCCACAAAAAAGAACCCTGCTCCCAACGGTGACGAAGATGGGCGAATATGCCGTTTCTCCAAGGACTCCTTTATATAACTCCGCATAGCGGCGTGCTCTGGCACAGATAAATTGAAAAGTCGGCCCTTAGGAAACTTACTACCAGGGACCAAATTAATAGCACAATCACAATCCCTATGAGGAGGTAGAACACTGGATTTGGGTTCATCAAATACATCCCGGTAATCCGACAAAAACTCAGGGACTTCAGAAGGAGTGGAAGAAGAAATTGACAGCAACGGAACATTACCATGTACCCCTTGACAACCCCAACTTGACACAGACATTGATTTCCAATCCAATACTGGATTATGAACCTGTAGCCATGGCAAACCCAATACGACCACATCATGCAAATTATGCAACACCAAAAAGCGAATATCTTCCTGATGTGCAGGAGCCATACACATGGTCAACTGAGTCCAATACTGAGGTTTATTCTTGGCCAAAGGCGTAGCATCAATTCCCCTTAATGGAATAGGATACTGCAAAGGCTCCAAGGAAAAACCACAGCGCCTGGCAAACTCCAAGTCCATCAAATTCAGGGCAGCGCCTGAGTCCACAAATGCCATAACAGAGTAGGAGGGCAAAGAGCAAATCAGAGTAACAGACAAAAGAAATTTAGGCTGTACAGTACCAATGGTGACAGACCTAGCGAACCGCTTAGTGTGCTTAGGACAATCAGAGATAGCATGAGTGGAGTCACCACAGTAGAAACACAGCCCATTCTGATGTCTGTGTTCTTGCCGTTCAGTTCTGGTCAAAGTCCTATCACATTGCATAAGCTCAGGCCTCAGGCTCAGTGGGGAAAAATGTGGAGCCTGCATCTAAATCAGGATGTAAATATACGTCATATGTGGTGAAGGGGTTAAAGACACCAGCACATGGTCAGATCAGGTTATCTCGGCTATGTCTACATTGTAAAACTCATTTGTCTATTGTAAATAAATTGTCACAATACATTTTTAGATTCATGGCAGCTCTGATTCCACTATAATTGAAATGTACCTTTTTTTCTTTCAGGCCAGCAGGGGTTAATGTCAGTTCTCCTTGCTGGCAGCTTGCTGCAGCTTCAGAATTCCTAGGTCAGCTGATGTGGGTGGTGACCACCCCCATCATCTTTTAAGTGGTCAACTGATGCATCAGCTGACTATTGGCGATAGAGAAATTTTATGCAGACCAGCCCTGGAGTGTGCAGCTCTCTGGTGTCAGCGCTGTATCAGCTTCTTTTGGAGTTTGGGGGCCTGTTTCCGTGTCCTCTAGGTGTGGAGCTTAGAAGCGGTGCCTGGAGCTAAGTTTTTTTTTTTTACCTTGTCTTGTACATATCACTACCCCCTGTGTTTGTACCATCTGCAGTGGTGAAGCTAGCACCCTTGCAGGCCAGTGAAATAGCCAGAGCAATGTGAGGTGACAGCGAGGGAGGAGGTAGCGGGGGAAGGACCCGTCCGAAGAAGCGTACGCGAAACGCGAGTAGGGCTGGCAGTCCCTTGACATGCTGCGAGAATGATGGGTGAGAACCAATCTTTGATTAGCCAATTTACTTGCTGCACTTAAAGGTGCATACACGTGTTTGAAAATTCTATGGTCTAATTGTTAGAAGAATTTGTATTCTCTGGTCAGATTTTTTGCTGTCAGCGTTTCTCATGGGACTCTCTTTTACCTGTGTCCTTCAGTTCTTCTGATACCTGGTTTAAGTACCTGTGTATCCATATTTACAGTGGTACATTTTACATGTAATTGATAATGTTGTAATTTTGATTAATAAATTGTACTGGTTTATATGACATCATTTCTGACTCCAATTGTTCTAATTTGATATATAGGTGTAACATCATGCGGGGGATTATTATTATTATTTCTTTTTAGAGCACCATTGATTCCATGGTGCTGTACATCAGGAGGGGTCACATACAAAACACAAATACAAATTACAATGAACAAATTAAAAGTGACAGGCAGACACAGGGAGAAGACCCTACACTTAGGTTCTACAGGATATTGGGGAATTAGACAGTAGGTTTGGGGGTTGCAGCAGCTCTGGTGTTGGTGAGGTGGCAGCGATGTCATTGCAGGCTGTAAGCGGTTTTGAAGTCATTGGTTTTTAAATTCCGCTTGAAAGTTCTGAATGTAGGGGATAAACAGATGTGTTGGTGCAACACCCGCTAGGGCCTTGGGGTATTCGGCATCAGGTCGGCTCAGTTTTTAAAGGGGTGGTAACGGCAGCAACTGACCCTGTCCGTGGCCCTGAGCATGCAAAAAAAGAACTGAGGGAAATATAGGTGAATTGGGAATAAAGTTTGTAGGGGAAAATAAAGGGGACAAAGGGAATGTTTGTTACGCCACCAGTGGTACTCGGCCAGGGATGGCCGACACTGCTTAAAGGGGTCGCTGGGGCGATGGTAGTGCAGCCATGATGGTCCTGCTCCCCAAAGGTAGAGCTTAGCCCTCAGGCCAGTTAAAGATGTTTTCTAGAGTTCTGATGGTGATAGTGGTGGTGCAGGGCAGGTGTCGCAGGAAAGAATTGTGAGGACACAGCAAGGTGAAGTATTCACATTTTACTCACAGTCAGATGTTATTTCCCAGTCGGGGTGCTGTGTCTTCCAGGTGAGCGATCAAGGAAAATCTCCAGCAGCTTGGGGTAGCTGTCCAGAACCCCCCTTTTATAAGCCTTTCCTGGCCATCTCTCTATGCTGGTTTCCACTCTTCCTGCTCAGCGTCTCACCCACAATGTCCTAAGCCAGCAACCACAAACCTGGTCGGGCAACATCCGCTGAGTCCCCTGGGTTCTATCCGGCTGCCTTTTTAGCCTGTTCTGGGTGGATGTGGCTGTGACTCTTACAGACGCCACAGCCCCCGGGTTGCTAGGTGAGTCCTGCAGTCCTTCCACTAGATCATGGGCCGGTTCCCCTTTCTGCGACCTGGTCCCTCCACCTGATGCTGGTCAGCCTGGATGTGGACCTCATGAGTGGCTTCTACACTTCCCATGCCCCTGAGACCCTTTCTTCTCCTTCCTTTGAGCTTCCATCCTTTCTTCCCTTCCACTCACACGAGCTGTGGACCCACACGTCTGCTTTGCTCCACTTCTCCTCACAGACTCCTCAACTCCTCCCTCCTGTCTCCCCTGACAACTCCTCACTCTTCATCCACACCTTCTACCTAATCACTCCCTGGCCTGGGGAGGTCTGGTGTTGGATGCAAGTATTAGGGTTCTGTACAGTGTCCCCTCCTTACCAGAGAGTTGGGGTACCACTCCTCTGGCTGAGATGCAGTACCTCTGTGGTGACTGGACCTTCAGGGTTGCCACATTGGGCCACAGAAAGCTACAGGATGGGGGATACTAGGATGGAAGGAGGTGACTGAATGAAGAACTTACTATTAAGGAGGAGGAGTGTTATGATCTGGTGGCCTAGGAGCAGCATGAGACGTACTCTGGAGAAGGTGGTACCTGTACTGACCATGGACCCTGAACTTAACACCGCAACTAGAAGGAGCCGTGGGATATTCCTGTCACTGCCTAGACACCTCGACACAGCCGGAGGACTAAATACCCCTAGAGAAAGAAACGGAAAAACTATCTTGCCTCAGAGAAAATCCCCAAAGGATAGACAGCCCCCCACAAATATTGACTGTGAGAGGAGAGGGAATTAACATACACAGACTGAAATCAGGATTTAGCAAAGGAGGCCATTCTAGCTAGATAGAAAGGATAGGACAGAGTTCTATGCGGTCAGTATTAAAACACTAGAAAATATCCACCACAGAAAATACAAATCTCCACATCTAACTAAAGGTATGGAGGGTATATCTGCATCTCCAGAGATACCAGCTTGGATAAGCAAGTCCTTATACAGACCAAGCTGGACAAGACAAAACATAGAAATGCACTGAACTATAAGGTCCACAGCATGTGGACTACAAGAACAAAGCCAGAACTTATCTTTGTTGAAATGAACAGCAAAGCAGGAGAGACAAGACAGAGATGTGAATCCTCCAGGAACAATGGACAACTGGCACTGACTAAAGGGTGAAGGAAAACTAAATAGCCCAGTGGATTGCATTAAGTGGACACACCTGATGAAATGCTGCGATCGAAGACAGCAGCGCTACCACTTATAACCACCGGAGGGAGCCCAAGAGCAGAATTCACAACAGTACCCCCCCTTGAGGAGGGGTCACCGAACCCTCACCAGAGCCCCCAGGCCGATCAGGATGAGCCAAATGAAAGGCACGAACCAAATCGTCAGCATGAACATCGGAGGCAACAACCCAAGAATTATCCTCCTGACCATAACCCTTCCATTTGACAAGATACTGAAGCTTCTGCCTCGAAAAACGAGAATCCAAAATCTTCTCAACCACATACTCCAACTCCCCATCAATCAACACCGGGGCAGAAGGATCAACAGAGGGAACAACGGGCACCACATATTTCCGCAACAAAGATCTATGAAAAACATTATGGATGGAAAAAGAGGCTGGAAGGGCCAAACGAAAAGACACTGGATTAATAATCTCTAAAATCTAATAAGGGACAATAAACCGAGGCTTGAACTTAGGGGAAGAAACCTTCATAGGAACATGACGGGAAGACAACCAGACCAAATCCCCAACCCAAAGCTGGGAACCAACAGACCGACGACGGTTAGCAAAACGCTGAGCCTCCTCCTGAGACAACACCAAATTGTCCACCACATGAGCCCAAATTTGCTGCAACCTGTCAACCACAGAATCCACCCCAGGACAATCAGAAGGCTCAACCTGCCCTGAAGAAAAACGAGGATGAAAACCAGAATTACAAAAGAAGGGTGAAACCAAGGTAGCAGAACTAGCCCGATTATTAAGGGCAAACTCGGCCAATGGCAAGAAAGCCACCCAATCATCCTGATCAGCAGACACAAAGCATCTCAAATAAGTTTCCAAAGTCTGATTAGTTCGCTCGGTTTGGCCATTTGTCTGAGGATGAAATGCGGAAGAAAAAGACAAATTAATGCCCAGCCTAGCACAAAAGGCCCGCCAAAACCTAGAAACAAACTGGGAACCTCTATCGGACACAATATTCTCCGGAATGCCATGCAAACGAACCACATGATGAAAAAACAACGGAACCAAATCAGAAGAGGAAGGCAATTTAGGCAAAGGTACCAAATGAACCATCTTAGAAAACCGGTCACAAACCACCCAGATAACCGACATCCTCTGGGAAACCGGAAGATCTGAAATAAAATCCATAGAAATATGCGTCCAAGGCCTCTCAGGGACCAGCAAAGGCAAAAACAACCCACTAGCGCGGGAACAGCAAGGCTTAGCTCGCACACAAGTCCCACAGGACTGCACAAAAGAACGCACATCCCGTGACAAAGAAGGCCACCAAAAGGACCTACCAACCAAATCTCTAGTACCAAAAATCCCAGGATGGCCAGCCAACACAGAACAATGAACCTCAGAAATCACTTTACTAGTCCATCTATCAGGAACAAACAGTTTCCCCACTGGACAGCGGTCAGGTATATCAGCCTGAAATTCCTGAAGAACCTGTCGTAAATCAGGGGAGATGGCAGAAAGAATCACCCCTTCCTTCAGAATGCCAAACGGCTTAAGGACCGCAGGAGAATCAGGCAAAAAGCTCCTAGAGAGGGCATCCGCCTTAACATTCTTAGAACCCGGAAGATACGAGACCACAAAATCAAAACGGGAGAAAAACAGGAACCATCGAGCCTGTCTAGGATTCAGCCGCTTGGCAGACTCGAGGTAAATCAGATTCTTATGATCGGTCAAGACCACAATACAGTGCTTGGCCCCCTCAAGCCAATGTCGCCACTCCTCAAATGCCCACTTCATAGCCAACAACTCTCGATTGCCGACATCATAACTGCGTTCTGCAGGCGAAAACTTTAGAGAAAAGAAGGCACGCGGTTTCATCAAGGAACCATCAGAATTCCTCTGAGACAAAACGGCCCCTGCCCCAATCTCAGAAGCGTCAACCTCAACCTGAAATGGAAGAGAAACATCTGGCTGACGCAACACAGGGGCAGAAGTAAATCGGCGCTTAAGCTCCTGAAAGTCAGAAACAGCCGCAGAGGACCAATTCGTCACATCAGCGCCTTTCTTTGTCAAATCGGTCAGGGGTTTAACCACACTGGAGAAGTTGGCAATGAAACGGCGATAAAAATTAGCAAAGCCCAAAAATTTCTGAAGGCTCTTCACGGATGTGGGCTGAATCCAATCATGAATGGCCTGAACCTTAACTGGATCCATTTCTATAGATGAGGGAGAAAAAATGAAGCCCTAAAAAGAAACCTTCTGCACTCCAAAGAGGCACTTAGACCCCTTCACAAATAAAGCATTATTACGAAGGATCTGAAATACCATCCTGACCTGTTTCACATGAGACTCCCAATCATCGGAAAAAATCAAAATATCATCCAAATATACAATCATGAATTTATCAAGATAACTCCGAAAGATATCATGCATGAAGGACTGAAACACAGATGGAGCATTACAGAGCCCGAATGGCATCACAAAGTATTCAAAATGGCCTTCGGGCGTATTAAACGCAGTTTTCCATTCGTCACCCTGCTTAATACGAACAAGATTATATGCCCCTCGAAGGTCAATCTTAGTAAACCAACTAGCCCCCTTTATCCTAGCAAACAAATCAGAAAGCAAAGGCAAAGGGTATTGGAATTTGACCGTGATCTTATTCAAGAGGCGATAATCAATACAGGGTCTCAAGGAGCCATCCTTCTTGGCAACAAAAAAAAACCTGCTCCCAATGGTGAAGAAGATGGCCGAATATGCCCCTTCTCCAAAGATTCCTTAACATAACTCCGCATGGCGGCATGTTCTGGCACAGACAGGTTGAAAAGTCGGCCCTTAGGGAACTTACAACCTGGAATCAAGTCAATAGCACAATCACAGTCCCTCTGCGGTGGAAGGTAACTGGACTTGGGTTCATCGAATACATCCTGGAAATCTGACAAAAACTCAGGAATTTCAGAAGAGGGGGAAGAGGAAATTGACATCAAAGGAATGTCACCATGAACCCCCTGACAACCCCAACTAGTCACAGACATAGATTTCCAATCTAACACCGGATTATGTACCTGTAACCATGGGAAACCCAGCACAAATGCAACACCAGAAAACGACAATCTTCCTGATGGGCTGGCGCCATGCACATGGTCAGCTGTGTCCAAAACTGAGGTTTATTTTTAGCCAACGGTGTAGCATCAATACCCCTCAAAGGAATAGGGTTCTGCAAAGGCTGTAAGGGGAAACCACAACATTTGGCAAATTCTAAGTCCATTAAGTTCAAAGCGGCGCCTGAATCCACAAATGCCATGACAGAAAATGACGATAATGAGCAGATCAGGGTCACAGATAACAGAAATTTAGGTTGTACAGTACTGATGGTAACGGAACTAGCGATTCTCTTTGCACGCGTAGGGCAATCAGAAATGACATGAGCAGAATTGCCGCAGTAAAAACACAACCTATTCTGATGTCTGAATCCTTGTCGTTCAGCTCTACACAAAATCCTATCACACTGCATAGGCTCAGTACTACGCTCGGAAAACAACGCCATAGTGTGCACAACTCTGCGCTCACGCAAGCGCCGATCAATCTGAATGGCCAGAGACATAGAATCACTCAGACCAGCAGGCGTGGGGAACCCCACCATAACATCTTTAACGGATTCAGAAAGACCCTTTCTGAAAATTGCCGCCAAGGCATCCTCATTCCATTTAGTCAGCACAGACCATTTTCGAAATTTCTGGCAATACAATTCTGCCGCTTCTTGACCCTGACACAGGGCCAACAAGGTCTTCTCAGCATGATCCACTGAATTAGGTTCATCATACAATAACCCTAGCACCTGAAAAAAGGTGTCTACATTAAGCAAAGCCGGATTCCCAGCTTCCAGGGAAAATGCCCAATCCTGAGGATCACCGCGTAGCAGAGAGATGACAATTTTAACCTGCTGAATGGGATCACCAGAGGAACGGGGTTTCAGAGGAAAAAACAGTTTACAGTTATTTTTAAAGCTCAAAAATTTGGACCTGTGCCCAAAAAAACAAATCAGGAGTTGGAATTCTAGGCTCTAAAACCGGAGTCTGAACGATATAATCGGAAATACCCTGTACTCTAGCAGCAAGCTGATCCACACAAGCCAATCCCTGAACATCCATGCCAGCGCCAAACTCCTGAGCCACCCAGAGGTAAAGAGGGAAAAAAAGACACAACAGACTACAGAAAAAAAATGGCTCAGCACTTTCCTTCCCTTCCTTTGAGATGCAATTAACTCATTGGTGGCCAGTTGTACTGTTATGATCTGGTGGCCTAGGAGCAGCATGAGATGTACTCTGGAGAAGGTGGTACCTGTACTGACCGTGGACCTTGAACTTAACACCGCAACTAGAAGTAGCCGTGGGATGTTCCTGTCACTGCCTAGACACCTCGACACAGCCGGAGGACTAAATACCCCTAGAGAAAGAAACGGAAAAACTATCTTGCCTCAGAGAAAATCCCCAAAGGATAGACAGCCCCCCACAAATATTGACTGTGAGAGGAGAGGGAATTAACATACACAGACTGAAATCAGGATTTAGCAAAGGAGGCCATTCTAGCTAGATAGAAAGGATAGGACAGAGTTCTATGCGGTCAGTATTAAAACACTAGAAAATATCCACCACAGAAAATACAAAATCTCCACATCTAACTAAAGGTATGGAGGGTATATCTGCATCTCCAGAGATACCAGCTTGGATAAGCAAGTCCTTATACAGACCAAGCTGGACAAGACAAAACATAGAAATGCACTGAACTATAAGGTCCACACCATGTGGACTACAAGAACAAAGCCAGAACTTATCTTTGTTGCAATGAACAGCAAAGCAGGAGAGACCAGACAGAGATGTGAATCCTCCAGGAACAATGGACAACTGGCACTGACTAAAGGGTGAAGGAAAACTAAATAGCCCAGTGGATTGCATTAAGTGGACACACCTGATGAAATGCTGTGATCGAAGACAGCAGCGCTACCACTTATAACCACCGGAGGGAGCCCAAGAGCAGAATTCACAACAGAGGAGGAGAGAAGGAGGTCTTGGGGGGACCAGAGATTACATGATGGGAGACATCAGGAGATAAGTTCATAGATATATGGGGAATACAGATTATGGACAGCTTTGTAGGTCAGTGTTACTAGCTTTAAGTGGCTACATTGTGGAATTGGGAGACAACGAATGGATTTGCACAGGGGAGAAAAGGACGAGCAGCAAAGACAAGTGGATTACTAGGGCAGCAGAGTTACGATCAGACTATTGAGGTGTGATGATGCGGTCCTAGACCCCACATGGAATCAAGGCTATCCGTTTAACTTGGACAGTTTGGAGCTGCCCCAGCTACACAGCAAACAAGGGAGCAGGGTGCAAAAGTGCTGGGGCCAGATCCTAGCCATTAAGTTGGCTGCTAGTGCTGTACCGCTGCCAGCCTCTAACCTTTTCTCTGTCCATGTTGCCTCCTCCTCCTCCTACTCTACTTCCACCTCCATCTCCTCATCCGGTCAGAAAGTGACGGCAGTGTTTGCACACTTTTGGAGTTCTCATCCTGTTGCTGCTCGCCTGTCTGTGGTGCAGCCTCACTTCTGCCTTCCTGCTCCCCGCTTCATATGCACCATACCAACAAGCAAAAAGCACCTAATGGAAACCATGCCAGTCAATAGTACCATGTCACAAACCCAATCCTGGATTAATAATCAATTATTAAGGAGACTGGATAGGACCATAACGGACAAACTGCATATTCAATGAGAACACAGATGGGCCAGAAAAACGCAGTCACAAGTCCAGATTATAAACATACAAAAAAATTTTTTATTTAAATATTTCAAGTGTAAAACAGCAGATTGGGAAATCCCCCTGTGCCATCCGTAGCACGTATAGTCGGACAGAGAGAGGAGCACACATATAAATCATAAATAGTAGCGTTGATACATGGTATATATTAAAACATAATTAGTTAAGTATCAGCCAACAGCTACACAAATGTGCTACGATACCCATAATGAACATATATACATACCAGTAATGCCATATCAGAAGTATGTGTGCACCAGACGCCGTCCCCCCCATACCAACAAGGTGGAACTCCACCTTACATATGCTGAGGAGCCTGTGTGAGCTGCAGCAGGCGATAGTGGAGCTTTCTATAAACAGTTATCTGGAATTGCTATGGGGACAAATATTGCACCTACACATTTGTTGAGTATTATCACCTAGTTCAGAGAAAGATTTGTACATATTAATCCATTGTAGTTAAAACAAGTTGAAATGGTTCATAGGTTTCATGAGTGCCATTGGGTGATTGCTATTTGTATTACACATACATTGGAGGAATTGAAATGCGTACTGTTCTTTCTCTGCAAGACTTGTGCTAAGTTAAAGGTACCTTCACACATAACAATTTCGTTAACGATATCGTTGCAACGTCACGCTTTTTGGTGACGTAGCAACGATCCCGCTAACGATCTCGTTATGTGTGACAGCGACCAACGATCAGGCCCCTGCTGGGAGATCGTTGGTCGTAGGGAATGATCAGGACCTTTTTTTGGTTGCTGATCACCCGCTGTCATCGCTGGATCGGCATGTGTGACGCCGATCCAGCGATGTGTTCACTTGTAACCAGGGTAAACATCGGGTTACTAAGCGCAGGGCCGCGCTTAGTATCCCGATATTTACCCTGGTTACCATTGTAAAAGTTTAAAAAAAAAAAACAGTACATACTTACATTCCGAGGTCTGTCACGTCCCCCGCCGTCAGCTTCCCTGCACTGACTGTCAGCGTCGGCCGTAAAACAGAGCACAGCGGTGACGTCACGGCCGGCGCTGACACAGTCAGTGCGGGAAGCTGACGGTGGGGGAGGTGACAGACATCGGAATGTGAGTATAGTAGTGTTTTTTTTTTTCTAAACTTTTACAATGGTAACCAGGGTAAATATCGGGTTACTAAGCGCGGCCCTGCACTTAGTAACCCGATGTTTACCCTGGTTACCCGGGTGCTGCAGGGGGACTTCGGCATCGTTGAAGACAGTTTCAACGATGCCGTAGTCGTTCCCCTGGTCGTTGGTTGCTGGAGAGAGCTGTCTGTGTGACAGCTCCCTAGCGACCACACAACGACTTACCAACGATCACAGCCAGGTCGTATCGCTGGTCGTGATCGTTGGTAAGTCGTTTTGTGTAACGGTACCTTAAGTCATCAAGCTGTTTGATAAGAGAGATAATATTTCCCTAACCGTCCACTGGGTTAATGTAGTGGTAGCTGGGCCGGAGGCAGAAAGTGTTTTGGTGCATGTCCTACCCACCACAGAGGATTGCTGGACATTTCTCTGTCCATGCTGCCTCCTCTTCCTCCATCACCTCCTAATCTGGTCAACTTAACACCTGCACGACCACCTTCAGCGAAGCCAAAGGGAAACTACAGCAGGCTGTTCTGAAAATCATCTGTTTGTGGGAAAAGTCCCAGACCGAACAGGAGCTGTGGATGGGGATCAAAGAATAGACAGATGGGTGGCTAATGCCAATAAACCTCAACCCCGGCCTGGTGGTGTGCGATAATGGGCAAAATCTCATAGCACCTCTGGGCCTAGCCAGTGTGACACACATCCTTTGCCTGGTGCATGTGCTGAATTTGGTGGTATAGAGCTTTCTTCAAAAATTACATCGATTTCTCAGAGCTGCTGCTGAAAGTGTGGGCTGTCTGTGCATGTTTTTGGCGTTGTCTTACTGATGCTCGACTCTCTGGTCTGCAGCTTCACTTTGGCCTTTCTGCTCTCCGCCTCATATGCGACGTATCTACTAGAGATTAGCGAATATCTTCGGCTCTCTCCTTATACGGCACTTACTGAACAAACTGTCACAGGAACTCGCATAACTGGATCACTCCTGCTGATCAGCTGTTCAGTGCCGCAGCTGCATGTGTCGCGACTGTGTGACAGTAACAACACATGCATGGGGAGCCTGTTTGTTACTTGTCAAATAAGGAGGGAGCCAAAGACATTCGCTCATCTCTAGTACCTGCAAGGTGGTACTCCACCTTGTATATGCTGGAAAGATTGTGAGAGCAGCAGCACACAATAGTGGAGTTTGAGCTGCAGCACACACAGGTGAGCTACTCAGCGCAACTACACCACTTCAAGACCAATGAGTGGGCCTCCATGCGGGATGTCCTATATGTGACCTGCTCCCCTGCATCTATCTTTTAATCTGTTTCAATAAAGAAGAGTTTTCTGACACAAGAGTGCCACCCGTTCATCTGATTCTACGACTCCATGTGGCATGTGTGTGCTGTGTTGAGCTGCTTTGAGTACTCCACGAACATGGCCAACGCTGATAACGCCATCATCACTGTTACTATGCCACTTCTATGTCTCCTAGAAAAACAAAGCTTTAGGCAATGATGACTGAGGTGGTGTATAGAAGGAAGAGAATGAGGAGGAGGAACAGGGACCATTCACACCAACATCAAGCCAGGCGTCCACACATGTCTTGGAGGATGGATTGTTGTACCAAAAGTGGCATGGTACAGAAATGCCAGCTAGGGAACAGTTTTGGAGGATAAGTAGGAGTATGAGGAACAACCGTGTTCACAGCAGGGTGACACTAAAACCAGCTCATTGGCATCACTGGAGCATGGTTGGGGGGATACAGAGAATACAGATGATACAAAGGACCCAGACCAGGGGTGGACATGATTTAAAAAGAGAAAACACAGTAGTTTAACAATAAATGGCTTCACCCAACAACTAACCATGAGCTGAGAAAAAGTTTTGGTGTTATTATTCATTTTCTCTGAAAAAATGCCAAGAAAGCAAAAATTCTGCCAGGGTATGTAAACTTTTGAGCACAACTGTATATCTTCATATATTCCATATACAGTATATATACAGTATATATGTTAATATATCTGTAAGAGTTAACTTTTCTCCTTGTGAACAGTACCAAAGTCGCTGTATGGTAAGTCATGCAATGCTTCTCTGGAAATTTAAATATGCAAATAGCATCTCTAGGGAAGACGAGGACTTGAACTCTAGCACCATTTATTGGATATAGCAATCCAAAAAGTCTATACTGACCCTTTAACAACCCTTGCCTCATAACTTAGGATAAGAAGTCAAACTAGGTAATAGATTTCCAGACATATGCTTCTGGGTGTTTGCCCCTCATCATTGCAAAGCAGGTGACCTGATTTTTTAGATGAGAGGACTCTGACTGGGTATTTAATGAGGAATGTTTCTCCTAGTGGAGAGTACCAATCTGGCGTAAGGAGACTTATAGACCAAGTAATGCTCCTCTGGTATTTTAAAATTGCAAATAGCGCTTCAGAGAAGAAGATGACTAGAACTCTAGCGTCACCTATTGGATATAACAATCCTAAAAGTCTATATTGACCCCTGATGATTTTTACTTCAGCCCACATTGTTTAGATGACCATTCCTAGGATCCTTTAATAGTTAGAGGTCAACATGAGATTGTCTATGGAACATAAACCCATGGCTTGAAGCAACGTTGGACCTTCATCTGCAGACTTCAACACACAAAACTTGCCTCTATAATGGATTAATAACTCCAGGGATCCTCTTTTATATTACACAGAAGACCTCTGCTAAAAGGAATTAATTTTTCGCTGGCTTAAATGGCAGCTTGCAATCAGACCACAAATATAATTACATCAGTAAAGGGATTAAGAAGGTGCAGATATTTTTGGAAATCAATAAGCATTAGTTCAGTGTATCTCAACTCCAGTCCTCAAGACCCACCAATTGCACAGGTGATAATTTCATCACCCGCTCAAGCATTCATTCCATCACCTATGCAATACAATGGAAATCCTGAAAGCATGAACTGTTGGTGGGTCTTCGGGACTGGAGTTGACAAACACTACATTAGTTACTTCTCAATGTGAAGGAAATAGATTTTGGGCAGAACATAATTTGAAATGGAGTGAGCTAGCAAGAAGTAGCATAGGCAATGTATGCACCTTGTTAATGATGAGTTAATAGATTTTAGAGTTTTGATTAATTGTTGTAAGCAATACAGTGCAGAAACAGACACTGGAACTGAAACTGTTAGAGTAAACTGGAGTACCAGAGGAAACCCACGCAAGCACAGGGAGAACTCCTTGCAGATGTTGCCTTTGGTGGGATTTAATCCCAGGACCCTAGCGCTGAAAGGCTGTAGTGCTAACCACTGAGCCACTGTGCTGCCCTGATAAATTTAGTCTCAAAGAACTATTGCAATAAGGCTGGTAGTGGCAAGATATGTGGTTCATAATATATAGAATTTTACCAGACTGGTAAATTAAAGTTTACTAAAATTCAACGTTAATATGTGAACTTAAACTAATATTACTTTAACTATTTTAATCAGAAATTTTAAAATATTTTATTTAAAAGGAACTAATTAATGGCACTATGCAAAGTAATAGTAAAAATAGTTTTTAATATGTGAATTGTAAAATTCTTATTCAAGAAGTAGAACTTTCCCAAATTGTAATATAATCTCTAAGAGCTTATGAGAACTTGTCTGCATAATTTTTGGCTGTGCTGCTTCAATGCTGATTGGCGAAAGATCTTAACTACAGGAATCTGAAGTGATATGTCTGTTTGTTTGGCTGGAATCACATTCTGTCATCATCCCAGTATCAATTTAGTTTTCATGTCTCGGTTTAAAATGAGCAAAAACAACTTAAAGGATTCTGCTGACAGCAAAAAATGTGTGAAAAAATGCCTGTCGATACGCTCAGTGTTCCTTGTTCCTTGCTGAAAGGTACTTTCCTTGGTTTCCCCACACATGCTTTTAGAAAGCACAGAACCACTTCCATGCTCAAAGGATTAGATAGACAATAGGTGGGAAGCAAAGGCCTGGAAGATGTTTTCCTAAGGAATGAGCAGACATTTCAGTATTTCTTCTAACATAATAGAGAAGAAAGGAATACTACAAACATCTGAAGCTGTGAATGAAGACCAACAGCTCCTGTCAACAGTATCTATCATTTTAACAGATTTTTTTTTTTAAGAATGTGATTTAAAATAATTTTTGTAAATCTCAACTCTCAAGTCTGTTCCAGCATTGGTCAAAATAATCTTCTAATTTCATTAGTCCTTCTTAGACCTAAAGTTATATGTGGCTGTACTTTCTTAATTTATACTGAGCAACTCCTCCAATTGCCACAGCTCCACTGATTATGGAACAATTTCTTTTTTTTTCTCTGCCCCTTCTCTCCAAAGTTATGTCCCCCGGTAATAAAGATGTATATTTTCCCTGCAAACAACTGGGAGTATACCAAAGAACTTCTCTGTAAGTGTGACAATGTTTTCTTCTACCATGGCTAGCAGGTAACTAAAAAAGTGCCACAAACGAAAACTGTGTTTTGGAGATCCTTTATTTTACCTCCACATTTTCCCTCTTATGTCACCTTACTTAAGAGGTTGTCCACTACTTTAACATTGATGGCCTGTCGCACTGACAGACATAGACAGAAGAGGGCCCTCATGAAAGAACAGTAAATGGGCCCTTTGCATCCAAAGAACCAAGCATAATGTACAATTCCACCTTCTTTGGAGGTAGAAGTGGGCCCCCTTACCTCTTGAGCCCCTGCGAGGCTTCACAGGTTGCACCAATAGTATATACACCCCTGACCTATCCTTAGAATAGCATGGTTGTCTCTCTCTCTCTGGCTTTACCCTGCTTACTTTGCTTGAATATCCCAGCTTCAACCTCTATCCTCCAGTTCCAGTCACCCAGTTCTGGTACCCAGTTTCTTCACTCAAATCTGGTCTTTCAGTTCCTTCATTCGGATCTGGTCTCTCAGCTCTATCACTCAGATTTGGTTTCTTGGTTTGTTCACTCATATCTGGTCACTCAGTTCCTTTTGCCCAGGCCTTGCCCCTTGCAATGATAGATATAAGCAAACTCTGCTTCTTCACATGTCTGTCCTGTTACAGGTTCAGATGTTGACTCCCCTCTTCACTGCCCTCCTGAGCCTTTTATAATTATTAAACGCAACACAGCTACCACCTGACCTGGTGTCTCCTTCAATTTCTTCCCCTCAGGAACTATGTATGTCATTTTAAAGTTCCTGCTGATACGGCTCTCGCTACTTTCTCTCTTCCATCAACATTTAACCAGTAGATCGCGATGCACTCCAGTGGGCCTCAAACTGCGGGAATCTCTTTTTGGCCACCTCCATACATACAGTGGGTATGATTGAATATTGTATATAGAGTTGTTCATGTTTCCTCAATTAACCAATCTGTAGTACCAACAGATCTTTGTATTATTTCTACATTGCATTTATAGTTCGTTATGCCATATACAGTGGGTACGGAAAGTATTCAGACCCCTTTACATTTTTCACTCTTTGTTTCATTGCAGCCATTTGGTAAATTCAAAAAAGTTCATTTTTTTCACATTAATGTACACTCTGCACCCCATCTTGATTGAAAAAAAACAGAAAATTAGAAATTTTTGCAAATTTATTTAAAAAAAAATGAAATATCACGTGGTCTGTTATGATCCTAGTGGCTTAGGATCACAAATCTAACCAGCTAAGTAGAAAATAATAGGACGAGCTCTGGGGATGTGGTAACTGGACTAACCGCAAACCTGATCCTAACCGCACACACTATAGGCAGCCGTGGAACGTTTCCTGAAATCCTAGACGTCTCTTCACGGCCTGAGAAACTGACTACCCCTAAAGAGAAAGTAAAGACCTCACTTGCCTCAGAGAAATCCCCCAGAGAAATAGATGCCCCCCACAAATAATAACGGTGAGTTAAGAGGAAAAGACAAATGCAGAGATGAAACAGGTTAAGCAAATGAGGCCCGCTAACGCTAGATAGCAGAAAATAGCAAGGGATCTGTGCGGTCAGTAAAAAACCCTATGCAAAAATATCCATGCAGAGAATGCGAGAACCCCCACACCAACTAACGATGTGGGGGGAGCAACTCAGCACCCCAGAGCACCAGCAAGCAGGGAAATCACATATTAGCAAGCTGGACAAAAACTCATCATATACTAGGAAACATCTTGAACACAGATGAGCAAAAATAAGCAAACAGAACTTAGCTTCTCTTGGAGAGACTGATATGATAACGGATGTAGACAGGAGCAATCAGAATAGCACTGAATACAACGGCAACAGGCAAGGAATGAAGGACCAGGTGGATTAAATAGGAAACCTAACTAGCAGATGACGAGACAGCTGATCCTGCCAGAAACCTGCAAAATAACAAAAAGAGCCACCAGGAGGAGCCCAAAGAGAGAACTCACACAGTACCACTCATGACCACAGGAGGGAGCCCGGAAACAGAGTTCACAACAGGGGTCATAGGTATTCAGACCCTTTGCTCAGACACTCATATTTAAGTCACATGCTGTCCATTTCCTTTTGATACTCCTTGAGATGGTTCTGGCCCTTCATTGGAGTCCAGCTGTGTTTAATTAAACTGATAGGACTTGATTTGGAAAGGCACACACCTGTCTATACAAGACCTCACAGCTCACAGTGCGTGTCAGACCAAATGAGAATCATGAGGTAAAAGGAACTGGAGAAAGGAGCTTAGAGACTCAATTGTGGCAAGGCACAGATCTGGCCAAGGTTACAAAAGAATTTCTGCAGTACTCAAGGTTCCTAAGAGCACAATGGCCCCCATAATCCTTAAGTGTAAGAAGAAGTTTGGGACCACCAGAAGTCTTCCTAGACCTGGCTGTCCAGCCAAACTGAACAATCATGGGAGAAGAGCCTTGGTGATAGACAGAAAGAAGAACCCCAAGATCACTGTGGCTGAGCTCCAGAAATGCAGTAAGGAGATGGGAGAAAGTTCCACAAAGTCAACTATCACTGCAGCTCTAAACCAGTCAGGCCTTTATGGCAGAGTGGCCCTACGGAAGCCTCTCCTCAATGCAAGACATATGAAAGCCTGCATAGAGTTTGCTAAAAAAAAACACATGAAGTACTTCCAGCCTATGAGAAATAAGATTCTCTGGTCTGCTGAGACAAAGATAGACCTTTTTAATGATAATTCTAAGTGGTATGTGTGGAGAAAACCAGGCATTGCTCTCCACCTGCCCAATACAATTCCAACAGTGAAACATGGTGGTGGCACCATCATGCTATGGGTGTGTTTTTCAGCTGCAGGGACAGGATGACTGGTTGCCATTGAAGAAAACATGAATGAGGCCAAGTACAGAGATATCCTGGATGAAAACTGTGAAGTGGCTGCAATGCAGTATAGCGCAACCTCCACAAGGGGGTGCTGGCGAGGGAAGAGAGACTGCACACACACAGTGCAGCAACACTGAGCAGCTGCACAGGTGTCACAGGTAACAAAAGAGTGGTCAGACGAGCTGAGTCAGAACCTGTCAGGAGCAAAAGTACCAAAAGTAACAGCAAAGCACGTAGTCAAAGACAAGCCAGAAGTCAGAACCAAATGGGAGCACGGTATCCAAAACGTGAGACGTAAGACGAAGTCGGGGTACAAGCCAAAGAGTCAAAGCGGGTCAGGGAACGTGGTATCAGAGACGGAAAACAAGAGGCGGAGTTCAGAGATCAGGCTGAGTCATACACTGTTGGGAAACCACCAGACGAACACTAAATCAGGGATAGGGAAGGGGTCTAATACAAATACGGGAAGTCAGAGGCTGAAGGACCACCAGGGTATATGTGTCAGCTGCTCTAGCCTGGAAGCATGAACTATCACTGACGCTGGCCAGGAGACTGCAGAGGACTAAAAAAGCCCAGCCAGCTCCAAAATGAGGGATTAACCCCCGCATGACCAGTCCAGAGAGAGGATAGAAGGAAACAAACCCCGAACTGGATCATGACAAAAACCCCTTCCAGAGTGCTCTGGACCTCAGACTTGGCCGAAGGTTCACCTTCCAACAAGACAATGACCCTAAGCACACTGCTAAAATAACAAAGGAGTGGCTTCAGAACAACTCTGTGTCCATTCTTGACTGGCCCAGCCAGAGCCCTGACCTAAACCCAATTGAGCATCTCTGGAGAGACCTGAAAATGGCTGTCCATCAACGTTCACCATCCAACATGACAGAACTGGAGAGGATCTGCATGGAAGAATGGCAGAGGTTCCCCAAATACAGGTGTGAAAAACTTGTTGCATCATTCCCAAGAAGACTCATGGCTGTACTAGCTCAAAAGGGTGATTCTACTCAATACTGAGCAAAGAGTATGAATACTTATGACCATGTGATAATCCAGTTTTTCTTTTTCAATAAATTTGCAAAAATTTCTAAATTTCTGGGTTTTTTTCAGTCAAGATGGGGTGCAGAGTGTACATTAATGTGAAAAAAATTAACATTTTTGAATTTACCAAATGGCTGAATGAAAAAAGAGTGAAAAGGTTAAAGGGGTCTGAATACTTTCTGTACCCACAATATATGTATATGGTAATGGAATGTAATTATTTCTATCTAATGAATGACAATCTGAAGAAATCTAGATATGGAGAACAGAGCACCCAATAGCACCCAATAGGTTGATACCATATGGAGGGAGAGTAGGTAAGTGTTTGGCTAAGGTTCACATGGTGGAGTTATGATAGGCACAATTCCTATGTAAGCATGAAGGAAAAGAGCTGCTGTTGCCCCATGGATGGTGGAGAGATCCTCCAGGAACTATTGGATCCAGCCAGATAAAACACGTTAGGTGGATATGCTGATGGAGTAAACTGATTCTTCAACACTAGTAATAAAAGGTTTTATCATTCACAACATGCTTCAACACCGTGCCGACATCTTTATTAAGTAAGGTATCGATAAGCATTGTAAATGAAAAAAAACTTTCAGCATAAGTGTTGAAGAATCGGTTTACTCCAGCAGTGTAGCCACCTAATGTAAAATACAATCCAATACGATCCAATAAATGACAATATGTAATCAAAAGTTGTTTTCTCTATCTTGTTCTGCCCATAACCAAAATTGAACCGTCACCATAATAAGGATATCAACTCTGTGAATTGATTCAATGGATTAAAAATTTGTTAACACTGCTCCATATTATTCTTGCAATTGGAAGATGTCACCTCCATTAACAAATCAAACAAAACCACTTAACTTAAGTGCTTTTCATTTTCTTTCAGCATCACTTGCAGTCATACTGTTGTCTATAGAAAAACAAATACAAAAATGCAATGGGCTAATGCATCGCATAAAGGCAAAACCTAGGAAGCTACTTGATTATATTTCTCTTGGAAACACCTGAGCAATAGACATTGTAAGAGTTTTCACTTGAGACCAGGTTGCAAGAGTTTACAATCTAAAGAAGTTTACTATAATAAACTACTTTGATCTAACAATGAGAATTGGACTTGAGTTCTTTGGTCTCACCAGAAGAAGTTACTTGGCGAATCTATTCTCCGTCAATACAGAACATGTGCATGTCCACTTTTATTTTCATTGGTCCATTTGTTACCATTAACATAGTGGTCAACGTTCCCGAATTTGCTTGAATAATCCCAGCAAATCTTATAGTCTAAAAGAGGACTTAAACCGCATCCAACATGGTTTTTCGCACCCAGTCTTGGTCATTCACAAGGTGGCCCTGGGTGTGAGACCTGAAACAATATTATTTCACCTAACAAGATGTTGGAATGTATGTATGTATTTGAAAAGCAACTCATAAAATATAGACTAAGAGCAAGCAATTGTCCACAAAGCCAATATAAAATGTGTGTGACTTCTGCTGGACCCTTGATTGCCTAATATATAAATATGTAATAAAAGTCTGGGCCACTAAAGGATCCTATGGTACTCTGGTGGGCCTACACTACTTTTTCTGATTTCACTGTCAGACACAGGGCAATTGAAACAATAGGGTATTTTCCTATAGCTCAATTGCCTGCCCATCCAGACCCCTTCACTGAATATATTGAACTTTTTTGTCATCCATCGCAATGCCACACAGTGTGCAGGAAAAATTCATTCCAATATGGAGCTAATACCAATGCATCAGTGATGTCTAAAAGGAATGTTGTAGACCATACACCGGGGTGGGCTTCCCAGGATACAACGAAGCTGTGAACCAGGAAAGCAGCCAAAACCAAACTTCCCAAATGAACTTTTACTGAACAATTTAGATTGAATACTTTTCAAACAAAAAAAGAAATGTGAACCAAGTTAACTCTCATATAGCCAAGATTAACCATGACCTTTGGGCTGCACAACTCCATGTTGGTAAATAAGCAGTCCTCAACTGAGGCAGGCACACATGGTGGAGTGGTATCCTCCTGGGTAGAATCCAGTTATATATTTAGTTCTGCACTGAACCGTGCTGGACACTGATATTATAAAGTGCCTGTTTCTGACTGTATGCGTTCGGCAGCAAACTAACTGTGTGTGCTCTCACTCTGTCACCGTGATCCTTGCACTGGGCCGGAGCTCAGGACTTACCGACCTGGGTCTGGTCGCTGTAATGGTGCAGAATTGCGTCCACCCAGACGATGACTGCGTGAGCAGGGGATGGCAAGTCTTCAACCTGTGCATGGTACTGTAAGATGATGGACCAGACCTCGGGTACCTGCATGCTGGGTCCGGAACTAGAAAGGCTGCATCCTTTGTTCCCGGGGGAAGCCTGAGTGGGGTGGACCTTCCCCTGCTGCATGAGGGAAACATGAGAGAGAGACGGAGCTTCCTGGTAACAGAAGGGGGCAGGGAGAGCCAGAAAAGGGTGCCCAGCAACAGTAAGATAAAAAGAGAATGTGCGACGGAGCAGAGAAGTTTGGCGCCAGGGCAGAGCAGCGTGGTGAGTGGCGCACTCTGCTTCCCTTCTCCACAGCATGGAGTACTGATGCTGCGAGAGGTCATATAGAAAGAGCCCCGTCGCCTGCAGAGCCAAGTGTGTACAGTAGCATGCCAAAGAGAGAGAACGCTGTGGAGCAGTGCAAAGCAGAGCTGAGCTGTGTACATGGAGCTGAGACATGCACACAGAGTAAAGCTGAGCTAGCCGTTCAGCAGCCAGAGAGAGAAATGCCAAGCTCTGAGAACATTGGCAGTGTGCAAGCTAGTGCCAGACGTCGCCTGTCGCCAACAGCGGGGACCAGAGAGAAAGAGACATCCAGCATGAGTCCGGTGACTGTCAGAAAGCAAGGCACAGAACGCACCATGTCGGTGAGTATAACACACGTGCCATATGTGTGACCGAGGACATGACAGACCCTTGTACCCTGACCGTGCCATTAAACAACTTCTGAGCCACGTGGGGCCTGTACCAGATCATGACCCCTTTTACCATCAGCCACTTTGGGTTCGTTTGACCGAGACTATGAGGAGAGTTGTGCAGGAGTCTTGTTGAGCTTAGACAGGAGTCGTGGCCCTTACCTTTGTAGGAAACTACAGTATATGGACTAGGGGCAGTGGAAGGTACCAGAGACCAACCACTGTCACCAGAAGATGGGTATTGTTGTCTGCAGGAGCTGCAGTATTGACTTCCTTATATGTTTGCTAATATTTGAACCCTTGTATTGTACTGTGCCTTTAATACTGTTTCCTCTAATACTGCTTAACTCTTTACCTCCCTCGTGGAGTATTCCCCTGTAAATAAACCTGTTAACCCTTGCTCTGCCTGCGTCCCTTCACTGCATCCCGCATTTCTGCTATCATCTTACAGTACCAAGTCATGAATCCCAATGGCTAGGGATAGCAAGGGACAAGCAAAGTAATACAAAATATCGGACGAGCTCTAGGGTGATGGAACCTGGGCTGACCGCTGCCCTACGCCTGACAAACCCAACTAGAGATAGCCAGGGAGCGTGCCTACGTTGGTTCTAGACGCCACGCACCAGCCTAAGAGCTAACTAGTACTGCAGAGAAAATAAAGACCTCACTTGCCTCCAGAGGAATGAACCCCAAAGGGTATAGTTGCCCCCCCACATGTATTGACGGTGAAATGAGAGGAAGGCACACACATAGAGATGATATATATAGGTTCAGCAAATTGAGGCCCGCTGTAAACTAGAAAGCAGAACGATACAAAAGGGGTCTGAGCAGTCAGCAAAAAACCCTAATCAAAAAACCATCCTGAGATTACAAGAACCCATGTGCCAACTCATGGCACATGGGGAGAACCTCAGTCCACTAGAGCTACCAGCTAGCATAGAGACATAATAAGCAAGCTGGACAAAAAAACCAACAACTGAAAATCAGCACTTAGCTTATCCTGAAAGATCTGGGAGCAGGTAGGCAGGAACCAAACAGAGCACATCTGAATACATTGATAGCCGGCAAGGGAATGACAGAAAGGCCAGGTAAAATAGGAAACACCCAGCCTCTGATGGACAGGTGGAAACCAAAGGCCGCAACCCACCAAAGTCACCCAGTACCAGCAGTAACCACCAGAGGGAGCCCACAAACAGAATCCACAACAGTACCACTAGTGACTTGCTGGAGGGCACTTCAGCTGCGTCACTGATACCAGCTCCTGGGGATTTCAGCTTCGCTTCCTCCTGTGAATGTCGTCATTGCAAACTTCTCTCATGTCGGTGGAACTGGAATAGGATTGCATCCTCTGTTATCTGGAGCAGTCTTCATCTCCCGAAGACACAAGAATCCGCCGATGGTGCTGGATGGAGATGCAAACTATCCTCCCTGTTGTAGCTCTCACTTTCTTCTCAAGATCACAGCAATTTGCCCCTTCCTGTGATGCACTTCCTCCTAGCTGCTTGCATCGCCCCCTGGCCCCGGACTCCATCTGGTGCTCTGTCAAAGTGTAGTCCAAACCAGCAGAACAGAGTCTGTTTAACATGGTACAAGTCTCTGCCAACAGAGGAGCTGTTCTGACGTCTCCTTACTGGACTGAGTATCTCTCTATATATTTATATTTATATGTATATATATATATAGAGTATACATCCTGTTACTGTACACAAGTTCCAACAAGAGTCTATAGAGGAGTAACAGGGGAAATAGTAGCCCCCTGTGGCTGGTGGTTAGTACTGCGGGCAACTAATGTTCTCAATGTCCATCATACTGCTATATACAGTACATTGTTATTTAAACAGAACAGCATAGTATGTTAGTGTCATGCAAACGGCTAATGGTGGGTGACGGTCAGCAGCATTTTTCCCATCACTTTAAAATGTTTCCTACTTTTGATGCAATCCTCAAATGCAGGGAGTTAAAAATATGGAAATATTACTAACAAATCAGTGTCCCCTTTGAGTTATTACATAGTGTAAAATGAGCATTTATAACATTCGGCGCAGTACATGTGTATCTGTTGTGAGTTATAGAACACCGCCTGCCAAGATTCAGTGGGCAGAAAAGCCAAAGTTGTAATTTTCACATTTGTATTAAATATCTGTGTTTATGTGACCCACTCTGCATCTCCAACTCATGTGTGGTTCAGCTACGAACCACAAATATAAACATAATTATTAACGGGAAGCTGCTTCTTAAACAAGACGGTTGACAGCTTGAAGTAGTGAATTTCAATGCACTTGGATACATGTTCATTGGGACATTAAACTGTGATCGTAAATCTGGTCCTCATTTTTTTAACATAGCCATGGGAAAAATATACCGTAATTCCTTTACGAGACTAAATATATCTTAACACTTGAGATGAACAAATCTGCGAAGATTCGAATTCAGCAAATCACACAGATTTTGCATGGAAATTCCATTTGCAGTGAAGTTATTACAGTAGATGCAAATTGTATGTTCCTTATTATACTCTGAGGTCTCTCTAGGGGTGGGAAATTAATTTTCCCAAAGGGCCACATGAGAAAATGGGAATGCTGTGGGAGGCAAAACCAATCGACTGCACTTAAAGGGATGGTTCAAAACCAAAGGTGAATTTCATACTAAATGTATACCTATATAAAAAATAATCTCATCTCTTTTCTAATATACTTCAATAAAAAAAATTTCCTAACGTTGCCTCTCTATTCTGACTTTCTGTTTGCTTTTTTTTTTTAACTTCTAATGACGATTTGTTTGAGATTCACCAGAGTATGCTGGATACTCAAATCGGACATCATCAGGGGGCTGGAGCTGTGGAAACTGCCATGGCTGCTGTCCCCACCAATCAGTGATGTCCACTCCAGGGGCTGTCGGTTTTGCCTGTACTGGTTAGCAAAAATATAGGGACCCCACACCTTTTTTTAATTTTATTTATTTATTGCATAGGCGCCGACTGATGAATACTCTCATCATCGTAAACTTGCTCTTGCTGCTATCGGTGAGACCGGTCATACAATGATGAGAGTAGCACTCTGCCGGTCACAGCTGCTGGCTCACACGCTGTCAACGTGGGAACCGCAGCGCTTTGACTAGCGGTAACGAACTTACCACTGATCAGAGCCGTTGTTTCTCGCGCTGTCACACAGATGACAGCATGGGAAACATCGGATGTTTGGGCTGCGAACCCAAACGGCAACACGAACTTCAGGGAGAAGTCCATGTTCGAAGTCCATACACGGACACTAGGTTTTTGGTACTGACCCTGAACTTTACTGTTCAGGTTCGCCCATCTCTAATAATAAGGGTGGTTGCTTTACAAATAAGAGTATTATTCCCATCATTTCACTGCACGTCATACAATATGGATACAGAATAAATATTTACATCTAGTTACTTCCCGGTCACATTTCATCTGAGTCGTTTTAGTTTGTTTCTTTTCCATTTGGTCAGAAATTCATGCCGACATCACCCAGTCATGATTCGTCTAGTCACACTGTCCAACTCGGCTCTGCTCTTCTCCACTGTGTTAAAAAAAAATCACTCAACTCTCTGGATGATCCCTTGCGGCACCGCTTTAGTCTTCTTCTGGCCAAACAGATGATGCAGATGGTGTGATGACTTAATTGTGCCACTGAGTCATGAAGAGAATGTCGGACAGGAGGGGCAGAAAGCTGAGGATGACTTTCTGTAGCTCCGCAATTACCTTTTATTGCAGACAGCGGTGCTGCAATGAAGGCGCACTGCTAATCCTAAAAGATAGATAGATAGATAGATAGATAGATAGATAGATAGATAGATAGATAGATAGATAAAATAACCTGACATTAATACAACTTTAATTATGATTCTATATAATAATATGCTGAATAGTTTGTTTAGTAAATGATTGGATGCTGCCTTTGTATGATATTACTTAAGTGCATTAGCACTGGTCATGTTGGGGGGGTGGAAGGCTCCCTCCTTCACAGGGCCTACCGGAGAATTCCCCTGCTTCCCAATGGGCCAGTCCAAGCTGCATATTCAAGATCAGTATTAACCCCTTAACAACCACCGATACGCCTTTTAACGGAAGCAGTTAAGGGGCCTTATTCCTCAACGCCTCTCAGAATATAGCGCCTCCAAGCATTGGAAAATCTCCATGGTCTCGGCTTCCGGGGGTAGCTGAGACCCCGGAGAACATGATTCGGGTCGGTTTTATTGTCTCCAGTCTTGTGATTGCCGTTATTCATGGAATAATAGCGATCACAAATAAAAAAATGTCCGATTTCCCATTAATTTCTCTCTCCTCTGATATGATCTAGCATACCAGCGGAAAGAGAAATGGGGTCCCCCATACTTCCATCATTCCTGGACCCTCCAGTTCGGTTCCCCGGCCCTCCACGTCTTCTTCCTGTAAGAAAATGGCGGGCACATGCACAGTGCGCCCGCAGAGATCTGCCAGCCAGAACCCGGCAACAATAGGAGATTTTTCCTATTGGATCATTTTGATCACTGTGATAGGGTTTTTCATAGTGATCAAAATTTAAAAAAAAATAGTAAATCAAACCCCCCTTTCTCACCCCCTTAGTTAGGTAAAAATAATAAAGTAAAACAAATAATTTTTGTCCTTTCTTTGCAGTTAGGGTTAGGGTTGGGGTTAGGGTTAAGGTTGGGGCTAGGGTTAGGGTTGTGTTGGGGTTCGGTTGAGGTTATAGTTGTGGTGTTGGGGTTAGAGTGGTGTTGGTGTTAGGGTTATGTTGGAGTTAGGGTTGGGGTTACGGATGTGGAGTTGGGGTTAGGGTGTTGTGGTTAGCGTGGTGGTTAGGGTTATTGCTGTGGTTAGGGATATGGTTGTGGTTAGGGATGGGATTAGGGGTGTGTTGGGGTTATGATTGGGGTTAGGGCTGAGTTAGGGTTGGAGTTAGAATTGGAGGGTTTCCACTGTTTAGGCACATTAGGGTGTTTCCAAAAGTGACATGGCGCCCGCCATCGATTCCAGCCAATTTTGCGTTCAAAAAGTCAAATGGTGCTCCCTCCCTTCTGAGCCCTGCTATGCGCACAAACAATAGCTTTCCCCCACATATGGGGTATCAGCGTATTCAGGAGAAATTGCATAACAAATTTTGTTGTCCATTTTCTCCTGATTCCCTTGTGAAAATTAAAAAGTTTGGATCGAAGTAAATTTTTTGTGAAAAAAGTAAAATGTTAATTTTTTTCCCTCCACATTGCTTTAGCTCTTGTGAAGCACTTGAAGGGTTAATAAACTTCTTGAATGTGGTTTTGAGAACTTTGAGGGGTGCACTTTTTTGAATTGTGTCACTTTTGGGTATTTTCTATCATTTGACCACCAAAACTCACTTCAAATGTGAGGTGTTCCCGTAAAAAAAATGGTTTTGTAAATTTTGTTGGAAAAATGAGAAATCCCTTGATCAACTTTTAAACCTTATAACGTCTTAACTAAAAAAAATTGTTTCTAAAATTGTGCTGATGTAAAGTAGACATGTGGGAAATGTTATCTATTAACTATTTTGTGAATCTCTGACTTAAAGGCACAAAAATTAATAGTTTGAAAATTTCAAAATTTTTGCCAAATTTGCTTTTTTTTCATAAATAAACGCAAGTCATATCGAAGAAATTTTACCACTAACATGAAGTACAACGTGCCACGAAAAAACAATTTCAGAATAAGTGGAATCCGTTGAAGCGTTCCAGAGCTATAGCCTCATAAAAATGGTAAAAATTGGCCTGGCCATTAAGGTCAAAATTGTCTCTGTCACTAATGGGTTAAGGCTGAGTCACACATAACGATATCGTTACAACGTCACACTTTTGGTGACGTAGCAACGATCCCGCTAACGATCTCGTTATGTGTGACAGCGACCAACGATCAGGCCCCTGCTGGGAGATCGTTGGTCGATGGGAATGATCAGGACCTTTTTTTGGTCGCTGATCACCCGCTGTCATTGCTGGATCGGCGTGTGTGACGCCGATCCAGCGATGTGTTCACTTGTAACCAGGGTAAACATCGGGTTACTAAGCGCAGGGCCGCGCTTAGTAACCCGATATTTACCCTGGTTACCATTGTAAAAGTTAAAAAAAAAAACAGTACATACTCACATTCTGATGTCTGTCACGTCCCCCGGCGTCCACAGGGTTAAAACTGCTTTCGGCAAGAGCGCTGCTAATATGCATGCGCTGCTGCCGAGAGCTTCCCTGCACTGACTGTGTCAGCGCCGGCCGTAAAGCAGAGTACAGCGGTGACGTCACCGCTGTTACTGCTGTGACAGACAACAGAATGTGAGTATGTAGTGTTTTTTTTTTGTTTTTTTTTACTTTTACAATGGTAACCAGGGTAAATATCGGGTTACTAAGTGCGGCCCTGCACTTAGTAACCCGATGTTTACCCTGGTTACCCGGGTGCTGCAGGGGGACTTCGGCATCGTTGAAGACAGTTTCAACGATGCCGAAGTCATTCCCCTGATCTTTGGTCGCTGGAGAGAGCTGTCTGTGTGACAGCTCCCCAGCGACCACACAACGACTTAGCAACGATCACGGCCAGGTCGTATCGCTGGTCGTGATCGTTGGTAAGTCGTTTAGTGTAACTCCAGCTTTAAAGTTTCTTCAGTTTACATTAGTAAATAAATGACAATACATACTAATATTTTGATGATGTCAGTATGTGCACACAATGTACATCATAGATAGATAGATAGATGATAGTTCTTCTTTCCTGATTATAGTGATGATTCACTACGATGTAAAACTCACCTGTGTGACCACTTTCGATCACTAGCATTATTGTTCATGAACTGTTTCCAATGCACAGGAAACAGTAAATAGAATTATAAAAAGAATCAAGACATGGTCCCATAATCATTCCTACCTAACATATTCTCCAGAACAGAAAACCTTGTCGTTACTTTAATACATAGCCAAAAAAAATGAGAAAACTAATGAATTCCTTTGAAAATCCAGTTTTCCTGAGATTAGTTCTCCCGTTGTTACGCTAAAGCCACCCTGGCATCCATACCGTTCGGATAGAGTTACAGTAATTCTGCCTCTGCAGAAGGCAATGAGAACATTAATGCACTCCTACTAATAGCTGCATTTCCTTTCCATGGGCCTGCACTAGTCAATACATACATCCAATTTGTAATGAAAAATGAAAACAAGTTATAAAGTACCTAAATAATTTGAGACATATGTCATGATTTCATTGGCAGTGATCTGGGCGCACTCTGACCCCGCTCTACTGCCTCACAGAGCTGCATTCCCACAAGAGCTGGGAACTGCAGGTCACCGCTAACAAAGCTAGGAATCAAATCAAGATGTAATGTTTGATTTATTTGTGGCTGTTTGCAGTCATTATACAGTACACTGGCGAGGAGCACATATAATCACAAACTTCAGTTAAAATGCCAAACTAAACTGCTGTAGTCCTATGCAAAGTGCTCCTTTAAAACTAAACCAGAAGGGCTGAACATTCCTCAGTCAGCAGTAATAACAGCCAGGCCATTGTCAGAGAGCAGAGAGCCCCCTGCAATGTGCTGACACATGGTTTAGACTGAAGCTGTGAGAGTGGCTTGCAAGATCTAAGAATACAACTTGTCGAAAACCAAATGTGACATTCATAAAAAAAGATGTTGGCAGCATCTTTCATCTGTCACAGGCTGGAGTCATGCCTGATTTACAGCACAGGGATTTAAACCTTCCACCTTTCTAAAGAACACACAGAAACGTTCTCCACTCGGCCTACACCAGGGTGTCACTCATGATATGGACT
Source organism: Ranitomeya variabilis (assembly GCF_051348905.1). Lineage (NCBI taxonomy): Eukaryota > Metazoa > Chordata > Amphibia > Anura > Dendrobatidae > Ranitomeya > Ranitomeya variabilis. Next base: position 92,907,108 of record NC_135237.1, read on the forward strand.
TAATTCACTCTGGGACCTGAACAAAGTTCACTTTATTCATATTCACTTCTTGCCACTTAGTGACTGCCAGCCATTGAGATGAGGTTTTGAAAAAACATGTATGTGACAGACAGTACTGCGAGTCGCCCACCAGGGCCGTGGGGTACTCGGTACCGGGTCTGGTACTTAAAGGGGATGTCAGGGTGGCTGCGACCCGGTCCGTGGCCCTGGGCGCCCAATTAATAGGGAAGGTCTTTAAAGGGGATTTGGAATAAAGTTTGTGCTCGTGACGCCACCTGTGGTATTCGGTCAGTGGGGACCGATACTGCTTAAAGGGGTCCTCTGGGGTGATGTTATGGCAGCTAGATAGTATAACTTCCCTCAGGTGAAGTAGGTCCCCAGGGCTCCCGGTGTATAGATGAGGATGGTGAGTGGTGCAGTAAAGAACAGAGGACACAGGTTTGCAGTCTCTTTACCTGGTATACTGAAGGCTTCAGGCAACCGCAGTCCAGGGCACCAGATCACAGGTACAGGCAGGGTTCGGGAAGCTTGGAAGTAAGTTCAGAGTCCCCTCTACCAGGTGGAGATGAAAGCCTTCCTCATAGCGTGGTGGTGTTGTAGTCCCTTACTGCCTATGGCTTCTGGCAAGGTTCTCACAGTTCTCTCTGTCCTCCATATAGGTTAGGACACAAACCCGTATGACAGGTGACTCGAGCCTTTTTATAGGGTCTCTATCATGACTCAGGCTCTATGAGCCACTGTGTCTCCTGGGTATTAGGGCAGACAATATTTAAGCTGCCAACCCGCGTCAAGGGTCCTTAAGATGCATCTCTGCCTGTGTACTGATGTTTTGTTTTTTTTTGTCTAGAATAGTGGAGGTCTTTCCTCTTATGGTTTTTTTAGATTAGGACTGCCAATATGTAAGGACCCTTGACGCAGGTTGGCAACTTAAATATTGTGGCCACAATATCGACCAATACCTTGCATACATTGCTATGTTTTTGGTGCACTGTATATTTTTCCAGGGTGCGGCTGGGCCCTAGATGGCTCTGTACACTGTGGCCTCTGTTCACACAGGATGCATTATGGTTAGCCTGCTATATGGCGTCATTAATAGGCTTTGAGCCATATACTTTGCATTTCTGTGTGAACACACCACATACAGACTATTTGTTTGCACAGGTGTACCAAGCGGCCAATTCCTGATTGTAGGGTGGCTGCCTTATCGGTATTATTACACCTGTGTATCTGCCATCTTAACTTGGGTCCGCTGCACTTTGGTTAGTGGAATTGTTGGAGGCCTTGGACAAGTAAGCATCTCTGCCTGTGTACTGGTGTTTTGTTTTTGTCTAGAATAGTGGAGGTCTTTCCTCTTATGGTGTTTTTCTACCACAGCATCTTGCAGCGGCATGCTATTCCAGCCGGTTTGCGTTTAGTTGGACCAGCATTTCTTTTTCAACAGGACAATGACCCCAAACACACCTCCAGTCTGTGTAAGGGCTATTTGACCACTAAGGAGAGTGATGGCGTGCTATGCCAGATGACCTGGCCTCCACAGTCACCAGACCTGAACCCAATTGAGATGATTTGGGGTGAGCTGGACCGCAGAGTGAAGGCAAAAGGGACAACAATCGCTAAGCATCTCTGGGAACTCCTTCAAGATTGTTGGAAGACCATTCCCGGTGACTACCTCTTGAAGCTCATCAAGAGAATGCCGAGAGTGTGCAAAGCAGTCATCAAAGCAAAAGGTGGCTACTTTGAAGAACCTAGAATATAAGACATAATTTCAGTTGTTTCACACTTTTTTGTTAAGTATACAATTCCACATGTGTTAATTCATAGTTTTGATGCCTTCAGTGTGAATGTACAATTTTCATAGTCAATAAAATACAGAAAAATCTTTAAATGAGAAGGTGTATCCAAACTTTTGGTCTGTACTGTACTTCTAAGGACAACCAATCAATGACCAGATTGTGTTTTTTCATCCAAGGAAGGCCGAAGACAATGGGAGTAGGCATACCCTCCAAAACATAGCACGACAGCAACTCTTCATTAAGAGACCCTATGCGCAAGTTCACATTATGTATGACTTGGGTCAAATTCTTCTGGCTGAGAGGAACATAATCAATTGCACAAATAGGTATGGGTCTCGCCAGCTTCCTACTGATCAGACAATGGGTCTGAGCAAAGTGAGAATCCACCAAACTGACTCCAGCTCTACTATTCACAAGAACCGGAATAGTCTCAGTTTTCCCACCAACCACTATTTCAGTAGAAGTGGTAAACTGAGATGAAAAAGTGGAAGATATGTACACACCCTGGTCGTCTCCCTCCAAACTACCAAAGGAACGCAACTTTTGTGATGGAGTATCAATTTTGCCGCAAGATGGACAGACTTGGAGGGAGCGAGGGTGAACCCTAAAATACAATTTACAGGCTTCCCTGAAAATCACAAATGTATCTCTTTTTTTAGAGAACCTGTCAGGTAGAGATATTCTGGGTTTTGGTTCAGCCTGGGCATGAGCCGAGACCAAGAACCCAGAAACAAGCTGAATCTGCTGCACCACCTGAGACTGCAACTCCGTAACCTCATCCTTGAGAGCCTGGTTCTGGCATGCAATAGCCTCCACTTGAGCCATAGGATCTCTGGAAAAATGGTGCGGTTGGTAACAATGTCACGTTCGGACATGGGTAAGTCTGGAGGACAACACAGCATACAAATATGATGGGAGAGGAAGGCCCCAACAATAGGGAGAGAGGGATGGGACACCTTCTGACAACAACCTGTGCCTGTCCCTAAGCTTCCCTAACGCCCTATGCAGGTCCTTCCCCCGGCAGCCATCACATGCCTAGTCCCTGATTGTCACCTCAATATAGCCAGCTAAGCTCCAAAGTAACAGAAAATATGACACCAAGAATCCATTCTCCCACAGAAGCATTAGCTACACTACTGACACAAGAGAGCTCCTCGCTCCAGGCTGGTTGGCAGTAACTCTATTACCGACAGTCAGCTGATAGGTCATGTGACTATTAAAAGGATGATGGGAGTGGTTACCAACCAACATCAGCTGACCAGCCAAAAGGCAGCTGCAAGAAAGATACTGACATTAACTGTTGCTGGACCAAAAGGAAAACAACATTTAAATTACAGCTGAACTAAAGCTGCGAAGAATCCCATAATGAATCGTGACAGGACCCCTCTATTATTGGTAACCAGCCTTGATAACACTGACAGCTGAGGAATGCAGCCTGAAAGTTTCAGTTTTGCCTGACTGGCTATCAAAAATACAGGGTAACCCATGTCAATTTGTTATTAAATTATTATTTATAGCGCAATTGATGAGTCAATTGATGCCACTTTTCTTGGTGTCTGCCTCTAATTTTAGCTACTTTAGCATCTTTTTGGCTCCTCTGAAGGTGTTGTCTATGCATTTGGGTTTGACTCCCTTTGAAGTCAATGGGGTTTGGGTATGATCATCAAAACGCTCGGAGAACATCTTCGGCAAACTTTGAGATGTTCACCACTCCGAACCAAACCGAACCTTGAAAGGTTCACTCATCTCTAGTCTCCACATGACTGTAGTTCACGGTTGTAACTATCTTGAGTAGACAATTGCTCACATTCGATGGCATCTAGCACATTGGAGAGGTTTTCTCTTCACAGATGAATTGTCAGGGATCACAGGTGTAACTACTGCTGGTAGTTTACTCACCACGGTAAGGAAGCCCAGAGCAGAACGGCGGAGAACTCACCAGGTAGCAATCAGGACCTGAACCATGTGACAGAGGGGGAGTGGTCAGGGGCGGAGCCAGCACCAGGGTGCAAAGGAGGCGAACGGTGCCAGAGATTAGTCAAACGTGCCGAGGTCAATAACCGGGAGATAAGAGAGGAACTGGAGGGTGAGACAGAAGGATAGTCTGGTGGAAGCCGGAGGTCAGAATGCCGAGTGAATCAAACAGACTAGACCGAGCATGGAGAGCAAACAAACAACACAGTATGCACACGCACACCATGGGGTCAGGCTCACAGACAAAACAAAAGTATAACTGACAGAGAATCCTAGTCCAGCCTGGGTATAAATATCCCTCTGCAACGCCCCAGAGTCCTGGTCGTTGCAGTACTGATGCTCCGCCGCTAAGGGGGGCTGTGGTACGTCTGATGGCACTGAAGGAGTTCACCTGACCAGGCATCACAGACACCAATACACTTCACAGTCTGGCCTCCAGGGGGAGCTAAGGGTACTATGTATTAGGCCACTCCTCACAATCTGGTAAAACTGGGGGTTGGATAGGAAGTTAGACAGAAAGCTGACTGGGGATCGAACAGGCAACATCCCGTGGCAGGGGGTGTTGCGGGGAGAGACTCAGGGGGGTCCCTGTCAGGGGTGGGATCCTGTCAGAGGCCTAGCGAACAGAGAGAACGTTACGGGACCGCACCTGCACTAGATAGCGGCGGTGCCCTAAGAAAGGACAAGAAGCGAGGTTTATTGTGCTGAGTGAGAAACGAGATCAACGCAACAGAGAAATACCAGTAGGAGTCGTGCTGTAAGACGAGGCAACATCCTACAGAGGCGCGTAGCCGGTGGCCGGAACGCCGAGGAAGTACTAGGCTCCAAGCAATACTTCAAACCTACGGCAGGACAGTCAGCTATAGGCGGGCTGTCTCACACAAATCACCTACGAAGACATAGGGGGGCAACAACAGGAAGAACTCCGGGCCTACCCGTCATACGGGTGCGTCCTAGCCATATCATCTGGGGGGACGAGGAAGAACATCAGAATCGAGTTGTGAGGGAACACGAGAAACAGACACAACAGTTGTGGGGACTATCCCGTAAGCACAGCAGGGGAGGACCGCAACACACAAGCGCTAGAAGGTAGGCACAGATTTCCACCTGCAAAGGGAACTCTGGAGGTGCCATCGGACCGGCCGGACTTGCGCAGCCGTATTCCGGATTGAGGATCCTGAAGCCTTCAGTAAAGAGGTAAAGAGACTGCAACCTGGTGTCCTCGTTATTTACTGCGACCGGCACTTCACCGCACCATAACATCATCACCTACCTTCATCTTCATTGTACGCCCCACAGCAGGGTCACGGACCGGGTCTAGCCACCGTGACAATCCCAGAACAGAGACTGAGAGGCCCGGTACCGGGTACCCCTCGGCCCTGCGGCAGTGGGGGCGCTACACCTCCCTGATCCAAAAGGAGGCCACAACAATTAACCCTGAGTGGGCAGGGCATTAACCCTATCCAAACCATGACATGAATCCTGGTTTTCACTGTACGGGGCAGATGGCAGAGTGGGAGTGTGGGAGAGTGATCTACTGATGTCAACGTTGTGACCAGAGAGGCCTACTGTGGGGGGGGGGGGTTATGGCATGGGCAGGCATATGTTATGGACAATGAACACAGGTACATTTTATTTATGCCATTTTGAATGTACTGACATACTGTAACGAAATTCTGAGGCCCATTGTTGTGCCATTCATCCTTGACCATCACCTCATGTTGCAGCATGATAATGCATGGTCCCATTTTCAAAGGATCTGTGCACAATTCCTGGAAACCAGAGGCGTAGCTAGGGTTTTGGCTCAGGGGGGCGAAGCTTCTGAGTGGGCCCCTAACCAGGTAACCTTCATTACAATTAGGTGACGCGCCCCAATAGTGGAGGAGAGCCTCAGCAGATGACCGTGCTATTACTGAAGATAATCTCTATATAACGACCAACATGGATATTACCGCCATATGGTCAGTGGTAGATACCAGCCCTACAGAACATGTAAGTGATCACAGCACAGTTACAGATAATGTCTTACCGCTGATGTTCTCTGATGGAATCGTTCACTTTTCCCATCTTTTCTATCTGGACCAGACCGACATGACAACTTCTTCCAGCCAGTACTGTCTGCACAGAATACAACAAAGACTTCACTTCTCATATTCCAGCCCCATCACCATCTATTCTCAACCTGCAAAAACTCCTCATCCTGCTGATACCCCAATACTGAGCCGCTGCTTCCGTATGTGTGCCTATTACTGCACCTGGTAACCCAATAATGAGCCGCTGCTGCCGTATGTGTCCCTCTTACTGCACCTGATACCCCAATACTGAGCCTCTGCTGCTGTATGTGACCCTATTACTGCACCTGCTGTGTGGTTCTCTGTACCCTCTAAATTCTAAAGTAACCCTCTATAATATAGTAATGCCGGGTGCAAGTGCCCTAGAAAACAGTGCCCACATTTTGCTCCCTAGAAAGTAATATTGCCATGTGTGCCCCTTTGATAGTCTCAGTAACCTGAGATCCCATAACAAGAAGTGCCCACTTTTTAATAATGTCCAGAGTCTGCCCCCCTGTACAGCTCCCCTATAGAGTATAATGCCCCCTCACTGTATAGTACCATCCACACAGTATACTGACCCCTTAGTAGCCCCCAAACTGTTTGATGGCTCCAACACTGTATGATGGCCCCTTCACTGTAATCTCCACACTGTATGATGGCCCACTAGATGGCCTCCATATAGTATAATGCACCAGATCATCCAAAATATAGTATAATGCACTCCCCATAGATCTCCATATAGTATAATGCACTCCCCATAAGCCTCGATATAGTATAATGCACTCCGCATAGGACTCCATATAGTATAATGCACTGCCAATAGGACTCCATATAGTATAATGCACTCCCCATGGGCCTACTCTATAGCACAAGACAGCATCCCCATAGGTAGACCCTGTTGTATAAGACAGCACCCCATAGGCAGACCCTGTAGTATAACGCAGCACCCCATAGGCAGATCCTGTAGTATAAGGCAGCACCCATATAGGCAGACCCTGTAGTATAAGGCAGCCCCCCATAGGCAGACTCTAGTAAAAGGCAGCTCCCCATAGGCAGACCCTGTACTATAAGGCAGCACCCCATAGGCAGACCCTGTAGTATAAGGCAGCACCACTGTTATGAACTCCGTTTTCAGGCTCCCTCTTGTGGTCACAGATGGTATTGTGTGACTTTGGTTTTTTGGCTCCCCCTGGTGGTTTGGTTTATTATCCTGCGGGTCTGGCTGGATCAGCTGCCTCGTTATTCACCAGGGAGGCTCCTATTTAGCTCTGCTTCGCTTCCACTTGTTGCCGGCTGTCAATGTATTCAGTGCTATTCTGATTACTCCTGATTATCTCGTTTTCTGCCTCTTCAGGATAAGCTAAGTTCTGTTTGAATATTTTTTGCTCATCTGCCTGCAATATGATTTCTGTGTATGATGAGTCTAGTCCAGCTTGCTAATATGTGATTTCTTTTTGCTGGTAAGCTCTGGGGTACGGAGTTGCTTTCCCCGCACCGTTAGTTGGTGCGGGGGCTCGAGCAATCTCTGCGTGGATATTTTGAATAGGGTTTTTTATTGACCGCACAGTTCCCTTCCTATTTTCTGCTATCTAGTATTAGCGGGCCTCATTTGCTAAATCTGATTTCATCTCTGCGTTTGTGCTTTCCCCTTAACTCACCGTTAATATTTGTGGGGGGCTATTCTATATCTTTGGGGTCATTCCACTGAGGCAAGAGAGGACTTTCTTTCCCTCCAGGAATAGTCAGTTTCTCAGGCCGTGAAGAGACGTCTAGGATTTTTAGGTAACGTTCCACGGCTGCCTATAGTTGTGTGCGGATAGGATCAGGTTGCGGTCAATCTAGTTACCACTTCCCCAGAGCTAGTAGTCTGTTCAGTTACTTAGCTAGTCCGACCTGCGATCCTTGCCACTAGGATCATAACACACCACATAGGCAGACTCTAGTAAAAGGCAGCACCCCATAGGCAGACCCTGTAGTTTAAGACAGCACCCCATAGGCAGACCCTGTAATAAAAGGCAGTACCCCCATAGGCAGATTCTGAAGTATAAGGCAGCACCCATATAGGCAGATCCTGAAGTATAAGGCAGCCCCCATAGGCAGATCCTGAAGTATAAGGCAGCACCCCATAGGCAGATCCTGAAGTATAAGGCAGCCCCCCTATAGGCAGATCCTGAAGTATAAGGCAACCCCCCTATAGGCAGATCCTGAAGTATAAGGCAGCCCCCCTATGGGCAGATCCTGAAGTATAAGGCAGCCCCCGTATAGGCAGATCCTGAAGTATAAGGCAGCCCCCTATAGGCAGATCCTGAAGTATAAGGCAGCCCCCGCATAGGCAGATCCTGAAGTATAAGGCAGCCCCCTATAGGCAGATCCTGAAGTTTAAGGCAGTACCCTTATATGCAGATCCTAAAGTATAAGGCAGCCCCCATAAAAACAATAAATATGCACCTCTCTACCTCCTTGTTCCACCGGTGCTCCGACCTCCCGCTCATCTTCTGACAGCGGGCGCCGGGTGGTGACGTCATCGCGCCCAGTCAGTGTCGGCATCGGTGACGCCAGACGCTGGCAGGGGGATGATGGGAGAAGGAGAGCAGCGCTCCTTCCCTCATCAGTACAGTGACGGGCGGGGGGCCCACTACTGGCACTGGCCCCCCCGGCCTGCTCAATTCTCCCTGCTCTGCCGCAGAAGGTAACTGTACAGTTACATTAGCATAGCTCCGGGTGGACCCCCTCTGAGCACCGAGCCCAGGGCGATGGCCCTCTCTGCTCCCCCCCGGTAGCTACGCTACTGCTGGAAACTAAAAACATCCCTGTTCTTGCATGGCCAGCATACTCACCGGACATGTCACCCATTGAACATGTTTGGGATGCTCTGGATCGGCGTATATGCCAATATCCAGCAACTTCGCACAGCCATTGAAGAGGAGTGGACCAACATCTCACAGGCCACAATCAACAACCTGATCAACTCTATGTGAAGTAGATGTGTTGCACTGCGGGAGGGAAATGAATGTCACACTAGATATTGACTGTTTTTCTGACCCCTACAGAACCGCAGATACAGTGAAACTGCACATTTTAGAGAGGCCTTTGTTATGGCCAGCCTCAAGGCTCAAACTAGAAATGGGTTCTATAGGCATGGTACATACACTTCTGTAGGCACTATTTTTGGTTTGTATGTTCCTCTGCTTTCAATATATTAGTGGACAAGTGAAGGAAAGGAGATAGAGTGCTTCCATTTCTCACTTCTGAATAGCTTGATATGCAGCATGAATGACAGAAATGGGGTCAATGGGTTGAAATCTGCAAACTATAGCTAATATTATGTACAAAATGTGATTTGGATAGATAAGAAATGATATGTGTCCTGAGTCTGACCATAGCCATGTAGCGAGTGATGTAATGTAATATAGAATTTCAGAATTTCATCTCAGTTGGTGAAAAGTTTTAAATACTTGAAGGTGTTTGGCTTATCTCAGTTTTCAGCTTCATGTTGTACAGTCATTATGTTGTTCCCTGTGTGCAGCCAATTCATCATTTAAAACTATCTGGACAAATTAGACTTGAGAAAAGACTCTGCGAACACGTCCTTGGTGACACTTTATTTTAGGGAAAACAACAAATTAAGGAAAAGGTCATTGATTCTAGAAACCATGTGCACATAATGGGACAGGTATACAATTATTATGACTGTCTAACAGCCAAGAAAATAGTGAGTTCTGGAATATGTACAATAATGTTTCTAATTAGACCTGAAATACTGTTAACTATCAATATGTGGTATGAATGAAGGGGACTTCAACCCCAAAATTCCACAGCAAAAAGTTTAACATCAAACACATACAGTAATTTGTGCACTAGTTTATATTTGTGGGAAATTTGTTGGATTTTATTGGATGGGATGGGTTCGATTCCACTCCTAAAATGTTTCTTGTTACATATTAATTTGTATGTTCCTTTATAGTTGGATCTACTCAGCTTTAGCTAAAAATGGCCATAAACATAAGATAACTGCTAGCCGAAGCTTGTTGGCCAGCAGTTATCACCTCAATCCCTACCATTAACATTTATTTTCAGATATACATTTTCTCATGGAATGAGGGAGAGTTCAGCGGCTGGCCACCAGCTCCAGAATTGCTCGTCATGGGAAAAAAAACTATTTTTTTAATGATTTTGATATATTCTAATAAGTAAAATACCGAATATACTCGAGTATAAGATGAGAATTTCAGCCCATTTTTTTAGGCTGAAATTGCCTCTCTCGGCTTATACGCGAGTCATTCCCAGGGGTCGGTGGGGGAGGGGTAGCGGCAGCTGTGTAATAGTACTCACCTGCTTCTGGCACGGTGTCCCTGGTTCTCCGGCGCCGGCAGCTTCTTCCTGTAGTGAGCGATCACATGGTACTGCTCATTACAGTAATGAATATGGACCCAACTCCACTCCCATAGGGGTGGAGCCACATATTCATTACTGCAATGTGCTCATGTACCAAATATCTGTATGGAGCATCTTATGGGGCCATAATCAGCATTTGTGGAGCATTATATGGGGCAAATGTGTCTATGGAGCATCTTATGGGGGCATAATCAGCATTTGTGCAGCATTTTATGGGGCAAGTATCTGTATGGAGAATCTTATGGAGCCATAATCAACATTTGTGCAGGATTATATGGGTCATATTTTAATATGGAGCATCTTATGGGGCCCATCATGAACTGTATGGAGCATTATATGGGGCTCCTGATTCACTATGGATATTCAAAAACACTTAACCTACTGATGTCTCAATTAATTTTACTTTTATTGGTATCTATTTTTATTTTTGAAATTAACCAGTAGCTGCTGCATTTTCCACCCTAGGCTTATACTCGAGTCATTAAGTTTTCCCAGTTTTTGTGGCAAAATTAGGGGTCTTGGCTTATACTCGGGTCAGCTTATACTCGAGTATACAGGTCCTTCTCAAAAAATTAGCATATAGTGTTAAATTTCATTATTTACCATAATGTAATGATTACAATTAAACTTTCATATATTATAGATTCATTATCCACCAACTGAAATTTGTCAGGTCTTTTATTGTTTTAATACTGATGATTTTGGCATACAACTCCTGATAACCCAAAAAACCTGTCTCAATAAATTAGCATATCAAGAAAAGGTTCTCTAAACGACCTATTACCCTAATCTTCTGAATCAACTAATTAACTCTAAACACATGCAAAAGATACCTGAGGCTTTTAAAAACTCCCTGCCTGGTTCATTACTCAAAACCCCCATCATGGGTAAGACTAGCGACCTGACAGATGTCAAGAAGGCCATCATTGACACCCTCAAGCAAGAGGGTAAAAGCCCCGTCTCACATAGCGATTTACCAACGATCACGACCAGCGATACGACCTGGCCGTGATCGTTGGTAAGTCGTTGTGTGGTCGCTGGGGAGCTGTCACACAGACAGCTCTCTCCAGCGACCAACGATCAGGGGAACGACTTCGGCATCGTTGAAACTGTCTTCAACGATGCCGAAGTCCCCCTGCAGCACCCGGGTAACCAGGGTAAACATCGGGTTACTAAGCGCAGGGCCGCGCTTAGTAACCCGATGTTTACCCTGGTTACCAAAAAAACCAAACAGTACATACTTGCCTTTCGGTGTCCGTCAGGTCCCTTGCCGTCTGCTTCCTGCTCTGACTGAGCCGCCGTACAGTGAGAGCAGAGCGCAGCGGTGACGTCACTGCTGTGCTCTGCTCTCACTGTACGGCCGGATCTCAGTCAGAGCAGGAAGCAGACGCCGGGGGACCTGACGGACATCAGATGGTGAGTATGTACGGTTTGTTTTTTTTTACATTTACGCTGGTAACCAGGGTAAACATCGGGTTACTAAGCGCGGCCCTGCGCTTAGTAACCCGATGTTTACCCTGGTTACCAGTGAAGACATCGCTGGATCGGTGTCACACACACCGATTCAGCGATGTCAGCGGGGCCTCAACGACCAAAAAAAGGTCCAGGCCATTCCGACACGACCAGCGATCTCGCAGCAGGGGCCTGATCGCTGGTACGTGTCACACATAGCGAGATCGCTACTGAGGTCGCTGTTGCGTCACAAAACTAGTGACTCAGCAGCGATCTCGCTAGCGATCTCGCTATGTGAGACGGGGCCTTAAGACCCAGAAAGAAATTTCTCAACAAATAGGCTGTTCCCAGAGTGCTGTATCAAGGCACCTCAATGGTAAGTCTGTTGGAAGGAAACAATGTGGCAGAAAACGCTGTACAACGAGAAGAGGTGACCGGACCCTGAGGAAGATTGTGGAGAAGGACCGATTCCAGACCTTGGGGAACCTGAGGAAGCAGTGGACTGAGTCTGGTGTGGAAACATCCAGAGCCACCGTGCACAGGCGTGTGCAGGAAATGGGCTACAGGTGCCGCATTCCCCAGGTAAAGCCACTTTTGAACCATAAACAGCGGCAGAAGCGCCTGACCTGGGCTACAGAGAAGCAGCACTGGACTGTTGCTAAGTGGTCCCAAGTACTTTTTTCTGATGAAAGCAAATTTTGCATGTCATTTGGAAATCAAGGTGCCAGAGTCTGGAGGAAGACTGGGGAGAAGGAAATGCCAAAATGCCTGAAGTCCAGTGTCACGTACCCACAGTCAGTGATGGTGTGGGGTGCCATGTCAGCTGCTGGTGTTGGTCCACTGTGTTTCATCAAGGGCAGGGTCAATGCAGCTAGCTATCAGGAGATTTTGGAGCACTTCATGCTTCCATCGGCTGAAATGCTTTATGGAGATGAAGATTTCATTTTCCAGCACAACCTGGCACCTGCTCACAGTGCCAAAACCACTGGTAAATGGTTTACTGACCATGGTATTACTGTGCTCAATTGGCCTGCCAACTCTCCTGACCTGAACCCCATAGAGAATCTGTGGGATATTGTGAAGAGAAAGTTGAGAGACGCAAGACCCAACACTCTGGATGAGCTTAAGGCCGCTATTGAAGCATCCTGGGCCTCCATAACATCTCAGCAGTGTCACAGGCTGATTGCCTCCATGCCACGCCGCATTGAAGCAGTCATTTCTGCCAAAGGATTCCCGACCAAGTATTGAGTGCATAACTGAACATTATTATTTGATGGTTTTTTTGTTTGTTATTAAAAAACACTTTTATTTGATTGGACGGGTGAAATATGCTAATTTATTGAGACAGGTTTTTTGGGTTTTCAGGAGTTGTATGCCAAAATCATCAGTATTAAAACAATAAAAGACCTGACAAATTTCAGTTGGTGGATAATGAATCTATAATATATGAAAGTTTAATTGTAATCATTACATTATGGTAAATAATGAAATTTAACACTATATGCTAATTTTTTGAGAAGGACCTGTATACGTTATATGTCAAAAGTCCTCCTCAGCCTTTTTCATTATGGAGCCATGTTCAGGTCTGGAAGATGGTTGCTACTCCCACCATCACGTCGCATTAAAATGAAGTCTAAGGATATTGTTGTATATGACATTGATATTGTTATATATGACAAAAAAGATATCTTTTCTCTCCCATCCAGCTGAAGGGAGACATACTGCATACTTCAACATGCAAGGCCTCATGTGTTACATGACAGTGACAATGTCAAACTTGAATCGCATCTTAGTGGGGTCCTCAACACAAGTTATACATGTTTATAGCTGCCAAAGCAAAGGCCTACTGAGGACTTACATCTGCTCTGGTATTATTATGGCACTGATCCTCAAGGTGTTCCCAAGTACTGATGTTGGTGGTAAATGACAACAAGCTCAGTTGTGTTCATTCTGTTATCTTCAAAGTTAAGCTGTAAACAGTGCTATGAAGCCCCTAAGGGTACTGTCACACAGTGGCACTTTGGTCGCTACGACGGCACGATCTGTGACGTTGCAGCGTCGCTTGATTATCGCTCCAGCGTCGTATACTGCGGTCACGCGTTGCAATACACGGCGCTGGAGCGATAATTTCATGACGTATTTGCGATGTAGAAGCCATTGGTTACTGTGCGCACATCGTATACAACCTTTGTCACACGATGCAATCATGCCGCCACAGCGGGACACTTGACGACGAAAGTAAGTTCCAAACGATCTGCTACGACGTACGATTCTCAGCGGGGTCCCTGATCGCAGTAGCGTGTCAGACACTGCGATATCGTATGGATATCGCTGGAACGTCACGGATCGTGCCGTCGTAGCAACCAAAGTGCCACTGTGTGACAGTACCCTAAGTGTTGGCACCGATTATTAGTCTGATATCAATGGGGGGTCATTTATGTTCAAGGTCCCAGACTTTTCTAAATTTAGCTACAACTTAGGTTCTTCTTATTTTCTAACATTTATTCATGTCCCGATTTCACTGTGAATCACACCTCCATTGTCACTTTCATACTAGTCCACAGTAGATGAAGAGATCTCACCTAAAGGAAACCCACCCATCTTTATGCCATCAGTCTTCACAATCATGCCTATCCTAACCCGCCATGCCATAAGCTTCCAGTACTCGTGCACACCATTAACTGGTAGCTCAGTGGTATCCACAGAACCAATCTATAGATGAGTGATTCTCATGCACTGTGCCAGTATCATTTCGCTCTTCTCTTTGTTGCAGTGAGCAGAAGATAATGGCGCCTCTGAGAGCAGAGACAGCGGCTATTTTGCTTTATGCCATGGATGCTAATGGAATGAGCTTAGAGAGTGTTGGCAGCTGTGCTGCATGCTCTACCCATGAACTTGGGCGACACAGCTTATAACAGCGACACCTCAGTCAGGCTGGATGGTCCATGGGTACCATAGAAATCATAAACTATGTCACCTCCTCAAATTGCTAGTAAAGCCACAGATATACGTTACGCAGCTGCAGCCAAGGAAAACAAAATGGGATATGGGATACATTAAAAGAAACATAGATGTTCATTACACGAACATACAATGTAAATATGTTAGATGGGACAATTCAGAGATTTTTGTAATTACACCTCAGCCTGCAACAGTGTCCAAAGGAAGGAAGATTTAATCATCACAGGTGGAGATTCTTTACTATAAAAGCAATGAGACTATAGAACTCTCTGCCAAATGATAGTGTAATGGTTGATTCACTAAAAAAGTATAAGGAGGGCATTGAAAAATATCATATTACAGGTTACGAGCATGACATTCTGTGATGGGACGTTAATCCAGAGAAGTAGTCTGATTGCCATATGTGGAGTCAGAAAGGAAATTTTCCACTAATATGGGGCAATTGACAACTACCTCAATATGTTTTTTCTTTTCAATGGATGAACATGTTAGGTTATAGGTTGAATTTGAAGGACTTTTGTCTACATTCAGCCTTTAAAACCATGAAACTATGAGTCTGAAGCTAATGATGTGAACTCAGGTTAAATGAGTGGATGGAGGAGCGGCCTTGAAGAGGAGGCACAAACCACTAATGCACAATTGTTATGGAAGCATACAGTAACTTAACATGTCTAGAGACCTGCACCAAATCTATGATAAAGTATGTGCCATTGTCATATATTTGACGCAGTTTTTGCCTGTTAGGTCTGATATTTAGACGTTCTTAATAAATCTACTCCATTACTTTTGAATACAAATATATTTTAAAAAAACACTTGAAAAAAAAGTATTAAAATAAAAAGAAACAGCCCAGAACAAAATATATTATCTTCATAAAAAGACATTATTTCTGGTCACGCCATGGATTTAATTTCTATTGCCGAAATTTTGAACAAAAAGCCAATATAATTAATGTTCTATAATCCTTAGCTCCATCAATTTCATAGGTCAAGAGAAGGATAACAGAAGAGTTCATATCGAAATAATGTTAGTGCTGCTCAGCAATGCATGTGATGAAGACCAATCATCACTTGTAAGAATGGAAAGTGACTGTCAATTAAATATTAATATGTAAAATCACTGGTATTGTAACTAAACAAGGTAATAAAATATTAAATGTCGCTTGCTACTCTCAGCAACATGGAAGTGATGGCTAAGGAAAGGTTCAAATGGAGACATTTGTTAGCACCACCAAAAGCTTGTATTGTCTAGAGATTCCAAAATGATCTTGAGATGAATTTGCAGCCAAACTGTAAAAATAACCATACATAGTGAAAACTCTATAAGACAACTACCAAAAATTACAATGAAAAATGGTGTTTTAGAGATGGACTTCTCATTGATGATGACTGGTCTAGAGATGGTCTTCTGAATGGGGTGGTCTTTTAGAAAGGTATCAGTGTGTCAATTAGTGATACTCAAAGGTCGGCAATTATCTTTGTTTTACTTACAGAAAAAATACTATTTTTAATGCACTTAAAAAGGTTGTCCACTACTTTTATCATTGATGACCTAGGATAGGTCATCAATGTGTGATTGGACGAAGTCCGACACCCGGAACCTTTGTCGATCAGCAGTTCTTGGTGTCGGCGGCAGCGCCTGCTGAAACTGCTCAATTGCAGATAGTGGCTGTGGCACAGTACTGCACATGCACCTCCTATTCAAATCAATAGAAGGCGGATGAGCAGTACCCTGCTGCGGCCACTATCAGAAGGAGCAGCTCTGCAATTGAGCAGTTACAGACAGCTGCCTCCGCCGACACCGAGAACAGCTGATTGGCAAGTGCAGGGTGTCGGACCCCGACTAATCATGCATTAATGCCCTAATCTAAGCATAGGTTATCAATGATAAAGTAGTGGGCAACCTCGTTAAGTTAGATCATTTTTCAAAAGTGACAGGAGGCGCAGCCAAAATTGTTGTTACCTTTTCACCAACTGATGGTTAACCAGGGTTGGACTAACCAATCAAGTATTTACTCACTACTAGTGTTGAGCGATACCTTCCGATATTTGAAAGTATCGGTATCGGATTGTATCGGCCAATATCCGAAAAATATCGGATATCGCCGATACCGATACCCGATACCAATACAAGTCAATGGGACACAAATATCGGATCCATATTCATGTGTAAAATAAAGAATAAAAATAAAAAATAGGGATATACTCACCCTCTGACGCGCCCTGGTTGTAACCGCTGCAACCTGCAGCCTCCGTTCCTAAGAATGAGCGAGTGAAGGACCTTCGATGACGTCGCGGCTTGTGATTGGTCGCGCGGTCACGTGAGCGGTTACATGACCAATCACAAGACCACTATGTCATCGCAGGTCCTTCACTAGCTCATTCTTAGGAACGGAGGCTGCCGGTTGCAGCAGTTACAACCAGGGCGCGTCAGAGGGTGAGTATATCCCTATTTTTTATTTTTATTCTTTATTTTACACATGAATATGCATCCCGATCCCGATTCCCGATATGGCAAAAATATCGGAACTCGGTATCGGAAGTCCGATACCGCAAATATCGGCCGATACCCGATACTTTCGGTATCGGAATGCTCAACACTACTCACTACTCAAGATCCTATGGAATGAAGGGGCCTACAGTACTTTAGTTAGTTAGACCACTTCTTAAGAAGTTATGATCTACATTTTCATCATAGGTCAATAAGGAATGAATGAAGCCGTCTCAGGAGCTGAGCTTGCTTCATGCTGAGCAGACGTCAACTGTTTTACATTGTCAGCATCTGCATGTAACTACAGCGTCCGGTTCACAATCTGATCACTGTAGTTTAACTACTTAATTGCCTTTGCCAATCTCTGACAGCCGCAATTAAATTATGCCAGTGTCAGCATGCGTTACATCAGCTCCCTGTAATTATGAGGAATTGATACGTTGCAATGGCAGCCAAAGGCCTGCTGAAGGTCACCGTCACTACCATGTTGGTCCGCTAATGAAGCATAGCTAGAGCCTGAGATCCATAGGAAAACCGTAATTTCCCTATATGCTACTGTGGCATTGCAATATATAGTATAAACTATCAAATAATCTAATGTTAAAGGGTCCTAAGGAAACTAGAAAATAAAGAGAAAAAAAAGAAAATATAAAAAAGAAAAAAAAAGATACAATTTCAAATCACTCCTCATTTTCCAGCATTAAAATAAAAAATATATATATTTGGTATCATTGTGTCCCAAAAATGTCTGGTTTATCAAAATTCAAGTTTATTGAAACCACGTTAAATGATGAAAAAAAAGGCAAAATGCTAGAATTGCGTTTATTGGGTCACCGCATGCTCAAAAAAATAAAAAGTGATTGAATCGTCCAATGTACCCTACTAAAATCATATCAATAATGTCAGCTCAGCATGCAGTAAAACAAGCCCTGTGGATTGAAAAATTAAAAGTTATGGGTCTCAGAAACTGGCAACAGAAACAAAATGTATTTTTTACAAATTTCGGATTTTTTTTCCATCACATAGATAACAAAAAAACTGGGCAAAGTTGGTATTGCCGTAATTATACTGACCAGCTGTTAAGTCAGTTGTACCACACAATGGATAGCGTAAAAACAAAACCCAAGAATTCTATGTCAAAATGAATGGTGTCACTGCAACTCTTCCTGCAAAATATAAGCTCTTATAGAGATATGTTGTCAGAAAAACAAAAAAGTTATGGAGCTTGGAAGAAGGGGAGGAAAAAACAAAAGTGCAAAAATGAAACATTTCTAGGTCATTATAGGATGAAAGGGGTTTTCTGGGATTGACCAAAATTTGTCCAGGGAGGGTTAGGAAATGTAATGATACACTGAGTACTCCTGTGTTCCACTGTTATTCTAATCACTCACACACACCTCTGTACCGCTAAGGCCGGGGTCACACTAGCGTAGAATACGGACGAGTTCTATGCAAGAAAACCTCAGATAGAACTTGGACCAGTGTTAGCAGCTCACATCACCATATTTTTTCTCAGGCGTATTCTACATGTGTGTAAAATCGCAGCATGCTGCGAATTTACACGTATATAGTCCGAGACTCGCCAATGCAAGTCTATGGGTGCGAGAAAAACTCGGGCACCACACGGACCATCGGTGTGCCTTGTGACAAATACTCACACATTTTCCTCATTTCAGCCCATTGAGCCATTAAATTCAATGGGGAAAAGCAATGAGAAATGTAAAGCCATACTGGTGTCATACGGATGTCATAAGGATACATAAGTGTAAGAAAATCCCATCATTGCATTGCAAACGCATTACACATGGATGACCATATGGAGAACACTTGTGCGATTCTTGGCAGGGAGACTCGGACCGATTTTTTATACATTAAGTGTGACCCCGACCTAAGGTCAATGATTGCAGATGTTACCTTCCATTAAGTGGGAAACACTGGAAAGACAGAGGAATTAAAGGTGTTGTCCAGGCTTATGATACTGATGACCTGTAGTTATGGCAGGTGCAGACCACCGTGTATTTTCTCATCCAAGAGTATCGGGTCAATTATTCAAATCTGATCAAACTCTGATTATCTCAGATGAGTAGAATATGGAGAAAAAAGTCTCCATCTTCTCCATTCTCTCTCAGGAAATCGGATGACACTCAGATGTTTATTTATTTTATTTATTTATTTTTTTATATAGCGCTAACATATTCCGCAGCGCTTTACAGTTTGCACACATTATCATCTCTGTCCCCGATGGGGCTCACAATCTAAATTCCCTATCAGTATGTCTTTGGAATGTGGGAGGAAACCAGAGTGCCCCAAGGAAACCACGGAGAGAACATACAAACTCGTTGCAGATGTTGTCCTTGGTGGGGTTTGAACCCAGGACTCCAGCGCTGCAAGGCTGCAGTGCTATCCACTGCGCCACCGTGCTGCCCATGATGTTATCTGAGTTCAGTCCGATGGTTCCCACAGACTCATTGACTTGCGTGGCCGAGTGAAAATATCAGATAAAATTCGGTCATGCAGCAGTTTTTTCCTTGGACCGGCTTGGTTCGAGGAAAAAAATTTGATATGTACATAGTCCCATAAAATATTATTGGTCCCAGTGTTTCCCAATGTTTTGTCGGATCGCACTCAGACCCAAAATGTGGATGTGTGCACAAGTCCTTAGGGTAGGTCATTAATATTTCACTTATTATTTTATTCCCCTCCTTTTGGAGAAAATTTTTACGGAGATTGAAAACTTCCATAAATTATTGTTCTATCAATATATTATTTTAAAAAGTGTATTCTGGCTGTAAATCCCATGACTACTGCACAGATTATGTCCAACTCTGCTATAAAATATACACTCACCGGCCACTTTATTAGGTACACCATGCTAGTAACGGGTTGGACCCCCTTTTGCCTTCAGAACTGCCTCAATTCTTCGTGGCATAGATTCAACAAGGTGCTGGAAGCATTCCTCAGAGATTTTGGTCCATATTGACATGATGGCATCACACAGTTGCCGCAGATTTGTCGGCTGCACATCCCAAAGATGCTCCATACAAGGCAGGATGGATCCATGCTTTCATGTTGTTTACGCCAAATTCTGACCCTACCATCCGAATGTCGCAGCAGAAATCGAGACTCATCAGACCAAGCAACGTTATTCCAATCTTCTACTGTCCAATTTCGATGAGCTTGTACAAATTGTAGCCTCAGTTTCCTGTTCTTAGCTGAAAGGAGTGGTACCCGGTGTGGTCTGCTGCTGTAGCCCATCTGCCTCAAAGTTCGACGCACTGTGCGTTCAGAGATGCTCTTAGGCCTACCTTGGTTGTAACAGGTGGCGATTTGAGTCACTGTTGCCTTTCTATCAGCTCGAACCAGTCTGCCCATTCTCCTCTGACCTCTGGCATCAACAAGGCATTTCCGCCCACAGAACTGCCGCTCACTGGATTTTTTTTCTTCTTCGGACCATTCTCTGTAAACCCTAGAGATGGTTGTGCGTGAAAATCCCATTAGATCAGCAGTTTCTGAAATACTCAGACCAGCCCTTCTGGCACCAACAACCATGCCACGTTCAAAGGCACTCAAATCACCTTTCTTCCCCATACTGATGCTCGGTTTGAACTGCAGGAGATTGTCTTGACCATGTCTACATGCCTAAATGCACTGAGTTGCCGCCATGTGATTGGCTGATTAGAAATTAAGTGTTAACAAGAAGTTGGACAGGTGTACCTAATAAAGTGGCCAGTGAGTGTATATTTTTTATTGATAAATCATGCAGATACAAATTATAATTAATGTTAGTTTCTGGAAAAAAAAATTTCCATCTTTAATTGTGCATTTATTTTTATTACTTTATTCCATATAACTCTTTGTTTTACTACTGGATATTATATAAATGTCACCTATGATCTATGGATTGTTTGCTTTCCTCATCAATGAGCACAATGCTCAGGGGAAGAGTTTTTTCTGATCCAGTGATAGGAAATTGATTATTTGACCATGACAGCCTGGTTTCAGGAGCAGTGAGTTACAAAATTTGCAATCCCAGTCATTTATGTAAGGCTTTTCTCTAACATGCATGCTCAGGCCCAACATAAATACACAATGGAATTACTGAGAATCATTAAATAAAATGGAATGTATATGGTTGGAGTAACCAATAGCAAGTACTCTATATCTCTGCTTGATCTGCACATAGACCTAAACTGATGAGAAATGATTGTTGGCAGGTTGAATACAATAATTTAGGTTGTTTTGGTTGTGTTTGAATTCAACATGTGAAACTGTCTAAATAACTAGATGTTCATCAATTCTTACGAGAAGGTAAAATTAGCCTCCTGACAGGATTTTAAATGATCATAAGATGAAAACAGTCAAAGGGCTTAGTACCCATGGTAGCAATTATCCCAGGGCTATGATCAATGAAGGTCTTCTGTTAGTCAGGTCTCT
The DNA here is from genome assembly GCF_051348905.1 of Ranitomeya variabilis. Classification (NCBI taxonomy): domain Eukaryota; kingdom Metazoa; phylum Chordata; class Amphibia; order Anura; family Dendrobatidae; genus Ranitomeya; species Ranitomeya variabilis. The sequence goes on from NC_135237.1 coordinate 92,928,661, forward strand.
GTTGACTCAGGAAGTCAGAGTTATATTGGGTCAGGGTAAAGCTGAAATGGGCAGGCTGACTTGCCCTGAGCAGCTCACTACCAACCAGACTTCACTTATCCCATTAATTATTCCTGTCCACATGGCACCGATTGATACGGCTCACAATTAGTCGAGGTATGAAAGGTCACAGGAAAACAGTACTTCTATTTACGAAAATTAGAATAGACATCTATTTAGTCTAGAGACCATGATTCCTATATTCTGCAATGAATGTGTTCTATTTAAGCAGGCAAACAGATCATGGATTAAAAAACATGGCTCAACTTCAAATTCAGCAAACCAATTATCTTCTGATATGGTCTCCCCATTTCCGAACAAGTAAAACAAGAATATTTAGCCAGATGACCCAGTGCAAAACTTCATGTTACCCCCTTTGAAAACTAATATCCTTGGCATAGATGTCATTGGTTCAGCTGATTGCTGAGCAGATGCTGTGACCAGGACATGTCTGACTCTTGACAGTATTTGTTTAGGTTATCACCACGTCACAGCAGCCTTTCATCCAGAAAGACAAAGTGGACAGCAGTGTGAACAGCCTCTTCTTTCCTCAGCACTCCTGGTATCTCCTATATTAGATCAGACAGACAGGGCGGACAGCAGTGTGAGCAGCCTCTTCTTTCCTCAGCACTCCTCAGCACTCCTGTGTGAACAGCCTCTTCTTTCCTCAGCACTCCTTGTATCTCCTGTATTAGATCAGACAGACAGCGTGGACAGCAGTGTGAGCAGCCTCTTCTTTCCTCAGCACTCCTGGTATCTCGAGTATTAGATCAGATAGACATGGTGGACAGCAGTGTGAACAGCCTCTTCTTTCCTCAGCACTCCTGGTATCTCAAGTATTAGATCAGATAGATTGGGTGGACAGCAGATACAAATTCATTGTAGACACCTTTGTAGAATTTAAGAAGATAAAACAAGTTTCTGCATGAATTATTAAATGTGAAAGTCAATAAAACAATTAGACTTTCAATAAACAGCTTCAGTATGTTGTCTCATGAAAACAACACATTACCATATGCTCTTTTAGGACATATGAATGTTATACCAAGCCCCCCACAATGCACCCATGTTAAGAGCCTCTAAGAAATATAGGCTCTGCCTCTGGTAGTTTTGAAACCAACTCATACTTCTATAATATGGCTAACAAAACTATATTACCCTTGTAGTGGCCACTTTTGGTTAAATAGTAGCGGCATTATATGCAGACATGTTGATCTAGTTTAGAATGAATTTTATCAATATATCTTTATCTTTTTGAATATAAGCAGCACCTAAAAATGTTGTCAACTTTGGACCAGCTGAAAATAAAATGATCATTATGTTTTCTGTTTCTTGGACTTAAATCAGTAAGGTTCTTGTGCAGCACCACCACAATGGGTAGCCCATATAACACACAGACTGTGCCAGGGTTCCCAGTGAAAGGTTCTTGTTAATAGATGCCATAGGGTATGTGCAGATGATCAGTAATTGGCAGCACTTTGGATGCAGAGCGTGTTCACTACGTCCAAAGCGCTGCCGTCTATTGAACGCAGGGGAATCTGCATGTGTTTACTGAACAATGCGGATTAACTGCTTCCAATACATTGTATGGGTGAAATTTCTCTTGCGGAGACTCGCATGTCCGCAAGAGAAATAGGCATGCTGCAGTCAGGAGAGATGCGCCACATGTCCGTCTCCGCAGGTGAGCTGCGGGCGTCTCTGGATGCATAATGGACATGAGATTTCTTGAAATCCCATCCACTATGCTGTAACAGATGACCGCTGCTTGTTTGACTCTGCACAAGAACGTAGCGTCCAACTAGCAACGTTTACTGATCATGTGCACATACTCTTAATGGTATATGTTATGAACTGGTGGCCTAGGAGCAGCATGAGACGTACTCTGGAGAAGGTGGTACCTGTACTGACCGCAGACCCTGAGCTTAACACCGCAACTAGAAGTAGCCATGGGATGTTCCTGTCACTCCCTAGACACCTCGTCACAGCCAGAGGACTAATTACCCCTAGAGATAGAAACGGAAAACTATCTTGCCTCAGAGAAAATCCCCAAAGGATAGACAGCCCCCCACAAATATTGACTGTGAGAGGAGAGGGAATTAACATACACAGACTGAAATCAGGATTTAGCAAAGGAGGCCATTCTAGCTAGATAGAAAGGATAGGACAGAGTACTATGCGGTCAGTATTAAAAGACTAGAAAATATCCACCACAGAAGATACAAAATCTCCACATCTGACTAAAGATATGGAGGGTATTTCCGCATCACCAGAGATTCCAACTTAGCTGAATAAATCCTTACACAGAAAAAGCTGGACAAGAAAAAACATAGAAATGCACTGAACTATAAAGCCCACAGCATGTGGACTGCAAAAACCAAGCCAGAACTTATCTTTGTAGATTGGAACAGCATAGCAGAAGAAACCAGGCTGAGATGTGAATCCTCCAAAAACAATGGACAACTGGCACTGACTAAAGGGTTCAGCAAAACTAAATAGCCCAGTGGAATGAATTAAGTGGACCCACCTGATAAAATGCTGTGACTGAAGACAGCAGCGCTACCACTTATAACCACCGGAGGGAGCCCAAGAGCAGAATTCACAACAGTACCCCCCCTTGAGGAGGGGTCACCGAACCCTCACCAGAGCCCCCAGGCCGATCAGGACGAGCCAAATGAAAGGCACGAACCAAATCGTCAGCGTGAACATCGGAGGCAACAACCCAAGAATTATCCTCCTGGCCATTACCCTTCCATTTGACAAGATACTGAAGCTTCCGCCTCGAAAAACGAGAATCCAAAATCTTCTCAACCACATACTCCAACTCCCCATCAATCAACACCGGGGCAGGAGGATCAACAGAGGGAACCACGGGCACCACATATTTCCGCAACAAAGATCTATGAAAAACATTATGGATGGAAAAAGAGGCTGGAAGGGCCAAACGAAAAGACACTGGATTAATAATCTCAGAAATCTTATAAGGACGAATAAACCGAGGCTTGAACTTAGGGGAAGAAACCTTCATAGGAACAAGACAGGAAGACAACCAGAACAAATCCACAACCCGAAGCCGGGAACCAACACACCGACGACGGTTAGCAAAATGCTGAGCCTCCTCCTGAGACAACACCAAATTGTCCACCACATGAGCCCAAATTTGCTGCAACCTGTCAACCACAGAATCCACCCCAGGACAATCAGAAGGCTCAACCTGCCCTGAAGAAAAACGAGGATGTAACCAGAATTACAAATGAAAGGCAAAACCAAGGTAGCAGAACTAGCCCGATTATTAAGGGCAAACTCGGCCAATGGCAAGAAAGCCACCCAATCATCCTGATCAGCAGACACAAAGCATCTCAAATAAGTTTCCAAAGTCTGGTTAGTTCGCTCGGTTTGGCCATTTGTCTGAGGATGAAATGCGGAAGAAAAAGACAAATCAATGCCCAGCCTAGCACAAAAGGCTCGCCAAAACCTAGAGACAAACTGGGAACCTCTGTCGGACACAATATTCTCCGGAATACCATGCAAACGAACCACATGCTGAAAAAACAACGGAACCAAATCAGAAGAGGAAGGCAATTTAGGCAAAGGTACCAAATGAACCATCTTAGAAAACCGGTCACAAACCACCCAGATAACCGACATCCTCTGGGAAACAGGAAGATCGGAAATAAAATCCATAGAAATATGCGTCCAAGGCCTCTCAGGGACCGGCAAAGGCAAAAGCAACCCACTAGCGCGGGAACAGCAAGGCTTAGCCCGCGCACAAGTCCCACAGGACTGCACAAAAGAACGTACATCCCGTGACAAAGAAGGCCACCAAAAGGACCTACCAACCAATTCTCTGGTACCAAAAATCCCAGGATGGCCAGCCAACACAGAACAATGAACCTCAGAAATCACTTTACTAGTCCATCTATCAGGAACAAACAGTTTCCCCACTGGACAGCGGTCCGGTTTATCAGCCTGAAATTCCTGAAGAACCCGTCATAAATCAGGGGAGATGGCAGAAAGAATCACCCCTTCCTTCAGAATACCGACCGGCTCAAGGACTGCAGGAGAATCAGGCAAAAAGCTCCTAGAGAGGGCATCCGCCTTAACATTCTTAGAACCCGGAAGATACGAGACCACAAAATCAAAACGGGAGAAAAACAGGGACCATCGAGCCTGTCTAGGATTCAGCCGCTTGGCATACTTGAGGTAAATCAGATTCTTATGATCAGTCAAGACCACAATACTGTGCTTGGCCCCCTCAAGCCAATGTCGCCACTCCTCAAATGCCCACTTCAAAGCCAACAACTCATGATTGCCGACATCATAATTGCGTTCTGCAGGCGAAAACTTTCGAGAAAAGAAGGCACACGGTTTCATCAAGGAACCATCAGAATTCCTCTGAGACAAAATGGCCCCTGCCCCAATCTCAGAAGCGTGAACCTCAACCTGAAATGTAAGAGAAACATCCGGCTGAGGTAACACAGGGGCAGAAGTAAATCGGCGTTTAAGCTCCTGAAAGGCAGAAACCGCCGCAGAGGACCAATTCGTCACATCAGCGCCTTTCTTCGTCAAATCGGTCAGGGGTTTAACCACACTGGAGAAGTTGGCAATGAAACGGCGATAAAAATTAGCAAAGCCCAAAAATTTCTGAAGGCTCTTCACGGATGTGGGCTGAATCCAATCATGAATGGCCTGAACCTTAACTGGATCCATTTCTATAGATGATGGAGAAAAAATGAAGCCCAAAAAAGAAACCTCCTGCACTCCAAAGAGGCACTTAGACCCCTTCACAAATAAAGCATTATCACGAAGGATCTGAAATACCATCCTGACCTGTTTCACATGAGACTCCCAATCATCGGAAAAAATCAAAATATCATCCAAATATACTATCATGAATTTATCAAGATAACTCCGAAAGATATCATGCATGAAGGACTGAAACACAGATGGAGCATTAGAGAGCCCGAATGGCACCACAAGGTATTCAAAATGGCCTTCGTGCGTATTAAACGCAGTTTTCCATTCGTCACCCTGCTTAATACGAACAAGATTATATGCCCCTCGAAGGTCAATCTTAGTAAACCAACTTGCCCCCTAAAACCTAGCAAACAAATCGGAAAGCAAAGGCAAAGGGTATTGGAATTTGACCATGACCTTATTCAAGAGGCGATAATCAATACAGGGTCTCAAGGAGCCATCCTTCTTGGCAACAAAAAAAAAACCTGCTCCCAAAGGTGAAGAAGATGGCCGAATATGCCCCTTCTCCAAAGACTCCTTAACATAACTCCGCATGGCGGCATGTTCAGGCACAGACAGGTTGAAAAGTCGGCCTTTAGGGAACTTACAGCCTGGAACCAAGTCAATAGCACAATCACAGTCCCTATGCGGTGGAACGGAACTGGATTTGGGTTCATCAAATACATCCTGGAAATCTGACAAAAACTCAGGAATTTCAGAAGAAGGGGAAGAGGAAATTGACATCAAAGGAATGTCACCATGAACCCCCTGACAACCCCAACTAGTCACAGACATAGATTTCCAATCTAACACCGGATTATGTACCTGTAACCATGGGAAACCCAGCACAATAGCATCATGCAAATTCTGCAACACCAGAAAGCGACAATCTTCCTGATGGGCTGGCGCCATGCACATGGTCAGCTGTGTCCAAAACTGAGGTTTATTTTTAGCCAACGGTGTGGCATCAATACCCCTCAACGGAATAGGGTTCTGCAAAGGCTGCAAGGGGAAACCACAACGTTTGGCAAATTCTAAGTCCATTAAGTTCAAAGCGGCGCCTGAATCCACAAATGCCATGACAGAAAATGACGATAATGAGCAGATCAGGGTCACAGATAACAGACATTTAGGTTGTACAGTACTGATGATAACGGAACTAGCGATTCTCTTTGTACGCTTAGGGCAATCAGAAATAACATGAGCAGAATCGCCGCAGTAAAAACACAACCTATTCTGACATCTGAATCCTTGTCATTCAGCTCTAGACAAAATCCTATCACACTGCATAGGCTCAGTACTCCGCTCGGAGGACAACGCCATAGTGTGCACAACTCTGCGCTCGCGCAAGCGCCGATCAATCTGAATGGCCAGAGACATAGAATCAATCAGACCAGCAGGCGTGGGGAACCCCACCATAACATCTTTAACGGACTCAGAAAGACGTTTTCTGAAAATTGCCGCCAAGGCATCCTCATTCCATTTAGTCAGCACAGACCATTTTCTAAATTTCTGGCAATAAGATTCTGCCGCTTCTTGACCCTGACACAGGGCCAACAAGGTCTTCTCAGCATGATCCACTGAATTAGGTTCATGATACAATAACCCTAGCGCCTGAAAAAAGGTGTCTACATTAAGCAAAGCCGGATTCCCAGATTCCAGGGAAAATGCCCAATCCTGAGGATCACCGCGCAGCAGAGAAATGACAATTTTAACCTGCTGTATGGGATCACCAGAGGAATGTGGTTTCAGAGAAAAAACAGTTTACAGTTATTTTTAAAGCTCAAAAATTTGGACCTGTCCCCAAAAAACAAATCAGGAGTTGGAATTCTAGGCTCTAAAACCGGAGTCTGAACAATATAATCGGAAATACCCTGTACTCTTGCAGCAAGTTGATCCACACGAGAAGCCAATCCCTGAACATCCATGCCAGCGCCAAACTCCTGCGCCACCCAGAGGCAAAGAGGGAAGAAAAGACAAAACAGGCTACAGAAAAAAAAAATGGCTCAGCACTTTTCTTCCCTTCTTTAGGATGCATTTAACTCTTTGTGGGCCAGTTGTACTGTTATGAACTGGTGGCCTAGGAGCAGCATGAGACGTACTCTGGAGAAGGTGGTACCTGTACTGACCGCAGACCCTGAGCTTAACACCGCAACTAGAAGTAGCCGTGGGATGTTCCTGTCACTCCCTAGACACCTCGTCACAGCCAGAGGACTAATTACCCCTAGAGATAGAAACGGAAAACTATCTTGCCTCAGAGAAAATCCCCAAAGGATAGACAGCCCCCCACAAATATTGACTGTGAGAGGAGAGGGAATTAACATACACAGACTGAAATCAGGATTTAGCAAAGGAGGCCATTCTAGCTAGATAGAAAGGATAGGACAGAGTACTATGCGGTCAGTATTAAAAGACTAGAAAATATCCACCACAGAAGATACAAAATCTCCACATCTGACTAAAGATATGGAGGGTATTTCCGCATCACCAGAGATTCCAACTTAGCTGAATAAATCCTTACACAGAAAAAGCTGGACAAGAAAAAACATAGAAATGCACTGAACTATAAAGCCCACAGCATGTGGACTGCAAAAACCAAGCCAGAACTTATCTTTGTAGATTGGAACAGCATAGCAGAAGAAACCAGGCTGAGATGTGAATCCTCCAAAAACAATGGACAACTGGCACTGACTAAAGGGTTCAGCAAAACTAAATAGCCCAGTGGAATGAATTAAGTGGACCCACCTGATAAAATGCTGTGATTGAAGACAGCAGCGCTACCACTTATAAGCACCGGAGGGGGCCCAAGAGCAGAATTCACAACAGGTATAATTGTTAATGGCTACCTCTTTTATCAGGGCACCTGAGGGCTGCTCATAAATTTTTCTAAAAGGTAAGGAGATAGCTATTTTTTTTTACTTGCTATCTAGTCATGTAGTTCTAGCCATCCATGTTCAACACATAGTGAAGTCCAAATACTGGTCTCTTGCCTTGGACTACTGCCAACCAAAATATGTTGATTGTAAGTCATTATGGACAAATGGTGCTAGTATTTATTTCTAAGCAGTCCTATGAAATAATAAACAAAAGATATTAGAGATTATCTTACTATTGTAAAAACATATAATATTACTCTAAAAGGCACCAATTTGGATAATTCCTAACTGTTAACATACTATCAGCATTAGAACATACTGTATTCACAAATCCATTCTTGAAAGGAATAAGAGTAAACCTAAATATTTTTTTCAGCTCTAACTCATCATAGAAATAATTCAGTTAGTGTAAATACAATACTCCAATTAACCCTTAAGAACCAGATGGTGACAAACATTTGCATTGGAGAAGTTTAGGATGATACCAGATGTCAGAGTGATCGGATAACTTATTAATATCAGACTGTTGAAGATCTGTTTAATGCATTTTTGTGAAACAGCTAATATGAAGGCTTGTCACACTTTATTGCATTACTTTCCATCAAGATAACCCAATAATAACCCTAAACTGTTACATTTCGTTGCTTTTAACACTGTGATATAAATGTTTGTTTACACAATAACAAATGCAATGAGCTTCTCGCAATATTGTGTGATATCTCGGCTACTTGATCACCTGAGCTCCAGAGAGAACTTTTGTCAGAGTCTGTTCGGCCCAGTTCCAATCTCTGCCATCTTAGAGTGGTGATGCGCTGCTCCGATGGCAATTCTGCTGCTTCATTTGACCTCATGTCATCAGAGCACTTCTTCCTTTTCCGGTCTGCTCTGTCGACAGGGCGTCAATGCCAATGACATTCTGATTGACAGTTGCCTACCAGCAGTTAGGGCTGTCCCACACGTCCAGATAATTCCGGTACCGGAATAAATCGGTACCGGAGTTATCCGTGTCCGTGTGCCTGGGAACTCACGTAGGCCATACGTGCGGCACACGTGTGCCGCCCGTATGGCGAGTGGGTACCACACGGAGCGTGTGGTACCCACGCGTGTGGTACCCTGCATCGCGGATTCATATGTTCCCTGCAGCAGCGTTTGCTGCAGAGAAAATATGAAGAATAGTGTTTAAAATAAAGATCTATGTGTCCGCCGCCCCCCCACCCCGTGCGCCCCCCCGCTGTTCTGAAAATACTTACCCGCCTCCCTCGCTGCTTCCTGGTCTGGCCGCGGCTTCTAGTGTATGCGGTCACGTGGGGCCGATCATTTACAGTCATGAATATGTGGCTCCACCTCCCATAGGGCAGAGCCGACTATTCATGATTGTAAATGATCGGCCCCACGTGACCGCATACAGTGGAAGCCGCGGCCAGACCAGGAAGGAGCAACAGCCAACGAGGGAGCGGGTGAGTATTTTCTGAACAGCGGGGGGGCGCACAGGGGGTGGGGGGGCGGCGCACACTTAGATCTTTATTTTAAACACTATTATTCATATTTTCTCTGCAGCAAACGCTGCTGCAGGGAACATATGAATTGCGGCTTCAGCACCATGTGGGGGGGACAGCGCTCACTGTAGCGCTGTCTCCTGCACGCACACGGACCCCAGACGGAGAATGTCCGTGTGAGGTCCGTGTTTTACAAGGACCCATTGACTCTATTGGGTCCGTGTAATCCGTGCGCTCCCACGAACACTGACATGTCTCCGTGTTTGGCACACGGAGACACGGTCCGCAAAAAATCAATGACATCTGAACAGATGCATTGATTTTTATGGGTCTATGTGTGTCAGTGTCTCCGGTACGTGAGGAAACTGTCACCTCACGTACCGGAGCCACTGACGTGTGAAACCGGCCTTAGGCAGTGGGAGCCAGCTGTCAGCATGACATCGGTAATGATGACCCGTCCACAGAGAAGAGAGTAACAGAAGCTGCTTTGCCGAAGTGTTGTCCACAAAAGCCATAGAATCAATGGCAGGAGCTGTCTTTGAGCCAGCAGAAATTCTTAGTCAAATATGAAAAACATACAAAAGTCCCAAATAACCATTAAGTCCCTCTCAAAATAAGTAAAATATTTAAATGAAGATGTAATGTATGACTTTAAACTTTCATGTCTTGAAAAAAACATGAAACAAAAACGCTTGTAAAGATTTGTATCTTTTGGATTTTTAGTTCTGAAATTCATCGATTATGCCCAACTCCCGTTGAGTTGCAACACCTGACATGTCCAAAGAAAAGAGGGATGCTGCTTGTGAAAAAAAAATTCTATTCTTACGCAGCCTCTAAATTCTCCAAATGTATTCTTGGAAATTTTTAACATAAAAAGTCCCATTTAACATAAAACAATTGAGTTTCACAAAAAGAATCTCTGGACTCGGCTCCAGCAACAATGTGTGTAGTCCATGGCTGCCAGACTAGAGCCCTGTTAACTCTTCATCATACCTGTCAGCAGTGCATCCCTTGTGCCTCCTCTGATTAGTAGGCCAAGCGTGCATACATCAGGCAGCAACAATGAAGTTGTGCTCGGCCTGCTAATTAAGAGAGACACCAGGGAAGCCGACAGGTAGAAGATTTGCTGGGCTGTGGTACAGTGGCCACAAACTACCGAAATTGCTGATGGACCAGGCTACGGCAACATTTTTTGATCAACTGTATAATACAGTATTGGTTCATAGGCATTAAGGCATTTGAAACTTAATTTAAAATGTTGATGTCTATTATTTTTAGACTAAATACTTGTATTTAACAAAATTTTGTAGCTTTCTTAGATCTGCACATTCTTGAATTTTCCAAGCTTAAGCATCAAAGCATGGATGGTTTTGGTCTCACATGCTTTGATCTTCCTATGCGGTGCCTGTTCTTATAGATAATTCCTTACAAGAACTTTGTTTCTGCTTATTTTTCCTGATTCCCAGAACTGTTTTGTCCCAAATAAACTCCAATTATTTACTCCAGCCTTATAGGAACCCATGGAACACAATTTGGCCAATTATTCCGGAAATAATGCCTACACTGTTGAGAAACCTGCTATGAAAATTCTCCACTTGATCCAGCAGTGGCAAATACAGTGGAAAAACAATGTAGAATACAAAGGCAGTATAAATATATTGTTTTGCAGATAGAAAATATTTTAATCCTAACAATATAAAATATGTCAGAACTGTCCATTTATGAATAGTTTTGTTTTATTTTCCTTTGCTGTATATTTTAGTAATTCTTGGTTATTACAAATTGATCCACTCTGGGTTTTTATGGATTTGTTACAGTTGACTGAACTTCTTTTTATAGTGGTTTTGTCTGGAGAATAGGAAGGAATTGTTTATTTACAGAAAGAACATGACCTTGGGCTCATAATGATCTTCACTTAGCTTGTGTTCATTCAACAGGATAATAATAATGAGTCCAACATACAGAATAGTGTTGCTTTGCTTCGAGGGTTGAAAGTGCCACTCAGGAGGCGCATCAACCAAACAGTGACTGAAAAAGCTAAAAGAACTACAAGAAGATCCTCATCCACACTGATTAGTAGAAGAGGATGTCACTTTAGAGGTTTACTATCCCAGCTTCTGTATATTATGATCTATGCAGGGTCAATGCACAGAAGATCAACATCACATTAATCTTCTAGAGATGGAGATGGCAATCCCAGACTAAGAAACATTTTAATCAGCTCCACTGGGGATTAGTTTGCCTTAGAAATGATGCATTGACATGCACGAGGTTCTGCTAGGTTGGTTTGTCTGAGATAGGTAGAGTCTTCTGTCCCCTGCTATAATTCGAAGAAATCAGAAGGGGTGCAGTCTAGGGAGGTTTACAAGCTGAATGAAGCCACAACACATGTGTGAACCATTTACCATTTATTTATATATTTGACTTGAGCACATATAGAAATTTTTGGCAGCTCTGTCTGCAGGAGATGCTGTTTTCTTCTCCGTTTTCTGGCACAGAATGAACGTCTGGTGGAAAGAAATAGAGAAAAATTCAACAGAGTCTCCAACAATGATGGAGCTACCGCACACATGCAAACCATTTGCCATTTATGTATACATTGAGATCGTGGAATCCACGATAAAGGATTTACGTGCAAGAATCTTCACATCTTTTGCATGCTATATCTGAATGGAAAATGAAGGCAAAGTCAATGAATGAATATTTGAAGCTGTTAGATCACATCAGATATATTTAAAATAAAGTTTTCATAAAATGTATTATTGGCCTCAGTGCATTTTATGGTCAAAAATTCAAAACCCTCCCTGAGGGTTGCACTTTGGGGGCATGTTTTGTGGACTATTAGATAGTCCGGCTGCAGTTGTGGGTGGGGAAGCGATGGCTGCGGAGGAGGAAGAGCAGGGTCACAGGAGGCAGAAACTGGCGGTTCCGGCTAACAGTGTGCCGCTATTAAAGAAAATTAATATTCACGGCTCCGTACACCCATAATCCCTCTCTTTACTGACGCCGGTGCCAAGAGGTGGACAGGGCTATGTGAATGGAGAGCAGTGAATATAAATTTTCCTTAATAGCGTGCACACGTGTTAGCCGCAGCCACTGGCTTCCTGCAGCTGCTGGGCGATCACTTGCTTCTGCTATTAAGAAAAATGAATATTCACTGCTCCCCACATCCATAATCCCCAGTGTGGGGAGCAGTGAATTTTATAAAGTGCAAGTAAGACTGAATATACCTATTTAACATACCCATTATGGCAACAGCTTAAATAGTACAGGATAATCACAGAGTTCAAGCACTCATACCAATCATTTACATTAAAAAACACATAAATCCCAAGAGTGCCATACTAATGTATGACAACATTAGCTTGTAACATGATGTATAGGGTGACACAGGAGCGCCCAAAGACGTGTGCATGAAGCACCTCGATGCGCGTTTCACCTACTGCGGCTTTGTCAGCGTGCCTGGGCAGTAACTGATAGGGATTCCCTCTTTTTAGGTAATAAATGACAGATTCCATATCTAACTTTGAAAACGCACTCTCTGTTGAATCTCACCCCTAGAGTACATCAGTTTCTTTACTTTTGCCAGTATTTTTTGGTGAAAAACGGGGGTTTACTTTAGGGGTCCTTTTACATTATACTCTGCTTAATTCCTTTACTTGGGTGCTGAAGGCTTCACCTGCCAAGAGTATCAAAAACCTTGTCTCACGTCTGCTTTTTACAATTGATGCAGCCAGTGGGCTATGTGTTATCTCAGACACACTCCCAGTAAGCTTGGTAGCACATAGATACAGGGGAGCCACTCCTTCCCATGCTTAACTTTCTGTACCTACTGATGAGGGGCTTAGTTTTAGTGACTGCTTTTAATACAGTCTTAATCTGAATCTTACTGCTGTGATGCTGCCATAGTTTGACAGCTTTTTTACCTCCAAGTTCATGTAAGAGGATGGATATTGACCTCACTTCCAGAGAATGGTATTCTTGATGGGAGAGAATGTGGAAACCACCTAGATGTTCATTGGACATAAGGGAATCCAAGACTCCTGTAGGGCAAGAGCTGGGGCAAAACCTGGTGGCAAAATCTGTTGCCCAATGTGCGAAAAAAAAATGATGTAACTTTTGTTTGTACTTGTAGGTACCTGGAATAGAGACATGGTTCCAGTGTTGATATAGGTCCCTTTTAAAGTGAGTAACCTATTTTCCATAAGAATAGACTGACTGGGCAGCATGGTGGCTCAGGGGTTAGCACTGTTGCTTTGGAGTCCTGGGTTCAAATCCCACCAAGGACAACATCTGCAAGGAGTTTGTATGTCCTCCCCGTGTTTGCGTGGGTTGCCTCCGGGTTCTTCGGTTTCCTTCCACACTCCAAAAACATACTGATAGGGAATTTAGATTGTGCGACAGAGATGATGTCTGTAAAGTGCTGTGGAATATGATGGCGCTATGTAAGCAATATAATTACAAGAAAGGAGTTGGTGAAATGAACATCTGTCTTCATTCTTTATTTTACCAATCAGTGGCCACAGAGGTCAGGTCACCAGTGGTCAGTGACATCATCACACCCAGCCTCGCAGAGACTGTGGGAATGGCAGAGCTGAAGCGTATAAGTGATTTTTCACACAGACCGATAGTCCAAGTAAACAAAAACAATTGCAGCATAGTCTAAAGGTACCTTCACACTAAAGAACTTTACAACGAGAACAACAACGATCCGTGACGTTGCAGCGTCCTGGATAGCGATCTCGTTGTGTTTGACACGCAGCAGCGATCTGGATCCCGCTGTGATATCGCTGGTCTGAGCTAGAAGTCCAGAACTTTATTTGGTCGTCAGATCGGCGTTTATCGTCGTGTTTGACAGCAAAAGCAACGATGTCAGCAATGTTAAACATGGAGCTAAGGACCTGGGAGAACGATAAGTGAGTCACCGCTACGTCACAGGATTGCTCCTGCATCGTTTTGGAGCTGCTGTGTTTGACATCTCTACAGCGACCTAAACAGCGACGCTGCAGCGATAGGCTCGTTGTCTATATCGCTGCAGCTTCGCTGAGTGTGACGGTACCATTAGACTGGTCATAGATTAGTGCATGTACATACAGTATAGGCAACTTCTGCAGCCTTCCACTGTGCAGATGAGCACCCACAACTGCCCAAGGAGACCGTCACTTCCTCAATTATTGGAAATTTGCCTTAGATATAACTCTCTGCTTTACCTTTTTCTCATTTTCTCATACTTTTTTACAGTCCCTTTTTTTCTTTTTATATTACTCAATTTAATTAATATTTGCTACCTTGTTTTTTTTTCAAATTCATGACCTTTTCTTTTAAATGGGTTATCCCCATTTGGTCTCCGGTCTAATCTGTTTTCACCAACCAATCCTACTTAAATGGGTTGGTTTATTTAGGACTAATATTAAAAAACTGTGTAAGAATTCTGTAATATAATATTACTTACTCATATACTCCAAAGTAAATGTCTGAGCCATTTTCAATCCTACGTAAGTCATGCCACATTGCCTGGCCAGTCTTCTGTGTTGTCAGCACAACCATCTCACCCATAAAATGGCAGTACAGTAGATGAAGGGGAATGTGCCCAGACACATCACTCAGCTTCGCCATTGAAGCATCCTGCCCTTTGTACTGCACTTGTGTTAGATTCTCGACAGTGCAAGTACAATAGACTCTATCAGTAATAACATAAGTATAGTTATATTACACCAATTTTAAATATTAGTTATACCCTTAAAAAAATGTTGATAGAGTTAAAGGTAAAGCAGAGTGTTGAGAGAGGAGCCTGGTTTGAAAATGTGTCCAAAACACATAGTGAACACTCAGGAGGTAAGTTGTTTTTTTTATTTCTAGATTATCCTATGTTCTTTTACCTTAAAAAGAACCTGTCAGCACGATTTTGCATGGTAAAGTAAAGGCATGGTCATAATGGCGCTGTTATCTAGATTTAATACATACCTTTAGTGAAGAAATCGGCAGTCTTGTTCTTTAATCTGCACTTATATCTGGAGTTAGTAACCTTTTTTTGCATGGGGTGGGACAAGGTGATTTTCTGGATTTATTTTCTCATTTTGACTCTCATAGTTGTGGTCTACCTATGATGTCAATTACAGGCCTCTCTCATCTTTTTAAGTGGGAGAACTTGCACAATTGGTGGCTGACTAAATACTTATTTTCCCCACTGTGCTTATTATTTCTAATTACCATGGATAAAGAATAAAAATATAATTTCTAAATATGCACAGAAATAATAACCAAATACAATGAAAAGTTACAAATCCCTGTCCCTCAGTAGTTCTGTGATCCGTACAAGCATTTCTTATCACTTGACTGTAGAAGCAAACTGCTGAGAAGTAGAGAAATAATGTCACAGCTTCTTAGCGTCTAAGGTTACATAATAATAATAATAATAAATACAATAACAAGCAATTAAATCCGACAACAACATAACCGGCGTGCTTACATTGGAGCCTCAATATAAATGTGAGAAATGCTCCTATAAATATACTCTGCGGAGAGCGATATGACGGCGAAAGCCTAGCTGCGGGACACACCTTTGGCGTTGTGTTATTTTATGCTATTCATACCACTTCTGTTGTTTATATAAAACATTTTTTGTTTTCTTTTCCAAGAAGAATGCTGCCAGTCGCTTGGGGCAGGGGTGTTTATCAAGCCGTGTATCTTGAAGTCTGACATAAAATCCGTGGCCTTTAGTACAGCTGAAAAACATTCTGTCAACACCTAACAGAGAGCAAACCCATGGCGTTGGCTTGGGACCAGGCAGCTTTTTTAGGATAGAGTGCAGGGAATGGATGAAAATTTGAGTCTAGGCCAAAAGCTACAAAAAGACATGCAAACCTTTTCCATCTACTCTGTTTAATTTCTAGAAAGCATCCAAACCACAAATCAGCCAGCCCTTATGTGAAAAGGCTACTCTTTCTCCATTTCGGAAAAGTGCTTTTGACTGCAGTCAGATGAATAAATCATTATATTAGACCTGAAAGTGTCTGTCAGTGGTGTCTCGAATTCTGCAAAAAAGGTGTGATTTTCTATTGTACTACTGAATCTGTAACTTAAACAGGTAATGACGGACTTAGTACAATGAAAATAATATAAGCTAATATATATGCATTTATGCATCTGGATTTTTGCTTTGATGGATGCAAGGTTGCCAAGTTGCTAACCATAATTTCTCTCTTTTTCTGGACAACTTGTCAAAACAATAAAATAATAGTTTTTATAGACAAAACTGGGAAACCATACTGAATAACAAAGACAATTAGTAATACAACTGTAGCTCAATATGCATCTGTGTGTAGGTCATCAGCTTTTCTTTCTTCAAATCGGTAAGTGAATTTCATCTTTTCAAGCCGAGACTTAACATTATATCTATGTAATGGAAGGGACATTTAATAATGACTCACATATAAACATAAAAGATGAAATAATGTGACTATGGAGGCAATAATTCATATATCTATACAGATTACAGATCACAATACATACAAGATTTTTCCAGCACCCCCCCCCCTCCCTACTGTGGAACTCTCTAACCCAACATATCAGACTCTCACCTACCATGGAAACCGTCAAATGGAACCTGAAGACCCTTCTCTTCCAACAAGCCCACAACCTCGTTCCACCATACCGCCGCACGACCAGCTCTACCCTCCCCTACTGTATCCTCACCCATCCCCTGTAGATTGTGAGCTCTCACGGCAGGGTCCTCTCTCCTACTGTACCAGTCGTGACTTGTAATGTTTAAGATCATTGTACTCGTTTTTATTATGTATACTCCTCCTCACATGTAAAGCGCCATGGAATAAATGGCGCTATAATAATAAATAATAAAAATTAGGATTATCACATTGTATTAAAAAGTTGTTTCCAACATTAAAAGTTATCACCTATTCAAAAAGGAAAGGTAATGAGTTTCTGCTCAGTAGGGGCTGCCCCTTGGGACCCTCCACTGAACACGGAGCTCTGAAATGCTCCATCAGAATGTGACCCACCAATTCATTCTTCATGGTACTCCTGGAGATAGTAGAGTACAGTGTTTGGCTTTCTCCATAGTCGCAAACAGAATATATGAAATGGTAGTAGACATGTATGGCCACCGCATCATGGCCACCGCTCCATTCTGACATGACATTTCAGAGCCCCAGGCCAGAGAGGCTGACTAGTCTATATGGGATCTGCCTCTTCAGAGGGAAAGAGGATTGAACTATATAGCACCACCTGTTGGAAACAGCGATCCTACAAGTCACAAATAGTCTATATGGGATCTCCTAACTCTCCTTGTCAATATTTATTTCTCAATTCAAAGGTGTCTGGCAGCAGCTTACCCTACTCCCCTATTCTGAATGCTCAATTGCATGAATCGGCTGAAGTAACTATAGGCTGACAGCTATCCAAGTTGCACGGGTACCTTTCTCTAGACTGGCCACAAACATGAGATTTCTGTCTCTATGGACAATGGATTGTTGCCAGAGACCACATTTACATGTTAAGACATTTCAATCCTCAAATCAGTGGTGAAAGAGGTCATACAGATGCTGATGGAAATGCATGAGAGCAGTAACAACACTATCATTGTGCCGCCACCATGAATTATTTACAGCAGAGCGATCGATTAAGGATGGATGACTTGAAATATATTGATAAATGAAATTTCATCATTTACAGCTGTAGTTTATTTACACTGGCCAAATATTACTACAATTGCTCAGAAACTAGTAAATCATCCTAATCAGCTAGTGTATATGAGCCTTTAAAGAAGGCACAATTTACGATTAAGAAATCAAGGATCAGACAAGTTTCCCAGCCAGACAATGGTGTCTTAAAACCCATTATCTTTTTCTGTTTGGCTAAAATTCCCAGATCTGTCAATGTGAAAAAGAAAAGTAGGTGAAATATTTTTTACTAATGGCATCTGATGGTCATGTCAATGTTTTGCGAATGCCAGGAGAAGATTCCCTGCCTGTCTGCATTTTGCTAACTGTAAAGTTTGGTGGAGGAGAGATACTGCTCTGGGGCTGTCTTTCAGGGGTTGGCCTAGACCCTTTAGAACCAGTAAACTAAAATCTTAAAGGGAATCTGTCAGCAGGATTTTGCTATGTGATCTGAGGACAACATGAGGTAGGGATTGAAACTCAGAAATCAATGATGTGTCACTCATCAATCTGTGTGCTGTTGTTTACTTGCAGGGAAGTTTTAATCACTTGGTGATTATCATTGCTGTGACTAGCTGGCACATGCTTGCTAGTCCAACCCCACCCCCTCTGTGATAAGCAGCGCACTGTAAATAGACAATATAAATGCAGAGACTTATGTGGGTGGGGTTAGCTTTCTCAGCCCTGCTACTTGCTAAGTCTAAAAACTCTGATCATATCCCACTGATGCAGATATACCATATATACTCTTGTATATCCAAGTTTTTGAGCATATTTTTTGTGTGCTGAAATGCCCCCTTCGGCTTATACATGAGTCACTTGTCCCAGAAAGTCGGCGGGGGAGTGGCGGGGGAGTGGCGGGGGAGCGGCGGAGCAGCGGGTCACAGGAGGCACGAGCCGGTGGCTGTGGCTAAAGTCTGTGCCACCTTCCTGCGCACCCTCGCTGCATCACCTTGGTTCCGGCGCCAGCAGCTCTTCCTGTGCCGAGCGATCATGTGGCCCCGCTCATTAAGGTAATGAATATGCACCATTGAGCACCATTGAGGACAAGGATTGATGTAATTACTGCAAAGGACTTGGCACACAATAAAAAATAACAATAATAACCAATCATTTTATTAACAATGTCAATACATTCTACAATAAAATTATATGACCTTGTCTTGTTACAGAGAGCTTAGAAAGAGTAGACACAAGTCGAAGATTTGGGTGGGAAAAATAAAACTGTCCTGGAAAACTAGGACACATGGGAGCCCTTAGTATTTCCAAAAAGAAAGAACAACAAACTGTACATAGCAGCGTGTAAAACAGCAAGTGACATAGAAAAACAAATGATATTATTACTATTAGGAGGGCTCGGCGTTCCTCCCCGCTCCTCTCCGTATGGAATATGACACAAAACAACTGACTCCAAAGACAATTAGCACAAGACCCCTTCTGTTTTTGTGGAAATTGTGCTTGTAATTGGCCAATAGTTCAAACAGACGTTGCCTAATCTGGTAGTCATCAGTCAATCGCATTCACACCCAGCTAGACTTCCTGCATTACAGCAATGCCTGGGAGATTGTCATCTCAGACCAGCGGATCCCATCTCTCCCACAAGACATTGTCGCCGGCACTGGGCACGGTGCCCTGATGTGACTGATGGTATCATTTACTTTCTGTACACAGCCAATATTCCATGAAATCAGTGTGGATGAAGGCGTTGGAAAGGCTAAAGACTGCAGATGCCGGCCTCGGGAGGAGCGCTGCTGTCTCCTTAATTGGTCAATATTTGTGCCCAGGCATATAAGTCACACTTCTGTAATTCTCTTATGTAGAAATATGACGACTCTACACAGCGGAGGGATAAATCTCCACAACATTCAAAAAGGACAACCCTATAGAATTACTTCTTCAAATAGACTCAAGACGTGTTTGCTTCTTTCTTTTCACCCAAGGCTCTGACTTGAATTGAAACCCAAGCCGCAGGGAGTGGCTCTTTCTTTGCACAAATAAATAACCTGGCCTAAGCCCTTTCCCAGGCACTAAATGAGTAACACAAACTCACAATAGAAAAGATAGCTGAAGGGCTTCTTCATGGAGGCGATATCCTTTTGTGTGGTTTAACAAAAGAAAACCCACAAGAAAGCAGCAGAGTAATCTGAACTCATCTGTCTGTGCACACCGAGGGATCAACTTTATGTTTTTTACTATGTAGATCGATGGATAAATAGGCAGACCACAGATAGATAGATAGATAGATAGATAGATAGATAGATAGATAGATAGAGAAAAAAAAAACAACCAGCACCCCTAATGTGAACACGTGCAAAGCTGCAAGCTGCATCATATAGACAAAAAAACACAGCAGCACATGTACATGAATCTAGGCCATGTGAAAACACAGACAAATATTCAATATGAATTATACTTCAAAAATGTTTTTTTTACAAATTTTTTCAAAAAATTTTTTTCAGAAAACTTACAGTAATGAAGATTCTTAGCGCATAAATTGGCCAATTCATGTGTGCCCATCAACCACGGCAAGGTGATCTCCCTCTGATGGGTCCTACTCTACTCTACCGTACATGCCACTCTTGATAGATAGATAGATAGATAGATAGATAGATAGATAGATGATAGAGAGATAGATAGATAGATAGATAGATAGATAAACAATTTAGTTTTACTATACTATAGAAATAAATTCCCTTCACAATATACTGTAAATATATTTTGCTAGTGCTCAAAACAGAACATTTCTATAGGATTTCTAGCTAATTAGTGCACTTCCTTAGGTTTGGGTCCTGTGCAATTATATTTGCGTACTAACAAACATCTGGGTTTTTTAATGGCCTAGAGTAATTAAAAGCCATCTGAAACACTTATTAATAACTACTTGATTGTGATAGCTCCAATTCACTACCAGCATTTTGTGTGGGATTTGAACCAGCGCAGGCTAAACTTCCTCTGAGCTGTTTTTACTGCCCTGTGAGAGTGTTAATTCCTTGTGTAGACTGGCTTGTAAATGTATGAATCCATTGTACTCAGAAAATGTGTCCGTTTATAGGGTGAAAATGAAGAAAACATGTTTATTAAAGGAAACTAGGTATTCGCTGCCAAGGATATATTGGCATATGCCATAATTCAATTTCAAAATTGCCAACAGAATCAATCTGATGTAATTCTGGTAATCAAATTAACCAATTTAAAGAAATACTTTTTTTCGCCTTTTATATTTTTCAAATGTAGAACATTAAAGCATATAATCGTACATAAAATGCTGAAAGACTGCGGAGCTGCAGGCAGACAGTCACTTTACAGACATTGTGTTTGGGTGCCCTCTAGTGGCGTGTGAAATAAATGGTTGAATTGGGCTACATTTTAAAAAAATATGTTGTAATCTACTTTGTAGATAGGGCCACAACAAGGAGACCGAAGTGTAGAAAGGCCAAAATATAAAAGGGAGGGTATCTAATAGTTTTGATCTGTAGTGGCACAATTATCAACACTATAAAAATTATGATGATAATTGATACATACTGTATATTATTACACAATATAGTGTGTGAGCGCAATTAGCAAAAAATTGCCTTTTCCAGTGCAATTTTGGATAGTTGGCTCAAAAAGGTTTTACGTACAATATATATGTTTGGGAGTATCCCAGGAGGCACAACTTAAAATTCAGGAACATTTTTACTAATGTCTGCAGTTTGCCTATGAGAGCCCATTAGGGATTGTTTAAAAAAATATGCATGTCCATTTTTTTAGGTGACCCATTTCTGCATACATAGAGATACATACAGTGGGGGAAATAAGTATTTGATCCCTTGCTGATTCTGTAAGTTTGCCCACTGACAAAGACATGTACAGTCTATAATTTAAAGGGTAGGTTAATTGTAACATTGAGAGACAGAATATCAAAAATAAAATCCAGAAAATCACATTGTATAAATTATATAAATTTATTTGCATTTTGCAGTGAGAAATAAGTATTTGATCCCTCTGGCAAACAAGACTTAATACTTGGTGACAAAACCCTTGTTGGCAAGCACAGCAGTCAGACGTTTTTTGTAGTTGATGAGGTTTGTGCACATGTCAGGAGGAAGTTTGGTCCACTCCTCTTCGCAGATTATCTCTAAATCATTAAGATTTTGAGGCTGTCGCCTAGCACCTTGGAGCTTCAACTCCCTCCATAAGTTTTCTATGGGATTAAGGTCTGGAGACTGGCTAGGCCACTCCATGACCTTAATGGGCTTCTTTTTAAGCCACTCCTTTGTTGCCTTGGCTGTATGTTTTTGGTCATTGTCTTGCTGGAAGACCCAGCCACAACCCATTTTTAATGTCCTGGAGGAGGGAAGGAGGTTGTCACTCAGGATTTTACGGTACATGGCTCCATCCATTCTCCCATGCGGTGAAGTAGTCCTGTGACCTTAGCAGAGAAACACCTCCAAAACATAATGTTTCCACCTCCATGCTTGACAGTGGGGACGGTGTTCTTTGGGTCATAGGCAGCATTTCTCTTCCTCCAAACATGGCGAGTTGACTTAATGCCAAAGAGCTCAATTTTTGTCTCCTCTGACCACAGCAATCACTCACAGAATCATCCAGGTTTTTATTGGCAAACTTCAGATCGGTCTGCACATGTGCCTTCCTGAGCAGGGGGACCTTGCGGGCACTGCAGGATTTTAAACCTTTACGGTGTAATGTGTTAGCAATGGTTTTCTTGGTGACTGTGGTCCCAGCTGCCTTGAAATCATTAACAAGTTCCCCCTGTGTAGTTTTAGGCTGATCTCTCACATTCCTCATGATCAAGGTTACCCCACGAGTTGTGATTTTGCATGGTGCCCCAGGTCGATGTCAATTGGCAGTAATTTTGTATTTCTTCCATTTTCTTACTATTGCACCAACAGTTGTCACACACTGTTTTACTTATGGTTTTGTAGCCCATATCAGCTTTGTGCAGGTCTATGATCTTGTCTCTGACATCCTTATAAAGCTCTTTGGTCTTGCCCATGTTGTAGAGGTTAGAGTCTGACTGATTAATTGAGTCTGTGGACAGGAGTCTTTTATAAAGGTGACTAAGTAAGACAGCTGTCTTTAATGCAGGTAGCAAGTTGATTAGAAGCGTCTAACTGGTCTGTAGGAGCCAGAACTCTTAATGGTTGGTAGGGGATCAAATACTTATTTCTCACTGCAAAATCCAAATAAATTTATACAATTTATACAATGTGATTTTCTGGATGTGATTTTTGATATTCTATCTCTCAATGTTAAAATTAACCTAACCTTAAAATGATAGACTGTTGGCGTCTTTGTCAGTGGGCAAACTTACAAAATCAGCAAGGGATCAAATACTTATTTCCCCCACTGTATGTTGACATTTAATAAACCACTGGTAACATTTGTAATAAAATATGAGTGCCAATGAAGGTAACAGTGCAGCAATTAGTGGATGACTCCTGCAGTGCTCAATGGGTTACATTCTCCCTCTTTCCAAACATTTTACTGATGATTTACAAGGGTGCATGTCACAAGCTTCTGGAAACTAGCCAGGCGGCTGAAATTCGATATATGTTAGGCCACAGACCTTGCAAACCATGTCAATCGTCAGAAGGTAGCCTGCTAGGCATCAGTCTGCTTGCAAAGAGGGTCGGGATTAGTGTGAGAGCTAACAGCAAATACATCTCTGGGGACTGAGAGAGGTGGAGAGAGAGAAAGAAGTGTGGTGGAGGGGGCTGAGGAGGAAGAAAGGGGGATGGAAAGCAGGGCGGATCTCTGGCAGAAAGCTGGAGGAAATTAAAAATAGAAATGGACAGGTAACTGCAGGACTCAAGTGAAGATATGGGAACCCTTATGTGTGTGTAACTCTATGCTTAGTATTTGGATACATATTATTTGCACAACTATGGTTATTTTTTATGTTTTGCTATATATCGCCATCATATTCCACAGTGCTGTACGTACATCATCGCTGTCCCCATTGGGGCTCACAATCTAAATTCTCTATCAGTATGTCTCTGGAGTGTGGGAGGAAACCCATGCAAACATGGGGGGAAAATACAAACTCCGTACTGAGGATATCCTCGCAGTAAATCACTGAGCCATACTATACCTATAATAAAAATGCATATATATGTATATATATATATATATATATATACAAACACAGTATATACATCTGGCCTTGCTCATATATATATATATATATATATATATATATATATATATATATATATATATGTAGGTATATATATTCACACAGGCACAAATATACATACAGTATTTACAGATGGTTTTCCATATTTATATATAAATATATATACCGTATATATACATTTATATGCATTATATTACTACACATACATGTAATGATATTTAGGTTTTTTTTTCTACAGTACCTCCAAATGTCCACCCTCGTCAGATTCCTCCTCCACTTTCCAATTGTTTCACACTGAAAAGGCAATATATTTAAACTTTTCTCCAAAAATATAAACTCTAGTTCTAGTTTATTTGAATTAAATTATATGTATTATTGTGTACAGATAAACAGGCACTGGGGGCTTTATTCAGGAATAAGAACAAAAATACTTATTACATAATATTACACCCAAAATTGTGGGGGGGATTTATAATAATAGTAATAATAATAATTATTATTATTAGTATTTTATTTACAATTTATTTTTGTAACTAGTTATATTTATATATTTAAAAAAAATAGAAAATCAAAATGCTAAAATATATATATATATATATATATATATATATATATATAGAATAAAGATAATAAGGATCCATATTTAAACTGTACTAGAACTAAGCAACTTGTTACACACAAGTGTAGAAGTATCTAAAATGTTTCAGTAAAAACATTTCATTGCGTTAATATTTTAGATTTATTTTATAATAATCATATTTTCAAAATTGAACTATGATGACAGTGATCTATAATCATGGCGATAATTCTGCTTATATAGTTATATATTTTATTATTATTACTATCTTTAAGGTTTTTTTATGTTTGTTTTTTAGAGCAAACTCTCTTATAATTTAGCACATTTCTGAACAGCTGTATTTCTTAGAAAGCAGCCGCCAGCTACCAGTTTTCGTGCTAAATATTTTGCAGTTAAGAAGTCCTAAATCTAGTGTAGAGAAAAGTTACCCTAACTCCAAAAATAACATATTCCATGTTTTCTCTAATTAGATTTCTTATAGGCAATTATTACATGTGATGTTTTTAGGAACTTAACAGACGGCCGTTTTCCATAGAGTTTATGTTAAAAAGATTGGGTCGGCAAAGAAAAAAAAGTTACTAATTTGATGCTGTGGAATTCCTCCTTTTGTGTAGAGAAAAGTCATTGGAGAGTGTGTAAATAGCAGTGATCAGCAAAAGAACAAAGCACGTCTCTCCCTGGGCCCATAAGGACAACAAATGCTTCCAAGCCGTCGCGTTTCCCATGTTAACGACCATTTTAATTACTAATATGAAGATACGTGTTTTATATTGTACAAATAAATAGCAGGTCATAATCAAGAGTGAGAAGTGTGGGAGATAAAGACATAATGGAACATTAAATTATACAGCTATTACTCTCCAGCCATAACATAACCACCCACCAAATCCCCGCAGGGTCTTTATTTATATGTGCTTTTATGATTGCTATAAATCGTTATTGTGGAGGACCTAGAGGAAGGCGACCGTGATAGGATCAGCTGAAAAAGCACAAAAAAACTTATATTTTACTATATAAAAATGTCGGTTAAACAAATATGGATTATATTAATTAAAATAATATACATGATTGTAGATATACTGATGTGTATTGAACTTTTTCAAGATATGGATTACTTTTATATAATTTACCATATACTTGATGCAAATTTTCTATTAGTGATAGAATAATCTCTCTATTTATCTATTATCTATCTGTCTACTATCTATTTATCTATCTTTCTATCTAATCTATTGTCTGTCATCTATCCATCTCTCTCTCTCTTTAATTATCTGTCTATTCATCTATTTATCCATCCAGCCATCCGTCTATCTATCTATCTATCTATCTATCTAATATCTATCTATTTATCCATCTATCTATCTATCTATTTATCTATCATCCAGCCATCCTTCTATCTATCTATCTATCTATCTATCTATCTATCTATCTATCTATCTATCTATCTATCCAGCCATCCTTCTATCTATCCATCCATTTATCCAACCAGCCATCCTTCTATCTATCTATCTATCTATCTATCTATCTATCTATCTATCTATCTATCCAGCCATCCTTCTATCTATCCATCCATTTATCCAACCAGCCATCCTTCGATCTATCTATCTATCTATCTATCTATCTATCTATCTATCTATCTATTTATCCATCTATCTATTTATCTATCATCCAGCCATCCTTCTATCTATCTATCTATCTATCTATTGATCGATCTATCTAGTGATACATTATTGTAATCTTTTGCTTTAATAGCCTTTTATTTTTAAGAAGACATTGTAAAAAGTTTATTTCACAGAGATTTACGTTTGAGAAACGATTGCATGTGAGGTCCGACGGTCGATTTTGCGCCCCTGTGTGATAGACTTGTAAAATTGCATGCATCTGCCTGCTGTAAACAGATTTAGCACACGCGGTCGGCTTCTGAAGTTGTTTTCCATGTATAAAAAAATAGAAATCACATTTTCTAAAATTTAAATAAAATTAAATGCTTTTTGACTAAAGAAATCCATAATAAAAAACTGCAGGAAAAGAACTCTTTGTGTTATAACGTACAAGTAAATACTTCCAAAAATGCAAAAGTATTCTAGAAGTGGTACTTTTATTGAGTAACCAGAAGAAGGTATACTTTTCTGTTTTTTTTGGCATAAAAATATGTACATATAGTTTTCTGGCTAACAGTATATCACAATATTATTTTTTATTATTGTAAATTGGCTTAAAACATAAAATAGAAAATGTGATTTGAAAGAAGACGTGTGTATTGGGTAAATGAACACCAGAGGGCGCCAGAATACTCAGTGTCAAACCCTCCCTCTGATGTCATACGTCCAACCCCCTGTAATTTACATACGTAATATCATTGGTTAATTCTGCACTGACACGTCATGTTGAGTTGAAAACCAATCACTGGCTTGTAGTGATTTGATTGGTTCACAGCATGGCTGTCAATCACACTAAATTTGCATACTAAGGCTCAGCAGTGCATGAGCTGTCAGTGTGCGTCTAACCACGGAGCAGGCAATGTGCAGCCTTAGAAAGTATAGGGAACCCAATGCAACCCACTGTATAGACTTATCAGTCTACAGCAGGGAAGCAACATGCAAAGAGTTATCCATCCCATTACTTCAGGCCAGCTGCCTGTACACTCATAGTCACAAGTGTTCACACAATGCTGTTCTGCTTTTTTGTGATTTTTTTTGCTTTTTTTCCCTAATATTAAAATTTACATCTATGATTTATATTTATTTTGAAATTATTTACATTTAACCAAAGATAAATATATTATTCTATTAATGAATTTTAAATAAAAATCTTTTTTGGAGGTTAAAAAAAAAGTTACAAACATTTTTAGAAATAATAATTGAATAATAGTTCAATTGTTCCATGCTTTTATATTAATTTCATTTACGTTTTTAATTTAATTGAAATTTAAATTTGTCATGCATGGCTAGAAATAAAAAAAAGTTAGAAATAATAATTATCAAAATGGTAAAAAAAAAGTAAAGCCCTTAGTTATGTTTGTGTACAATAATGCATAGTAAATAACAACATTAACAATATAATAATAATACAATTAAAAGTAATTGTATTAAACTACTGTATATAACTTTAACTTACATATTCATATAATGTTGAGTTATAAAGTATGTTAGAGTTTGTTGCTGTTAATATTTATGAGGATGATGATGATTATTATTCTTTTATTATTAATAATAATAATAATTATTATTGTCAGTATTCATTTTTTAAGTTAAATATTAATTTATATTATTATTGTTATTATTGCTATTATTATTGTTATTATTATTGTCAATTATTGTTAAATATTCATTTCATTATTGCTCTTGCCCATAACCTCACTTATCACACAACGCTATGTAATAATGTATATTATTTATTATTCTTTCTGCTAATAACCAAAATATTATTTATTATAGAAAATGATTTAATATGTACCTAAGTTATTATTAGTAGCATTAATATATTACTACGTTGTCATAATATATACATAAAAGTACGTATTCCTTTTAACTGATCCTTTCCAATGTGGCCAAAGTTTTGTCAAAGTTTCTTTAACTTTTCAGAAAGTTATGAAAAACCATATTTTACAGCAGCATATAAAAGAAACGATGGGGAAATATAAATTGGCCTCTGCGTTACGTAATAAGAGTTTAATCTGCAACGCAAATAAAATCTCTGAACTTCTGTTTTTCACCTCATAACAAAGTAATATAATCTAGATTTAAGGGAGAAATCATAAAGCGGGAATAACCGCAATTTATGGACTTGCAGCCTGTAAACTCTTCCCTTGTGTTATGATTGAATTAATGGGGACCACGCGGCCTGTGTAAAGCTCTTGTATGATGTTATGTGCACAGTTCATCAGCACTTAGCGCTCCACCGGCCCCGCTCATACCTGCACCTACAAGGGTAAATAATAGAAGATAGATTTGGTTGCAGCCATTTGTGAGAGACCACAAATTGCACAATTTGGCCGGGGCTCAGGCAGGAGATTTATGCGGAGGAAGTGAACATTGTTTCAGCACTTGGGAGTGATCAAAGCTCTTCCTCCCCACACAGCACTGCCCTGCCGGAGCAAGGATTCTTTACGATCTGGTAGGAGGAAGCCTTGCAGGGCTCCGGCCTCATATCTTGCTGGAACATATGGTAATTTGTGTGTGTGAGGTGAGGTGGCGGGACAAGCCACCAGTGCTACTTCACACTTCCCCCACAACTACAGCTGCTCCTGCTCTGCCCACAATATGCTGCTAATGATTGCTGGCCCAGGTTGTTTCTGGCTGCTGGTCACTGTCCTTCCTGTCAGTGGCACAGAGCCCTGTGTCAGCAGTGTACATGGATGCACATGGAGCTCCCCACTATCCCCCCCTCTCCTCTACATCTGCTGTCAATCAAAGCCAGATGTGTGACATCATCGCCGGACTGACCAATCCGGAGCCCCTATTCTCTCCTTGTTGGGAGCTTGCTGGACTCACGTGCTGCTGGGTTTCACTGGTTGAGCTTCTAGACACTTCTAATGCCTAATAAAATCACAATTTACAAGATTGTCAGGGAATCGGCCAAGAAGAAATAATATTTCATTTCTTAATTGTAGGACGTGAGAACCTTGCATTGCAAATGCACGAAGTGATGAGACTACACCAGCAGGTGGCGCAGTAGTACTGAACTTCTAGACTAAAGGGAACAGTTTACTGTTGAAAATAGCCATGAACTAGTCTTTAATGACAGACAGAGAGACAGGGAGATAGACAGACAGGCATATAGACAGACAGAGATAGAGAGACAGACAGAGAGAGACAGACAGGGAGATAGACAGAGAGACAGGGAGATAGATAGACAGAGATAGACAGGGAGACAGACAGAGAGAGACAGACATATAGACAGACAGAGATAGACAGGGAGACAGACAGAGAGAGACAGACAGGGAGATAGATAGACAGAGAGACAGGGAGATAGATAGACAGACAGGCCTATAACCTGCAGTAACCACCGATCAACCAAACCGCTGCATGACCAGCTCTATCCTCACCTACTGTATCCTCACCCAGCCCTTGTAGATTGTGAGCCCTTGTGGGCAGGGTCCTCTCTCCTCCTGTACCAGTTATGACTTGTATTGTTTAAGATTATTGTACTAGTTTTTATTATGTATACCCCTCCTCACATGTAAAGCGCCATGGAATAAATGGCGCTATAATAATAAATAATAATAATAATATAGACAGACAGAGATAGACAGACAGACAGACAGGGAGATAGTTAGACAGAGAGACAGGGAGATAGATAGACAGACAGACAGATAGACAGACATATAGACAGACAGACAGAGAGACAGACAGATAGACAGACAGAAAAACAGACAGAGAGATAGACAGGTAGATAGACAGAGAGACAGACAGACACACAGACAAAGAGATAGACAGGTAGACAGACAGATAGACAGACAGAGAGACTGACAGATAGACAAACAGTCAGAGAGACAGACAGAGAGATAGACAGATAGACAGACAGAGACAGACAGACATAGAGAGAGAGAAACAGAAAGACAGACAGACAGACAGACAGATAGATAGATAGATAGATAGATAGATAGATAGATAGATAATAGATGATAGATAGATACATAGATAGATAGATAGATAGATAGATAGATAGATAGATAATAGATAGATAGATAGATAGATAGATAGGTAGACAGATAGAGAGATAGATGATACATAATAGATAGATGATAGATAGATAGATAGATAGATAGATAGGTAGATAGATAATTCAAGAAATTGGAGGCAGCACACAATTCAAAGTGAAGAAAGTGCTGACTCATCATGGCAATGATTCACTTCTAAAGTGAGAACCTTTCTCATGCTTCAGTGCAAAACGCGCGTCGAGTGTGGTGCGTCCTCAGAGTTCCTATTGAGGTAATAGTGTGTGCTTCCTTTCATGCAATCATTATATGCTGCTTTTGCGCTGTCACTCTATGCCTTACATAGGCAAGCAGCTTCCGCTGTTGCTTTTCTTTACTTACTGTATGTCTTGTTGCACTGGACGCCATTATGCTCATAATTGTTTACTATGTCTTTATTTATTAACCAGCTCTTTGTTACTTACCTATTCCTACTGGGGGGGCATGGGTTAGTTACCATTTCTATGACACATGCATTATGGTGTCCTGTGCAATAAACTCCCTTTTGGGCATAAAAGTGCACATTAAACTTTTGCATACTCCGCCTACATATAATAATACATGAATTTATTCAGTGATAAATGTGTATACACTTTTGCAATAATTGACAGCAAAATAAGGGTTTGGTATTGTCTCTTTATTAAGCACATACCCATTCATCTACTTCAGATGTACTCCCCTAGTAACTTACCAGTGTTTTGTCTCACTTCTTTCACATGTTTTTATATGAATTTTGTAATAAATAAAAATTTTATTTTTTAACCCTGGTCCTTGTTTAAAGCTCTTTCTTTTGTGATTTAGATAGATAGATAGATAATACATAGGATAGATAGATAGATAGATAGATAGATAGATAGATAGATAGATAGATAGATAGATAAAACATGGGATAGATACAGTAGATAGATAGATATGTGATAGATAGATAGATAGATAGATAGATAGATAGATAGATAGATAGATAGATAGGTAGATAGGTAGATAGAAAATAGATAGATGATAGATAGATAGATGGATAGATAGATAGATAGATAGATAGATAGATAGATAGATAGATAGATAGATAGATAGATAGATAGATAGTAGGAGTTGCTGGTCAGTTTTTTTGTATAGCTAGTTTGGAGGGTGTGGCTCCCTCTGCTCTGACACTGCACTCCTCCCATTGACCTGCAGGTGTTCTCAACCAATTCTATGAGCCCATTCAAATTGTAGGCTTTCAGCCCAGGAAAGACAGGTTTGTCCATTATTGTAGGCTCTTTAGCACAAAAGTGGCATGTACAGTAGGATAGGGAAGTGTTATGATAGGACCTGTCAGAGAAGTGACACCTTGCCGTGGTTGATGTCCACATATGAATTGGCCAATTTATGCGATAAGAACTTTCGCTTTTTTGTAAGTACATCTTGCTGAGGAACAATGTGGTTGGAAGTTGTTATATCCATTGACACTATATGTCTTGGCATTCACAGAGTGCTGCTGTGCTTTTTTATACATAGATAGATAGATAGATAGATAGATAGATAGATTATAGATACTGATAAAAAAGAAAGTGTCTCCAAGCTGAGAATAACAAAAGACACCGTCATCACATGAACCTGTCTAGATTCATAGTTCCAAAAAATGTTGCCCATGTGTGGAGATGAACCTGTGACAGTTTTTGGGAATGTCTACGACTAGGTGTTGTCATACTCATTACATAATGTGACATCTGTCCGTCCATCCTTCCTTCCTTCTGTTCATCCATCCGTTTATTTAACTAATGTAAATTGTGCAAGTCAGTATATAATAAACTGTATATAAATGATCTATCATCTCATATCTATTACTCCTATATTATAATGAAACTAATAAATAAATATCATGATAAATAAAATGTGTTGCATAAAAATAAAGGCTAAAGAGCCTGTTGCTATCACTGATATCAGCCAAGGGGTTTTCCAGTGTTTTCTGCTGGACACTTATCCTCAGGGTAGGCTGCCAATATCATGCTAGGTGTCCGACATCCGGCAATCTCCACTGACAGCTGTTCTCACCTCTGATGGCGGCCGGATATAAGCAATATTTGGAGGACTCCGCAGCTCCATACACCATGTGGTGTCCACTGCTGAGTGCTGCATTTAAGCTTTGATTTCTTTAATTAATGATCTTTAGTATTCAGCAGCGACTCTAAACTTTGCACAGATCTGCGCTGTTCTGCTCCAAACATTGCGTATATCGGGCCGCCATCAGGTGACAGCAGCTGATCAGTGGGGGTGCCGGATGTCGGACACCCACCCATGCGATATTGACGACCTCTCCTACTCATAGGTCATGAATCTAAAAGTACCGGAAACCTGATAAAATACAACACTGTATCAATTTACACTGGTAGCAATAAAATATTACTGTGATCTGAGCAGAAGTAACAAATCTGATGTAGATATGTAAGAGGAGAGCTGGTGGCTCGGATCCTGCTCCGTGGTGAGTGACCATAACATTGATTGTGCTCCCCACCAAGCGTAACATCCAGCGGATACGATAAGCTTGACCTTCTCCCTGCCAGTGCACTAAAACATAAGCTTTCCTGATTAATATCAACCGAGAAGACAGCGATTGACTTCACATAATGTCATCTACGCACAGCAATGATCCCAGATCAGCTAGAAGCATCCAGATAATAGCCAAATAGTGACCGAGATAAACAGTTTGTGGCTTTGGGGTATTGAGAGGCTTAAAGCTGAACCCACACTCAATTTTTAGTCTTTTTTTACCTACCCTGTAGTCAGTGATTGCTATAAATCTTTGGCAGCCAGGAAGCCAGTCCTGTAAATGTGCCGGACACGCGGATCATGCACTTCCTAGCTGTAAGTGTATCTAGTAAACCCAACACCGATGTGCGCTGAGTAACGCTACACTGTGTGAAGCCTTGTACATTATACAATGCAGATTATCAGATCCTCCATCCCCGGTGTGTCCCCGCCATCCCCTGTGACACACCGCTCCGGGCCTGCAGCGGTCACGTAACCCTGGATTATCCTGGGAGCTGCTTTGCTCATAAAGGTGAATTATACTATTAGACATGCTCTGTTCTGTAAGATGCTGGCGAGAAATAGAGGAAATGCTGGCCCAGATAAGGAGACATGGCTATTTGTAGACGGTGTTCTAGGAAGCAGTAGGTATCACTGTGATTTATCGGTAATTTAATCCAGAAACCAGGTTAATCCAGCGAGCATACAATTCTAAAATATGCAAAGCTATAAACATTGGGGAACATTACCAAAGACCGACTACTAAGTATCATGCCCGTCTGCAACACATGATTGGCGAGGAGCATTTATTATATTACAATCTATATCACCCCCATTGTACTGTGCTTTTCAATAATAAAACTTGGGGCCCATTTTCACTAGTTGTTGATTCCTTGAAGCGCTCATTTCCTCTCTGAACAGTCTGGCAAACAATGAGGGAGTAAACTGTTGATTCATTATCAGATGAAATGATTTTATGTAAGCTTTAAAAGGATCACTCTCGGCAGCACATCTTCCTTTATGAACAGGTTATGTGCTGCCGATAACATGATGTTCTATGTACGCGATTGCATTGACAACCACCGCTTGAGTATTGCCGATTGATGGTCACGTCATGGCCACGGTGACCTGTATAAACGATCACTTAGAGACAAGAGTGAAGCTTTGTCTTGTTCCAAAAACCTTTTGCTTGCTGCCAAGGGCGAGGCAGTAATTTGTTGCTGTTTGCACCCATGCAGATCTCCAACATTAGTTATCGACGAGATCTCATTCTGAAATATTTGGCCATGTATATTTTTCCCTCCAGTGTAATAACAAATCTCCAGAGGTTCTTCTGCTCCCGCCATCTTCTAACCTCCCTAAATCTGACATTTCCCTCTCTGTGGGTGGCACCATAATAACACCCCGGCAGCAGGCATGCTGTCTGGATGTTATGTTTGACTCCGATCTCTCCTTCACATCCCATATACAATCTCTTGCCCGCTCGTGCCGATTACACCTAAAGAACTTCTCTAGAATCCGCCCTTTTCTCATCATGGAAACAACAAAAACTCTCACTGTCGCCCTGATCCACTCCCGCCTGGACTACTGCAACGCTCTATTAATTGGCCTCCCCGTTACTCGACTTTCCCCTCTCCAGTCCATCCTTAATGCGGCAGCTAGGGTCGTCCATCTAGCTAATAATTACTCGGATGAGTCCGCTCTTCGCCAGTCGTTACACTGGCTGCCCATTCATTACAGGATACAATTCAAAGTACTTGTTCTCACCCACAAAGCTCTCCACAGTGCGGCACCCCCTTACATCTCCTCCCTCATTTCTGTCTATCGGCCTAACCGATCACTGTGCTCTGCAAACGACTTTCGACTTACCTCTGCACTAATCCGTACCTCACACTCCTGACTCCAAGACTTCTGCCGTGCTGCACCAATTCTCTGGAATGCTCTACCCCAAGATATTAGGACCATCCACAATTTGCATAGTTTTAGGCGCTCGCTCAAAACACATTTGTGTGTAGCCCATTCACTATCTCCATCTATCCCCCACCCCCTGAAGATGGCTGGACCATCATTGTAAATACACACCTGTACTTTGTATCTCTCCCACCTCATTGTAGATTGTAAGCTCTCACGAGCAGGGTCATCTTATTTTGCTTTAATTATTGTATTGTTAACGTTATTACTTATGACTGTTGAGTTTGAAACTGGTAAACTGTAAAGCGCTGCGGAATATGTTGGCACTATATAAATAAAGATTATTATTATTATAATTGATGTCCTATACCACTGATCAGATAGATGTTAACAGTAAGTCTCCTGTAATCCAGTGCTTCAGACTGATCTGGTCACGGTCTGGTCATGGTCATCCACTTCTCGAACAGAAAATATAACTCCTTACATAGGAACCTGCATTCAATGTATATGGTTACAGGGGAGGCAAACCTTGCACCTTCACCCTGAGCCCCACGCATGGACAGTCCACACAAGAGCACCTAAATAACATGGCATGCGTGGTGATGGAGAAGGATCTTATTAAAACCATGGAAGACAAGAAGAAAAAACGAATCAAGCTTGGAACAAATCATACCAGCCATGTCACTGGAAGCAAGGATCACCAAGCTAGGAGTTGCCTACTTTGGACACATCATACCAAGAGAGAAATCACTGGAGAAGGATATCATGGTCAGAATAGAATGAACAAGGAGAAGATGAAAACCAGCAACCCGATGGTCTGATGCAATCAAGTTAATGGTGAAGAAGACCCTCGTGGACCTATCTAGCCTTGCACAAGATCGATCTTCCTACAGATCATTCATCCATCAAGTCTCCATGGTTCAAGATAGAGCTGAAGGCCGTTAAATAGTAATAAAAAGAGAGAGGAGGACACATTTTTGTTTCTCTTGGAGTCCATGAGAAACGAACCCCATATGCCTGTATATAAATCAGAGGTACCCTGAGGTATAAGGAGATACAATATATAGCTAGGGCAGAACTGTGGCTCAGTGGTTAGCATTGCAGCGCTGGAGTCCTGGGTTCAAATCCCACCAAGGACAACATCTGCAAAGAGTTTGTTTGTTCTCTCCGTGTTTGCGGGGGTTTCCTCCAGGTTCTCTGGTTTCCTCCCACATTCCAAAGACATACTGATAGACAAAATTTAGATTGTGAGCCCCATAGGGGACAGCGATGATAATGTTCAAAACTGTAAAGTGCTGTGGAATATGTTAGCACTATATAGAGATTATTATTATAGCAGGCTATGAGCGGCGTACTACAGATCCATACCACATGTATACATAATACCGCTATATACATGGGCTTGACATTTTTTTTTGGCTCATTCTGTATTCCATTTACAGAGGATGAGGCTCTTGATAGAATATACACAGTGCCACCACTTGTGCTGAGATTACAGCAGAAGTCTCATTTTCATATCTGTAGACGAGAGATACAAATACAAGAACTGACAAGCAGAGAAACAGGAGCCGATGAGGAGCGGAGGTGTGAGCTGAGCAATGCTTTGCTTTCCCCCTGGCAGTAGGAGGGAATGCTGAGAATGAAGAGCCTGCGCTTACTACACCTAATTTCTGCTACTAATTTTACAATGGCAAGCCTTCGCCTAAACAAGTCATCCTGTAGGACTTCCAGTAAGAGGCCACAGTATCTGTCACAGCTTGATATAACAGTGCCTGATGCCGGGCAGAGATGTGTCAGGAAGATTCCAAGTTCACACATGGGATACATTCAGATGTACACAAGTCTCGTCACGCTTCCCTGGCAATGCAAGAACAAATTACAAGCTAATTCTAAATTATAAGGGATGTGCCTTAGAGAAGTGCTGTCTATTGTTCTCTGTTATCAGCCACTTCAGGGCGTAGAGAAACTGATCACAGTGTTTTTCAAAAAGTTATAAATAGGGAGTAAAAAAAAGCTTCATTGCTACGTGTTACCTTATTATTTCCTCATGAGCACGCCCAGAAACATTTACCAACACAGTTATGGTAGTTACGTTTTCTTTTCTAGTGTTTATTTTGCATATTATCGAGAAATAAATGTATAATGTTCCAATGCAGCAATATATCAGAGCATGCCACATTCTCATTTGTGTTTATATATATATATATATATACATATATTTTATATATATATATATATATATATTTTATATAGGGGAAAAAATCAAGAAAAATGTGAAAAAAATCACCCATTTAGGCTTCGTTCATATAAGCTTATTTTCGGTCCGAGTGCTGTCCATGTAAAAAACTGACCTCACACGGAACAACGTCATTCAACTGGGCTGTTCGGATGACGGCACATTCACACGGATCAATTGTTGGTGTTAAAAAAGTCCCAGCATGCACCAGTCTCTTCTGCCTTTTGGATGAGACTCGCCTACTCAAGTCTATGGGTGCAAAACAAAATCGATTTCCATACAGAGCCACAGTATAATACATTGCAATTATTAATATAGGAAGCTGCGTTTGATGTTGTAAATTTTATTAACTGATGATGTATAAAAATGGATGTGGATGACAATACTGATAAAGAATGATCATTTTTTTTATTGGATGAAAAATGGATGCTATTTTATATACTGGTGTGAACTTAATCTTACCATAATGCATACTAATATGTATTCTGTATATATATTTTCATATATATTTATATACATATATTCTTTTTTATATATAAATGTGTGTGCGTGATTGTGTCTGTTTCAAAACCAAAACAAGTAATAAAAAAACTATAATTATTTACATGTTTTAACTGTAAACTTTAGAATCAAAGGAAGGAAGAGGCGGCCCCATATTAGCACTTTGTCTGCTTATCCCAGGATCTCACCTTGGTTCCCATCATGAATAAAGTACAAAAAAAGCAGCATTACAAATATATATATGTCCGTTTTCTCTTTGTAGAGACAATTTTAATATATATACACACACAATAAATAGAGCAGAAGCTAATCCTTTACTTCTATATTGTACTCTGCTTTCTTTGTTTTGCGTTTCTTGATGGAGTAGTCATAGTTATGTGAATTTTCAGATTTTGCAAACTAGTATTTTTTTAACTTATTTACACTTTTAGTCTATTGATTAGCCCAATCTTTTTTTTATTTCAAGTATCAGACAAATGTGATGTGGGGAACAATAAATGGCATGCATAAATAACTAACATTAGTAAGCATTTATTAATACTAAATCCATTCCTATCCTTATGATATATATCTGTGCTATTGTAGATTATGGAGCCTAGTTAAATGTGTGGTTCAAAAGTGGTTCATTAAAATAAAGAGAAAATAAATAAATAATAAAATCGATTATTTTAAGGCTATGTGCACACGTCAGGATTTCTTGCAGAAATTTCCCTGACAAAAAATGGACATTTCTGCCAGAAATCCGCATGCGTTTTTTTCGCGTTTTTTCATGCGTTTTTGACGTGTTTTTGACACGTTTTTTGTGCGTTTTTTACCAAATGCATAGAATTGCAGGAAAAACGTGGAAAATCCGCAAAATTAATGAACATGCTGCTTTTTTTTTACCGCGATGCGTTTTTTTTGGGAGGAAAAAAAAGCACCATGTGCACAAAACATGCAGAATGCATTCTAAATGATAGGATGCATAATGCATGCGTTTTTAATGAGTTTTTATAGCGTTTTTATCGCGAAAAAAAGCGAAAAAACCTGAACGTGTGCACATACCCTAACAAGACATCCTCCAGGTGTGTATGATAAGAACTGACTCTGCTCTGCCAGCTCTGTCTAGGAATAAACCAGTAAAAGCCATTGCCCTGTAATGAGTTATAGAACAATCCTGTCTTATATCACTCAATTGTTTCATTTCTAAGTGCCTCATTAAACATAACTGCTGCGTTACTAAACCCTCATTAAAAAAAAAAGTTTTTCAAGAATGTATCATCAGAATATTATTTTCTATTAACATAAATTATAATTAATTGCTCTGTAAGAAAATCGTTGTCATTTCCATAAATGATAAAAGTAGCAGATAAAATTGAGCTTTAAAATGATGTTATCTAATCTTCATCAGACAACATGTGTTTGTATATAGTGTGCGTGTGTGTATATATATATATATATTTGTATGAGTATGTATATATATGGGTATATATGTATGTGTACATATATAGATAT